>NW_022146168.1:4541943-4711943 GCF_002938485.1 Sitophilus oryzae
ACTGATACCGTGTTGTAAAAATAAGGTAATTTAGGGCTTATTTTCTGGTATTTATTATAATTTTGCTAATATCTTCGGTTTGAAAGAAGATATCAAGATGCAGTTTTCGCTGACTTTTTAAGCTTTTACTACTCTTTACTATCAGCTAAAATTACATATACTATTGCATTTAATTTTTTTTAAAAAACGCGCAATGTTTGTTAAATTGTAAGACAACGCCCCCTAGCGTCTACGTTCAAAAGCTTATTATTATTGTTTATATGGTACAGTATAGAGTACCTAAGAAACGATCTTTTAAATGAGCCCTAGCTTGATGGATTCCGATCATCCAGTCCAGAGTTATTAATATTCAAATAAAAACAGATCTAACCTTTCCCCACCACTTTATTTTGGTAGATAGGGGAAAATCGCTTTAACAAAAAATATTTAAAATTTACTGAAGATTATGAGGCTATTATTTATAGTACCCATTATCTAGGCAAAATTCTGTAAAAAACCTTTCGTGGGCAAAGTTGTTCGAATACTGAGCACATTCTAGAAACTATAGATATGTAGATGAAAGTATGAATGTTAGTTTAGTGGAATGGGCAATGTTTTTGTTTATATTATACAGTATTATATCTGTTGCGTGTATATTTAACACGTTAAAATACCTTGAGAGACTATAATTTGAAAGGCGACCTGTATTTTTTTGTACTCTATTTTTCAAACGGTTATTGCTCAAAAGACATTGGATAAATATAAATAATGAATAGAACTTTTTTTGTAGCAAATTTTATAAGAAATATTTTTGACAAGAATAAAATCTTCTGTGTGACTAACGGTTTTCGAGAAAAACCACCGCAGTGCGTACTGAGGGTGGTTTTTGAGGGTGAAGCTCACACTTTACAGTTAGGAACCCTTTTGATTTTAAAAAGTCTTCTTTTAGTACACTATAACCTCAACATATCAAAACTTCATAATTTTTTTTCCAAATATGCTAATATCAACGTACTATAATCATTTTCATTTAATATTCACCGGCACGTAGAACATAACATAAATAAACATAACATACGTAAAAATTAAAAATAATCATACAGAAAGTTTGGGGCATTTTGGTTTTGCCTTATTAAGTAATTGTTATCAGGTAGTAATTGTTAATTTTGATGTTTAACTTGATATAATGTCATTTTAACAGAGCGTCAACGGTTTTTGTAGACGTATCTGTTTTAAAAAAACTAAAGTGTACTCGAATAGTAAGTCTTCCGACGACGGAAAGAGATAAACTTTCCGAAACGTTAAGCATTTTTTGTTCGTTAGACAAATTTATATATATTTAAACCTAACTTCTGACAAGTCGTTTCCGTTTGGAATTAACGCAGAAGTGTTTACATAAAATAACTATTTTATTTTGTAGATTTTCTTGCAGTGGCGAAAAACCCATATAGGGTATTTTGGAGAGATGAATCCGCCACATAGGCATAGACATTTTTTTCAATATATTTTGTTCTAATGGGCCAATTTTGATGATTTTTTAAGCAATTTCTAGCTAAATTATTTGACTTTTTATTATCTTTTTATAAATTAAAAATGAAAGTTTCCATCTGTCAATTATACGTGGGAAAACAAAATGTTGATATTGTGATGAAAGTTTGAAACACCCTTTGGAATATATTAACAAAGCAAGAAATTTAAAAATCATTTTATCATCTAGGTACGTCTTTTTTCGATTGTTTTTTGATTCATCTCAATAACTTTATTTTTATTGGAGATATTCACTATTGAATACGACAATAACGATTTTAACGCAATTTTAGCATTGATTTTGGGACCTAAAACCATATCTGCTAGAGTAACTGCCCAACTGACAATAATACATGATTTTTCGAAGACACTAATATTACATAAATTATAAACACTATTTTATAGGTCTGTTGATTAGGACCAAAAGCAAAGGCATGGTTTTAATGTAAAAAATACGAAAAGTCGAATATAAATAACGAATACATTTTAGTGTCTTCTTTAAAAGCGAATATTTTCTAAAAAAATAAGCTATTGAGATGAATCAAAAAAAGAGAAATAGAGAAAAGATACACCTAGATGTTAAATTGATTTTTAAATTCCTTGCGTTCATTGTTAACGTACTCCACAGGGTGTTTCAAACTTTCACCAAAACATCTATATTTTGTTTTCCCTCGTATAATTGAAGGATGGTAACTTTCATTTTTAATTTAGAAAAAGACACTAGAAAGTAAAACAATTTAGCTACAAATTGCTTTAAAAATCATCAAAATCCGTTAACTATAACACAAAAATTTTAAAATACATGAAAATTTTAAGGTATCCGTTTTTCGTGCCGATGAGTGAATATAATAATAATAATAATAAAAAGTCTTTATTCAAAAAAGAAAAAAATATTACAACTTATATCATATTATACAAAACATAAAATTGTTGAGGGGTTGGATCACGTGGCTGCGCGAAGTCTAGCCTAAGTCTAGCCTCTTACTCGACGCTCGGGCGATTCTTACACCTCAAGAACGAAAAAACAATGCTTTTATTCTTAAAATCTTAAATCTTAAATTATAAAATACAATATGGAAAATAAGTTACTCAGGATTGAGGGTTGAGGGGAAGAAGCAGAGGTACTGTAAATTTTGTTCAGAGGGCTGTCAATTATTGCCTTCTTATAGTTTCATCAAAGGCTCCAACTAAGCCCAATCAATACTGGTTTCAGTCATTAACCTGTTCACTAAGCAGCAATGAACGATACTTATACTTAAATTTGTTGATATTATATAACTTAAATTCGTCCGGCAGTGAATTATATAACTTGATAGCATTATAGGAAAATCCTCGTTTAAACATGGCTGTCCGATAACGTGGGAGAGATAATTTATTTTTAAATCGAATGTTTCGGTTTGAAATGTCTACTCTTTCTACGACTGAACTTATTTTTTAAAAAATGAGAAAAATTATTAGTTTCAAGGAGCGCATGAACAAAATTACCAAGATAATGGAGACGGCGATTTTTCATGGTCAGCCAATTAATTTCGTTAATCCTCTCCGAAATGTGTTCATATTTACCAGTCGAGAAAATGAGTCTGCAGCATGCGTTTTGAATTTTCTGTATACGATAAGCATCATGCCTGAAGTAAGCAGGGACCATAGAGAAAATCACAATACGTGAAGTGGGGCAACACGAGACTCTCACAAAGCATTTTTTTTTTAATTTGCGATTTAATATAAATCTATTATTGTAAATAAGTTTTAGAGACCCAAACGCTTTTTTACAAGTTCTTTGATGTATGATGTGTGATGTATGATGCGCCAGTCTTCATCAAATATCAGGCCCAAATTTTTTGCAGGCAGTTTAAAAAAATAAAACTAACTTTACCATAACTTTTTTTGTGACACCCTGTATATAACAAAATATTTTAGGATACACCCCTTTATAAACCTTGAAACATATGAACTTGTTTCACATCTTCGACAACGACGACGATATTGGACTTCCTCGCACTAATGGGCCACCCTGTATATTTACGGTGGTTTAAAGCTAGGTGTGGCACATTTCTTCCCTCAAATATAAACTCAATATTTTTTCTATAATATTTTGAATATTGTTATATTACGACCACTTATAATAAAAAATAAATAAAATAAAATAAAACATAAAAAAATACAGTCCACTAAAATTATAAGAGATTGTGCTATTATAAAATTATTTCAATTAAAAAATATGAATAATTTGCGGAGACTTTAGATGTACAAAATATTTACTCTAAAACTGTTTCAAAAATCAATCTATATAAATTATCTCGTAAATTATTATTGAAATGAAAATTTTATGGCAAATCCACTGGCCAAAAATATTTTCATGCGCATATTTGAGACAACCTGATTTTAAAAAACTATTTTTAAAATCTGCCCACATGCTAAAAAAATAATAACATTTAATTCTATAATAAACAAATTTAATTAAATGTTTATTGATAATTACTATCAGCTTGCCGATTTACATCCGATGGAAATCTAAAAAAACTCAAAAAACAATTTTTTGAATGATTACTACAATTAATAGCAGCACACAGTAAGGCACTCATTTTTTGTCAATCTGTCTCTGTGCTGGGACGCAACGCTCGAACCTCGCAGCTCGACGGAAGGAATTCAACTGAAACGCTTTGCAATCTGCCGATATTCGACAGATTGCAAAAACTGGCAGAAAATATTTGCGAGAGTGCAACTACTCTTTTCCTTAAACTATGGCAGTACTATATTTTTTTCTGAAGCCACACTGATTGTTTGGTATTAAGCCGTTTGAGTTAAAGTGCTCAAACATTTGACTGTGGAGAATACTCTCTAATATTTTTGAAATAGCTGGCAGAATGCTAATTATACACAGGTCGGAGATTTTGTTTGGATTTTTAACTTTAGGGAGCGGCAAGCCAATAGACATCTTCCATGCATCAGGGAAATAACTTTTCTCAATGCAACAGTAAATAATGGGTAATATTACAATATCTATTATAGTTGGCATACAAAATTTCAACATATGCGCTGATATACCGTCAGTCCCGTACGCGTTGGTTTTTATGTTATGTAACCCGTTACGTATATCTTCAATTGTAGCTAGGGAAAAACTAAATTTGAAACTAATGTTAAAAGGATTTGTGTTACAAAATAAAATTTGATTTTTTAAAATTTAATTTGATGCCCGCTAGGGGGCGTTTCTCTAATAGCCAATCAGAAAACAGGGTTTTTCTCAAAAATATGCAGGTGAACAGGTATTTTAAATATTACTATTGTAATCACCGAGAAATTTGTAATTTTTTTTATATAAAGTATTTTGCTGTGTCTCATAAAATAAAGTGGTGGGGGAAGGTTAAATTTGCTTTTATTAAAATAAAGATAACTCTGGTTTGGGTTACGCGATTTAAACAAACTAGGGCTCGTTTGAAAGAGCTTTTCTTCCTTAATGATCTCCAGTATAAATTTTGTTTCCATATTTTTTTTCGTGGTAGCTAGAGGGCGCTGTTTGACAACATAACAGATATTGCGCTTTTGCGTAAAAAAATTAAATAGGAAGCTATATTTCTCTTTACACAGTTAAATAGAGCACAAAATTTCCAAAATATCTGCGCAAATCGCAACTTTCTATCTTCTCTCTAACCGAAGATATTAAGAGAACAAATCATGTTAGGCTGCCGCTTTGGATGATATAGTCTAAAAATTATAGTAGTAGGCTAGGAAACAAAAAGAGGTAAATTAGTTACGTCAAAATATCAAAATATATATTTTAATTTCATTTTAATACCGTTTAATTATTATCTATCCATGTTTCGTTCTTGATTCAACCCCATAAATTAAAACCCAGGCATATTGTATCCGATGGCCGAACTGGCCATGGAAATATGCCGCTCCAGCGTCTCTATCTACTAAAGTAAGTGGTATCAAAGAAGCCCTACACATTCATAGCAAAATAAGCGGCACCACTGCCTCAACTACACCAATGGCATTCATGCTGATGAAATTGCAGCAAATGCAATTTCATCATGATGGATCCCCTAACAAAATTGGCAAATCATTTCTTAGAAATTATGGATAGTTCATTTCATTCGGATAATTAAAAAAGTCCAATCATTCGCCATCCTAGAATTCCTGTGTAAACATTTACCGACCAATGGTCTTGAGGTGCTAAACTACTTGCATCAAGGGCAGAATTGGAGCAGTAGTGCATATTGTTAAGATTCGCACCTTCGTTCGGTGCTATATGAAAAGTGACCCAAACGACATAAACTTTATAATATAATAATAAATAACACAAAAAAGAGGTAAAACACGAAAACAAGTGAAATCAAGGACGAACTTGGATTAATAACTAAATGACGTTATATGAATAAACCCCTAGTTTTCGACCATACGAAATTCAAAACAATATGGCGGCACTAAATTCCTAGAAATTTTAATAAAATTATTGATTTTCCGACTTTCAGACATTGTAATCTGAATCTACCTACGTATAATTAACCAAGAAATTCGTAAAAATTATATGGATGGATGATAATGTTACATAAACACGTTTAAATAATTATGACGTCATTTTTTTGAAGAAAACGCCCGAAATTCGGATGCATGAAAACTGAACTTAAACGTTTTGACATTTTGACGAAACCAATTTACCTCTTTTTGTTTCTTAGCCTACTACTATAATTTTTAGACCATATAATCCTAAGCGGCAGCCTAACATGATTTGTTCTCTTAATATCTCCGGTTAGAGAGCAGATAGAAAGTTGCGGTTTGCGCTGATATTTTGGAAATGTTGTGCTATATTTAACTGTGCAAAGAGAAATATAGCCTCCTATTTAATTTTTTTACGCAAAAGCGCAATATCTGTTATGATGTCAAACAATATGGCTACCACGAAAAAAATTGTGGAAACAAAATTTATACTGGAGATCATTAAGGAAAAAAAGCTCTTTTAAACGAGCCCTAGTTTGTTTAAATCGCGTAACCTAAACCAGAGTTATCCTTATTTTAATAAAAGCAAGTTTAACCTTCCCCCACCACTTTATTTTATGAGATAGAGCAAATTACTCTATATCAAGAAAATTACAAATTTATCGGTGATTATAATAGTAATATTTAAGATACCTGTTCACATGCATATTTTTGAGAAAGCCCCTGTTTTCTGATTGGCTATTAGAGAAACGCCCCCTAGCGGGCATTTTTCGAACTTGAAAGTAATTTCCGGCGATTTCTCTTGGTCGATTTACCTATCAGAATTTTTTTCCCAAAGTTATACGATAAGTAGTTTCTGAGATACAGCCGGCGTCCATTCTTAGTTGGCGACCCAGTACACACTGTGATAATTTAGTATTTTTTTATTTAGTTTCAATGGTAAGAGCATCTAAAAAAGCATACGTAGAGTCCCTTTGTAATCAATATTCAATTTTGTGTACTTGTGAAACACTGATGACACACATCAGAAGTACATGCGAGAGGTAGCCGACGCTCTATATAGAGTATGGCACTGTAAGAAGAAGAATTACTGGACTTAAATTGACAATTTGTTCTCCTTGCGCGTGGTCGCGTGGCAACTTTTTTCTCAGTTGTACTCCCAGATTAATACATCACGCGCCACTCCTGAATCTAATATGAATGGATCTGTGTCTATAAAATGCATTTCAAGAATCCTAACATAATATTGAAGTACGATCAGTTTAATGCAAACAGAGCCGGCGGAAGGAAAATATTGAGACCGGGCGATTACCCTATCTGGCAACCCGCCCCCCCTAATAGTTATTAGAACTCTCCTTTCCTTCAATAATATACAGGGTGAGTCTTAAATAAGTGCAAATATTTTCAGAGCTGGTAGATCTCGATAAAAGAAACATATTTTCTCTTTACCATTTTTCAGATAAGTCCAAAATAACCTAGTTATTAAGTTGTTTCTTTGAAAAATTTTGAGAGCCACCGGATTTTTTCTGTATTTGCATCCTTTTTATTGCCGTAACATGGCCGTAACCATAGAGTAAAGCCGTAAATATGGTAATATCAGAGATTAAGAAATTGTACCGTGGGAAAATTTGCGGTGAACAGGCAGTTTTAAAAACTTTTCGAAAAATATACAGGGAAATTTAAAAGAAAATTCACGATTTTCAACATCTTTTTTAGCGAAAAAAAAACTCATAGACGTGTTCCTGAGGTCGAAATATACCACCCCTGAAAATATTTGCACTTATTTAAGACTCACCCTGTATTTTAACTACAAATCTAAACATATTTATGCTACTTTAACGATAAAATTTCACTTAAATATACTGCAAAATTCTTCTCTTCGTTCAATCTTAGGCTGATGCGGTTGTTGTTTTTTTCTATACCGGGTGAGTCTCGAAAGTGACTCCCTTAACCAATATCTATAGCTTTTTTATTTTTTTAGATAAAAAACGAAATTTGGTATGTTAGTATATGACATAAACTAGGATTAATAATTAACCAAACTAAACCAAAAACAATTGAATACGTCAGTATTCAATTGTTACATATTGATGCATATTTGGTCCTGGCCAACAGTGGCTCATTAGCATATTTGGAAAAAGCATTTTTTACGAATTATTTTGTACCACACACTATTATTTCGGGTTGGGTTTGGTTTGTAGGTATTCTAGGTATTTCGAGTCAAATTGTCGTTATGAATCGCATGTTACAATGTTATAAACCATATGCGAAAATGTGAAAAGTTGACATATGATATATCATTCTACTCAGAGTGTCATTTTCTATCGGATAAAGTAGAAATATACCGAGAGAGTCCTAATTAAAAATCAAAAGTTGTAGTAATTTCTGGTGAAACAGGTAGTGACCAAAAACAATTGAATACGTCAATTAATCCTAATTTATGTCGTATATTACCATACAAAATCTGGGTTTTTTCATTTGAAAAAAATAAACAAGTTATAAGGGCGAGCCACATTTGAGACGCACCCGGTATATAGAACTATAAGAAATAGAATTCCAACTTAGGTAGTATCATTCTGGTATGATTTTTGAAAACATTAGTATTTAGTTACAAATAGTTGCATTATTTTTCAATAAGAATTTAAGAAAATTTCTTTTCTTTTTCCCAATCAATTATTTCTTGCAGAATCAGTATATGATCAGATATAGTTTTGTCGGCTTCAAAATGGGGATCAGCCAGTGTTTGAAATACATTTCTTTGTGAGAAATTTTTCTTTGTGTGATTCCTCTAATGAGAAAATTTTACGATTCTGCTACCATTTTCCTTGTATTATTACATGGTCAATCCGGAACAATCCAAATCACCGACAGATTGATATCTTTTCCCACTACTCTTAATAAGTTAATTTAATGAATGAAGCAAACTTATAAGTTTTTTTTGATAATAAGGATATCGAGATCCTCTTCGGCTTGTTGCAAATGAACATTTGCCTCATATAATTTTAGGACATATCAGCCATTAATAACAAATAAAGAGTGTAGGCATAAAGTGCGATTTAGAGCGGTCAGTCTAAAACTATCAATATTGCTGTCTTTTAACTCTTGATCGAAAACTGTTTGTTTAGAGAAAATGTATAAAAACAAGAATTATAGAAAGAAGGGTTACTTACAAAAAGTTGATAGCTTTTGAGTTATAAGTAAAATACCACAAACAAATCTTTTTAAATATTTTAATCGCTGCCGTGGCGCCCTCATCATCCGGCGCCCCGGGCGGCCGCCCGGCCCTTCCGCCGGCCCTGAATGCAAAGCACATTTAAATAAACAACAAAATATTTTATAGATCGCTACCTATACACAAGCGGCAGAAATTCCACATGATGTTGCGCAGGTCTATAATAACAATTTTAAAAACTAATTATCTACAACAGAAATAATATATTTATTTTAAAAACAATATGCAAAAAGGCAAAATTTTATTACGGCCACACGATGAAATATTTTAATATTCTTAACTATGAAATTGCTACGTGCGAGTATTGTAAATACATCGAATTCTCGCCTATATTAAGACCGAAGGACATCAGTGTGTAAAGTAAGCAAGCGACAAAAATGGATCTCCAAACACAGCGGTAAAAACATAATTTTTGAATATACGAAAAAAATGTAAACTTTCTTTCAGCAAAATTTGTTTATCCATCTTTAGTAGGTTTCAGAACCAGGAAATCCCGGTACCGAAAGTACCGGGAATTCCCGGTTCTTTTGAGACATCAAAGAACCTCGTCTCTTGCTAGCACGACCAGTCTTGAATGACTTCAACTTTTTTGAATAAAGTGCCTGAAAAAGCCCACTATGTTGGAGCGAAACGTCGCATAAATTTTTTTTTCCATCTTTCAATTTATTATACAGGGTGTCCCAGAAAGTGCAAGTATTTTAGGGAGTGGTATTATTGGTATTAGTGGTATTATACTTTATCGTTTTTCAAACAAGCTCAAAATAACGAAGTTATTTTGCTTTGAAAATTTCCAATAATATTGCTAAATGTATTAATTATATTTTTTTGTGTTATGTTTTTAAAGGCATTTGCATCTTTAATTGAATATGTTAAGTTTTTTTTTCAAATTTAATAATTAAGGTGGTTGTTACGAAAGCGTAGAGCTGCCATCGCAACATTGAAAAATATTTTTAGCAAAATTTACACTTTTTCTGTAAATTTACAAATTTTCTGTAAATTTACAGATTTTCTGTAAATTTACACTTTTTCTGTAAATTTACACTTTTTCTGTAAATTTACACTTTTTCTGTAAATTTACACTTTTTCTGTAAATTTACACTTTTTCTGTAAATTTACATTTTTCTGTACATTTACACTTTTTCTGTAAATTTACACTTTTTCTGTAAATTTACACTTTTTCTGTAAATTTACACTTTTTCTGTAAATTTACACTTTTTCTGTAAATTTACACTTTTTCTGTAAATTTACACTTTTTCTGTAAATTTACTTTTTCTGTAAATTTACACTTTTCTGTAGCAAATTTACACTTTTTCTGTAAATTTACACTTTTCTGTAAATTTACACTTTTTCTAATTTACACTTTTTCTGTAAATTTACACTTTTTTCTAAATTTACACTTTTTCTGTAAATTTACACTTTTTCGGTAAATTTATACTTTTTCTGTAAATTTCTGCGTTAGTGGCAACACTGGTGTGTTATTCTACGAGTAGTTCCCATCGAATTCCGTTCTACGCCAGTTTATTCACAAAAGACTTCACTAGTAAAGAAAGAATTAGGGAACCACTGGGGCAATTAATTGAAGGATTGAAGACATGCGGACTATATGAAAAGATTAAGCAATATCCGAGTATATTCAAATATATATTTTGTTCTGAAACCCCACTCTCTTCAAAAATACTTGAAGAATTATTCCTCATCGTCTATACTGAACCTGGGTCTAACACCCGTACTACAGAAAATCAGGTGATCTCTTATTTTAGGGATTATGTATTGGATTTCGAATGTGTGTGATATAATAGTATGCATTTTTTTAATATGTTTTCTAATATGCTTTTAATCGACCCGGAAAGCATTGTCACCCTTTCCGATGCATTAGTGTTTGCAACAGGATCTGATTGGCCTCCACCTCTGGGATGACGTAAACAGTCGTCTGCAAATGACGTAAACTTAGGGCATAACCATCCTCTAGCAGACATGTCAAAATTTCTTTGTGACTTTCCGATTTGAAAGTAGGTTTTAATGTAGTCGTCCATAATCTCTGATGAATATCTGTACTACGTAGGCACAATAGCAATTTAATCAGCGGAGAACAATGCTCACTTGTAACTATTGAGTAACGAACAGGTCGATGCCGAGACGTCATCCTGCTGGGTAGTAAATTTCGCATGCAATTTACAGAAAAAGTGTAAATTTACAGAAAAAGTGTAAATTTACAGAAAATCTGTAAATTTACAGAAAATATGTTAATTTACAGAAAAAGTGTAAATTTACAGAAAAAGTGCAAATTTTGCTAAAATTATATTTCATTGTTGCGATGGCAGCTCTACGCTTTCGTAGGTTGTTGTTTCATGTAATTTTTAAGCTACCTATGTGTTTTCGTTTTTTTTTTTCGCTTGTGTTCATTATTTGTATTCATGTTTACTTTCTCATGACTTAAAAATTTGATATTATTTTCATTTGAAACTCAATTTTTTATCGGTTTTACTTTTGAGAACAATTCCCTGGTTGCTAATTAACGTACTCCACAATCATTGAACGAAAATATTTTAGTACGGTTCCGGAAACTGTAATTAATACTACCAATTAGGGTTCGGATCTGTATGGCCATCACAGAACCGGGCCTCGGTAACTATAACTAAAAAATTATATTTTTGTTAAGTGAGAAAGTCTTTTGATGCTTTGTTGTTCTTGTTCTTTTCTCTTTTGAAGTTCCAATAATATTTATTATGTTATGTTTAATAGATATTTGCATTTTTAATTCAATATTTTAGGGCTTTTGTCTCAAATTCACTTAAATTGGTTTATGCTGTTTGATGTGAAATTTAACTTACCTATACTTTTTTCTATACTTGTGTTCATGTTAATTTTCTCATGACTCATTACTTAATAATTTGATATTATTTTCATTAAAAATCTCAATTTTTTTTATTTTACTTTGAAAACCCATCCCTTGCTTTCTGATTGATGAACTGCACCACCATTGAACAAAAATTAGTCAGTACCAAAAGTAGGTACCGAAAAAAACGGGAAATCCTGGTTCCGAAAAACAACTCCGGTTCCGTAAACCCTAATCTCTAGAATCTAGAATATCTGCGAGGTGGGTTAATCACAGCGACCTTACAGATCTATTGGGTCCCCCTTGCTTCAAAGGGAAGCACAACAGAAAAATAAAGTTATAGCGAGTACTTACGGAAGAAACTCAATTTTAGAATGCCACTTTATCTAAAGAAGAAAACATTGGACCAATGTGTACTACCAGTTATGACCTATGCATGCGAAACCTGGACACTTAAAATGGACATTATAATGACACTGCAGATCGCACAAAGCCCAATGAAACGAAATGTGCTGAGAATAACCAAAAGACCGTAAAAGAATAGAGTGGATACGACAAAGGTTCCAGGTAGTAGATGTCATACACAGAATTAAATCCCTCAAGCAGCAATGGACAGGACCACCTGGCAAGAAGAACGGACAACAGATAGACCACAAAAATTACAGCATGGTACCCATGATATTAGAGAATTAGCAGGGATAACTTGGGTCCGTATAGCCAACAATAGAGAACAATGGGCCCAACTACAACGATAGCATCTAAATATGTGAGGGAGGCTACAATGGAAGAGGCTGAAAATGATGATGATCTAGCCAGATAAGAAGGATAATGACTAGCCTTATAAGAAGTATTACTTATATGGTAAAAGCTCTTTAAAAAATATTATTATTATTGTATACCATTTTTTACATATTTATAAAGACATTTCTATTTTCATCATTTTGTAAGGTAAGTATTTCCAGATTTTTTTTAATAATATATTAGAGAGCCGTCCCTGGTTTATTATAGTAGTCGACAGTATAAAAACGTTTAACGGTATTTTTACGCCGGCTAATGATAAAATCGATCATTGTCCGAGTTCACGTGCCCTGAAGGGATGGATGCGATCGATATAAAGACCATTACACCTAGAAAAGTATTTTTATACAACGTATGTTCGACAAAAAAAATGTGCATAACTGTGTTCCAATATCAGATCAGATCACTTTACATAATCCTAAGACATGAGTAAATATATTTCGATAATTTCAGAGATATTAAAAAAATAAATAAAAATTATATATTTTTCAGCCTTTTTAAAAAAATTATTAATAATATAAGAACTTCTGAAATCAAAACTATATATTAGATATTTACTTTAGATGGACTGTTCTTACTTTGCTATAAATATGGACATCGTAAATCATACAGGATGTTCAAAATTCTACGCCAAACTTTCTAAAATATAAAATAATTATTCTTCGTTTTTCTAAATGGAACACCCTGTATATTATTTATTAGGAGAATTAAAAAATGAACATTTTTTGTATTTAGGGTATTTCAAAATGTTTAACGGTTTCGCAGATATTCCCGGTTTTGTATTTCATATGGCATGTTCCACAGTAAAGTTTCATCAAAGCCACCAAAGGTTTTTACTCTCGTATTTTACAGTACGTCTGTCCGTTCTGCGGCTACGGGGTATCCGTGAGAGGGGAAACGATATTCTCTCGATGTTTTTCGTAAAATTTAGACGACGCGTCCCATGAATAAAAATTCGACAAATTTGCAAGTAGCCAATAAAATGAGTGGGCGGAGCGATTTGGGGGGTGACGTACTCGTCAAGTCGACGTATAAAATATATTGCTGTTTATTTAAATGTTTTTTTGTCCGCATTCCTTTCATAGACACAGATCCAGCAGACGTATTGTACCATTGGAAGCGCCATATGAAATACTATTAAAAATTTTGAAATACTTTAAATACAAAAAATGTTCATTTTTTAATTCTCCATCTAATAAAAAAATAATATACAGGGTGTTCCATTTAAAAAAATGAAGATTTTTTTTATATTTTTGAAAGTTTGGCGTAAAATATTGAACATCCTGTATGATTTACGAATACCATATTTATAGCAAAGTAAGAACAGACAATCTAATGTAAATATCTAAAATAGTTTTGATTTCAGGACAGTTCTTGTATTTTTAATATTTTTTTTAAGACGGGTTGAAAAATATATATTTTTGATTTATTTTTTAATATCTCTGAAACTATCGAAACAGATTTACTCATATCTTAGGATTATGTAAAGTGATCTAAAAGGAAGCCATAAATGCAATAATATACAGGGTGTCCCATTTAAAAAAAAATCCAGATCCACTCACACTTTTTGAGCCACCCTATAGAAGTTAAAATATTTTCCGGAAATACATCCTGGTACATACTTTAGGTTTGCACTTAAACAAAACTCTCAATTTGTTTATTCTAGGAGCTACAGATGTCTGACGCACTATTGCCGGACCCTGTATACATGTAAATATGGTAAAATCCATTTTTTTTTTCTTTAAAGAACCTTTAAATGCAAATATATATACTTAAAAAACAAAAAGAACATCAGAATCCCTTTAAAGTACAAATACTTTTAAGGGTTGTATATTTCGACCCCAGGAATATGTCTATGAGGTTTTTTCGCGAAAAAATTTGGAATTATTTGATATTTTTTTGTAATTTTTAGTTTAAAATAATATCTTGATAATATGGCAACATAGGAAGTAGATTAAATTTACAAGAAAGACAACCCAGAAAAGATAGACAACCCATATATTTTCAAGATAAAATAACTCGATTATTTTGAACTTATTTGAAAAACGGTAAAGAGAAAATATGTTTCTTTTATCGAGATCTCCCTGCTTTGCGAATATTTGCACTCATTTAAGACTCGTCCTGTATAGTCAACATTTTACAACGGCTAAAACTCCTTTCAAAAACCTACTTAAAATTTAAATTTATTTTTTCATTGTTAAATACCTACTTAATTTTACGTTTGTTTGGATATTATAGCACGAGGATTACAATGAGAACGAAAAATCAAATGAGATGGTGAAACAAAGCTCATCAATGCAAAAGCAATAACAAAACAATGAGTGACCAACAAATTGTTAGCATGGTGAAAAAAATTTACCTAGGACAGAGGAATGTGAAGTAATTCATAGTAGAGCACTCGTCAAATCTTGCAAGCATGATAAACAAAGACAGGAAAGCCTTCAAAACTGTGCTGTGTCTACTAACAACAAGGCATTGCAAAGTCAGCAAGGTATTTAAACTTGATGGAATAAGCATCATTGTAAATTCTGTTAATAAGAAGAAAAAACGACAGAACACATTCTATGTCAATGCGAGTCTGGCAAATAGGTGATGCGGAAGTTAGCAATGGCTTTGGCAATGGTTTACAGGTCGCAGTGGAACAGGAAAGAGTATTTGTATTTGTATTGCACACCAAATTTTTGTTCAAGTAAGTAAAATTGTAAATTTTGATTAAAGCAAGAAAAAATAATTTTATTGAACAGATTTTCATAATAAAATAAATTCTTTTCTAAATTTCAGATTGGATCGGCATCTGATAACACCCTTCTTAAAAAATGATATTATTTTCGTTTTACCATTGACCATGAAATAATCTTGGCTAAAATTCCACCTAGAGCGTATATTTTCGGGAGGTAAACAAACCTTGAGAACAACATATCACACTCCTATTATATTTTACAATGCATTATATATTTGCAGGAATAAAATACAGCTTGGCAGGGTGCCTAAAATTGAAAGCTGCATCGGCTGCTATAAACTAGAACTCGATAATTTGTGATCGTAAAAACAGAACCTGTGAACTTCTATTAAACGATCTATTTATTTCTTTCTCTTTATTTAAAGAATCATAATAATTTTATTATGTACGTATGTACTTATTTTTAGCTTAGAATGCCTAAGATTAAACACATATATATTTATGATGTGTCATTGAAATAAATAAACACATTGCAAACTGTTTATCTTGGACTTATCACACAGTATACAGGGTGGCGCACCTCATTCGCCTCGGTTGATTATACGAAAACGGAAAGATGTAGAAACAAAATATTTTATAGGTGTATGTGGGAAGGCAATTTGCATAATTTAAAATTATTGTGAAATGTACAGGGTGTGTCAGAACTAAGGTCATGCCAAAGTTATATTTTTTCTTATGGAACACCCGGTATTTTATTTCATTTTTGGATTCTTGGACATAAAATAAGGCATTTATTATAAGGGTTTAATATGTCTAAAAGCTGTGGTTTTTGAGATATTTAAAGATATTTAAATATGCATGCTATAATAAAAAGGTTTGTCAACACCTTGTACATTACTTTTCAGTATTAATTCTGATGCTGACTTTCAAGCCAGAGAAATAAACTTTACTAAAAAATTTTATTGCTTTTTTAAATGTATACAAGGGCATCAAAAATTGCTGGTCTATTTTAAATATTTATTTTACATAAAAACTTCGTTATTTCAAATGCAACTCTATGTATTTTTTTAAATAAGTCGAAGCAGATTTAAATGCTCTTTCAAACTATATTAGGGTTTCCTATACCTATCTGGCTCAGATTTTGAATAAAAAGGGATTTTTCAATAAAACTGTAATCAAGATGGCTGGTATCGCCATGGAAATTTTCTAGTGATACTTAGTAGCTATTTTCAAATCGACATTAGTTTATGGACTTTATTTAAATTTATAACAGTTTACTTTTATTTAATTTACCTACAATAGTTTAATAAGTAAGCATTTATAATTTTGTCAAGAAGAATAAAGAAGTAGTTCTTTCATTTATATTACGATCACTTGTAAATATATTGGATTTTTATAAAAGAACCAATTAAGGCAAATTAAGTATAGGAAATAGATATAGCAGATAGGTATAGCTTTGTCTATATAAGGGGTATAGGAAACCCTAATATAGTTTGAAAGAGCATTTAAATCTGCTTCGACTTATTTAAAAAAATACATAGTGTTGCATTTGAAATAACGAAGTTTTTATGTAAAATAAATAGTTAAAATAGACCAGCAATTTTTGATACCCCTGTATACATTTACGTAAGCAATCAAATTTTTTAGTAAAGTTTATTTCTCTGGCTTGAAAGTCAGCACCAGAATTAATTGTAAAAAATAATGTACAAAGTGTTGACAAACCTTTTTATTATAGCATGCATATTTAAATATCTTTAAATATCTCAAAAACCAAAGCTTTTAGACATATTAAACCCTTATAATAAATGCCTTATTTTATGTCCAAGAATCCAAAAATGAAATAAAATATCGGGTGTTCCATAAGAAAAAATATAACTTTGGTATGGATCTTAGTTCTGAGACACCCTGTATATTTCAAAATAATTTTAAATTATGCACATTGCCTTCCCACATATACCCATAACATAGTTTGTTTCTACATCTTTCCGTTTTCGTATAATCAACCGAGGCGAATGAGGTGCGCCACCCTGTATATACAATAATTTGCACAATAATCTTTTGTATATAAGGCATTAAAACGCATAATATTAGATATTTTATGCATACCCTGTATGACTGCATGGATGTTGATATACTTTCTGATAAGCAAAAAAGTTTTTATACTTTCTGATAAGCAAATGTACATACCAGGAACAATCATGGAACAATATATCATAGTAATAATTCTATTTTATCTTCAATTATTTTCTAAGATCCTCAGTTATAATAATAGCAATAGGAAGATTCAACTGATATTACAGCCCGTATATGGGCGTTATATTGGCGTCAGTCTCTAAATGTCACTTAATAAAAATTGACATAAAACTTGTCAAACTTGACACTAATTATAGAAAGATTAAAAAGGATAGAACGTTTCCAGACACACAAATCTATTTCCAAAAAAAAATGTTTTCTCGAATTTTAAACTACACCATTTAAAAAACATTTTACTCAATACAAAAATAAATTGCATCCTTCTTAGGGCCAACTTATAGCGCCATTAAAAAATAAATAAGAGTACGGGTCAAGTAATGACATCTAGGAGTTGAGCTCGCGAAAATTATCATCGTTTGTCAATCCCCAGCCGTCTTTGAGGCCTTTTTTTCGACATATGGTACTTATATATTGTATATCTTTGCTTGCATATGAAGCGTATTTCGTGTGCTCTTAGTACCTTATGATTGAAAAATAAATCGTCGTCCAGTTGGCTTGCAAATGACAATCAATGACATTCCCCATATAATTTTATACACCGGGTGCGTCTCAAAAGTGGCTCACCTCTATAACTTTATTATTTTTTCAGATAAAAAACAAGATTTGGCATGTGTGTACAGGGTGGGTCAAATTCGACGCTTTTAAATGGAAACACCCTTTTCTATAGGAGATAGACAAAAACTAATATCGGTGTCTGGAGCTCAATTTTTGTCAAAAACATGATGGTGAAAACCGCATGTCGATATCTGTTACCGTTTCGGAGTTACGGGGTGTTTTTCAAAAATATGCATTTTTAATAAATCGCTGTAACTTTTTTGCTATGGAAAATTTTCTATTTTTATGAAAACATTTCCAAAGTACCTTTTTACGTAGAATTTAATGGTTTAAGTATAATTTTTTTTAAAATTAATGATTTAAGAATTATTAACAGAAAATTTGATTCTTTATATGGGACACCCTGTATATTTTAAGTTTATTGAAAATAATTTAAAATTACCTTTACAAAAATATAACACACTTGATATTTTGCTCGATTCCTCTTCGAGGTATAAAGTATATAAAAATTTGCCCGCTTCAAATGAGTAGGCTTTGAAAGGCACCGGCTATAATGCAAAAAATTCAAGCTGTGAGCATCAATTAAAACGAAAATAATATTTGTTATGAGAGATGCAGAATTTTATGACAATTTAAAATATATTTAACCAACATCAACACATTTAAACTATATCTAATAACAATAAATATAAATAGCAAACCAAGTCATGAGATTTTGCTACAGGTGTTCGACATATCGACCGTCTTCTGTTATGGACAGACGGGGCAGTTTTTGAACATTTCTCGCGGAATTCATAAACTCAGTAGGGGTGAAAGATACCCTCTCATAACTGCTAAGTATTTCTAATTCTTGTCTAGATTATACGGAATAAGGAACCTTTATTCTTCCGCAAATATATCCATAGGATTAGGTCCATGGGCACTAAGTCAGGCGGCCTCGACGGCCAACGGCTGAGTCTTGGTTAGTTATTCAATTATTCTTGAAATAAGCTGCAAAAATTTGCTGATAGCTTCAGCGTTCAGAGGCGGTGCGTCGTCTTGCTGGAAAAAGATGTTTTCGAGTTCCATTAAGGGCATATCATCAATAAGGGGTCCAAAGCCTACTAGTTAAAAGTGGCGAACTTTTAAAAATTCTGTATTTCGAAGGGGATTATAACAAAATGTCAAGTGTGCTATATTTTTGGAAAAGTAATTTTAAATTCTTTACAGTTAATTAAAAATATAGAGGGTGTCCCAAATAAAAAATCAATTTTTCTGTTGATAACTCTTAAATTATCAATTTTAAAAAAAATATACTTAAACCATTAAATTCTACGTAAAAAGGTGCTTTGGAAATGTTTTCATAGAAATACAAAATTTTCCATAGCAAAAAAGTTACACGATTTGTTGTTAAAATGCACATTTTTGAAAAACACCCCGTAACTCCGAAACGGTAACAGATATTGATGTGCGGTTTTCACCATCATGTTTTTGATGAAAATTGAGCTCCAGACACAGATATTAGTTTTCGTCTATCTCCTATAGAAAAGGGTGTTTCCATTTAAAAGCGTCGAATTTGACCCACCCTGTACATATATGACATAAATCAGGATTGCTTGACGTATTCAATTGTTTTCGGTCACTTCCTCTTTCACCGGAAATTACTACAACTTTATATTTTTAAACAGCACCCTCGGTATTTTTTTACTTTATTCGATAGAAAATGACACTCTGAATAGAATAACTATCATATGTCAACTTTTAACATATGCGGCTGTGTTAAAAACACTAATTTTTATTCAAGAAGACTTGGAAAATAGATTTGATCGTCTAATGTCTTTAGTGTCTTGTCCTGGGCGGTTAAAAGATACCCAAATCGTATTTTTAGTCATATCTCAATTTTTTCAAATGGAACGAGGATGGCTCATTAGCATATTTGGAAAAAGCATTTTTTTACGAATAATTTGATACCACACACTTGGTATTTCGAGTCAAATTATCGTTATGAACCGCATGATACAATTTCAAATAAACCATATGCGAAAATGTCAAAAGTTGACATATGATATGTTATTCTATTCAGAGTGTCATTTTCTATCGAATAAAGTAAAAAAATACCAAGGGTGCCATTTAAAAATCAAAAGTAGTAGTCATTTCCGGTGGAACCAGAAATGACCGAAAACAATTTAATTTGTCAATAAATCCTAATTTATGTCATGCTAACATACCAAATCTCGTTTTTTTATCTGAAAAACTAAAATAGTTATAGGGGTGAGCCACTTTTGAGACGCACCCGGTATAAAATGACAGCGATCTTCATTTCATAACCATATCTAACGCCGTGTTTTTCGATCATACCGTACCTATATATTATAATTCTTTCTCTACAAATTATAGAGCATAGTTTGTTTTCAAATTCAAGAGAGAAGGTTTATCTGTACATAACAAGGATTTCTCATTCTGGTATAATATACCAGATGCCCACATATTTGATTCCCCGCACGATCAACGAAGTTAAGCAACTTTAGTTGAGCTGAGTATTTGGACGGGTGACTGAATAAAACTCTGCCGTGGAAATATCCAAAGACAAAAGTACAAAACATTGGTTTGAGGTCGTATAAGATCGGATTTCTTGTGAGTAATAGAGCCAATATAGACACCGCAAACAGCCAATATAGACACTATAGTTGAAGACCGCGATTTGCAATCCAGATACTATATTAACATCAAAAAGAAGAGGGCAACGGCCTAGATACGTTGGAACACCGGTTCCCATTAGAACACCGAAGTTAAGCGACATAAGGCGATACTGGTGGATGGACGGGTGACCGGTTCGAAACTCTGTATCGTGCTGTTGTCCGAGGGAAAAGTGTAAAATCTATTGATATTGATACACACTGCTCATTCACGCCGATCCGAGGCCGGATGAGATTGAATATCTCGTAAGTAGTATCTAGTAAGAGTTAATTTAGACACTTCCTAAGTCGGTAGGCCACTGACCATGATATGGCCGAGGACCGCGGTTCGGATTCCGCGTAAACAAAGTAGGCCCTGTCCAGCCCTGGCAGCAAAAAGGAGACGTTAACTGAAATCTTTACTTTACTTCAAAAAGAAGACGTTAAAATGAATCATTTTATTTTGTCGCTGTAATATAATATGCCTTGTAAATTGTAAAGGATAATTCAATAAAAACATTTCCTAATTATAGCATATAACGTAACAATGTGCGCCTTCAAAAGAAAAAAACAGTGTCCAAACGAAAAAAAACAGAACTTACTTTGCGCAGAACTTTTCCGAAATCTCCAATAATGCCCTCGTTCTATATAGCGGTGGCTTAAGGAAAGCGATGGAAATCCAGTGAAAATCTAGTCGGCCTGACGAAAAGACGGCGTTCAACTGTTCGGCGCGGCCTTCTACGATCAAAACAAAAACAGCAACGTGTGACGATCGGAGTCGGCGTCCGCGTTTTGGCGCTCCGTTTATACAACTGACTGACGGACGACACGTTTTTCTTTTTTGTCACGTACTTCGCTTACCATCTTTCGCACGGCTTACGTCACGTTAACACTGTCATTTAATTAAAATTAATTAAAATGTACTGTTGGTGCGGATAAAAGCAGCACAATAGGGTCGGCATTATATGCCTTTGAGGAATTAAAGCCTGAAGTAACATTGCGAGAAATATTATTTAGAGGAATTAGATCTGAGGACATGGCAGTGCCCCCACATGCTAAGTCGAGCATAAACGTACCATCCTTTTATCGGAGCAACTCAGGGCACATTTGACTCCCCTGTAGGGTTTCCATAAAGACTTTTGGAAATTCCGGAAAAGTGAACTCTGAAATCCGGACAAAATCCGGACGTCGCAAAAAAGAAACTATAAATTTATTTATGAGCTTTTATAAAACGCAAATAATAGCCCCGGAATAAAAAAAAATATAAACCAAAAACGCCAAAGTATAAAATCGGTCAAGTGCGAGTCGGACTCGCGCACGAAGGGTTCCGTACCATTCATTATCTATACAACATTAGACACTATATTATTATAAACTTTTTTTCCGATTTAGCTGAAAATTTAAATGCGCGTATAAGTAATTTAAAAAAAATGAAGAAACGCATTACTAAAAATTGTATTAATCAATAATAAACATGTAAAAAGTAAAAATAAATATGTAAAAATAATGAATGAATATGTGAAAATTAAAAAAAAACGATTATAAAAAGTCGCCTTGACTAGGATTCGAACTTGCCTTACTACGGCTCCAACGTCATACCAGCGTAAAGTCCTAACCCTGGTCCTAACGCTTTAACCACGCGGCCACCGAGAACTTGAAAGATGCTATGTAAAATTCTTACATAAAATATAATGTTTAGTGAAAGTACTTTTTTATTTATAAACATTTATTTAATTCTGTTTTTAGTATTTGTTCTTATAGCGGCAACATAGATACAATCTGTAAACAGTAAACAGACAGACGGACGGACGGACGGACAGCGAAGTCTTACAACCTAACGCAACCCTATAAATAGTTACTTTAGAACATGCGTCGGTTAAGTAGAGCTGTAGCATCGTAGAAACTAAAATATTCAACAAAGTAACTGAGAAATTAATTCAACTGTAACGTAAAATATTGGTAAAATATTTTACTAACTGTAAAATATTACTAAGTTAAATTATTGTTTTTGCGTTCAGGACTTCCGGACGCTTTTCCAAATCCGGGCCGAACCTCCCCGGACGCTTTAAAAATCCGTATATGTCCGGATAAATCCGGACGTGTGGAAACCCTACTCCCCTGTAACCTCATTGCATGGTACAAAGAAAACAAGGTATGATCGATAGCGGCTCCAACTTCGTTCAGTTTGCTCATATCACCTGTGATGTCATATGTCATACAATTTTTTTTTAGAATTTAGAATGAGTGGGAGGGGGGTTAATCACTTCGACCTTACAGATCCATTGTGTCCCCCTTTCTTGAATCATAACTCATCATACAGTCCCAGGGCTTTGACAAAAGCCAGTATCTGGGACGGTTTTATAGAGGGTAGTTCTCCATCTCCAATATCAGTCGTACCAAAATTCATGGCACGAATGGTTGTCGTCTCGGCGCACTCAGTGATGAGGTGTACTGATGTTTCACCATCTTCCCCACAGAATCTGCATTCGCCGTTTCTTCTTAGTTTCAATCTACTGAGGTGTTCATTGAGGAGACAGTGTCCTGTTAAAAACCCCGTGACAATCCGAAGATTGTTCTTACTCAGACCCAGGAAGATCTGTAATTTTTCTTGATCATAAGCCCTCAGAAACTTCTTCGAGTGTCTTAGACCATTGCAAGATTTCCATTCCAGGTTGCGGATGGAATCTTCCAAGTTCTTGAGTTCCGCCTTGAGTTGGTTACCACTTGGAAAGCAGAACGGTTCTGGTCCAGTTAGTGGAGTGTTAGCTCCTTTCCTAGCTAGATTATTTGCTTTTTCATTGCCTTCTATCCCTTGGTGAGCAGGCACCCAGAGTAGGAGGACTTTGTTTTCTTTGCCTAATTTATTCAGCTTCTCTATGCATTCTTTGACCAATTTCGAATTGATCGATACTGAGTTGATCGCTTTTAACGCTGCTTGACTATCAGACAAGATGGCTGTTTCTTGTTTCCGATAGTTGCTATCTAAGATAAGTTGTACGCATCTTTCGATAGCGTAGATTTCTGCCTGTAGGATACTAGGGTAAGTGCCCATTGGTTCGGAGTATTTAGCTCTCGGTCCAAACACTCCGATCCCTGTTCCCGTATTGGTTTTGGAAGCATCAGTATACCAAGTTATGGTATGGTCTTTTAACTGCTGGGCAAGCGTTTCGCTCTTCAATCCTCCTTATTGCTCAATACTACATTGACATGTTTGTCAAAGTTGTACGTTCTTGGCATATCGTCCACTGGGAGTTGCAGAAGTGGTATTTCCTTTTTGAGGGTGTTCCAAGCCCCTGATCTGACAATTCTCCCAGTACTCATTCCGTTAGTGACCATTCTAATCATTGTCGCATTGGCAATCTACCAATGACAATGTGCAGTGGTGTTAGATCTAGAATAACCTCCATTGCTGCTGTTGGACAGGTTCTCATGGCTCCTGTGATGCAAACACAGAGTCTCTGGAGTCTGAGTCTCTGGACTTTGCATAGGTTTAGCCTTGCCGTCCGTTGCTCTAGTTTTGTGTACCAGGCAACTGCTCCATAAGTAATCATGGGTCTTACTATCATGGTATACATCCAGCGCAAAATGTTAGGGGAGCAGCCCCATCTATTTCCCGCCAGTCTTCTGCATATCATGAGAGCCTTTATGGCTTTGCTGGTAGTGTTCTTAATATGCCTGTTCCACAGGAGTTTACTGTCCAGGGTTATTCCCAGGTATTTAACTTCCTGTGTTGGCAGTATTTCCTTTCCATCTAGTTGGATTCTTTTCAAGGTTTTCAGACTTCGCCTTCTGGTGAATGGCACTATCGCGGTTTTTTCTGAGTTGATACTCAGCCCGACAGTCCTACACCATCTCTCAGTGATACGGAGTCCTCTTTGGATAATATCACACAAGGTGCCTGCATGTTTCCCCCGAGCGATCATGACTATGTATCTGCATACCCAATGCAGTGTATTCCCGCTAGAGTTAATTCATCTAGTAGTTCATCCACCACCAAGCTCCACAGCAAAGGGGAGGTTACTCCACCTTGTGGAGTTCCTTGCGTTGTTTTAACAGCTACAGTTTTGGTGCCCATCTGAGCCTCTGCTGTTCGTGTTGACAGCATTTCCCAAAACCAGCGAATAATAGTTCTGTTCACCCCTCTTGTTTCTAGAGATCGCCTGACCACCTTATGTGGTATATTGTCAAACGCCCCCGCAATATCCAAGAAGGCACAAATTGCTGTTTCTTTGCTATCCATTGTATTAGCTCCGTTAATTGGTACAGAGCAGTTTCTGTGGATCTGCCCGTTCTATATGCATGCTGACTATCATGCAGTGGTTTAACCTTTAGATGATTTTCTCCAATATGGTTGTCAACTACTTTCTCCAGCGTTTTTAGTATGAACGATGTGAGACTAATAGGCCTAAATGACTTGGGATTTGTCCAGTCAGTTTTGCCTATTTTGGGTATGCCATACAAAAAAATATCCATATTGTTCAATTGCCACTAAAAAAAAGACCTAAAATAGGGAAGAATTAGGACATAACCCCAAAAGTTATGTCAAATCATCGAGCTTGAGATTTGAAAAGTTATTACATATTTATTATGTGTCATCTGTTTGACAATTTGAAATTGGCGCGCGGAGCTTGCCGACCAATTGTGCCGTTTATCACCTGTGACGAAGTGACCAACCTGCGCAATATCATACTTTATTTTCTTTTTATCATTACCTAATTGGGATAAAGCAAGAATCTCTATTTTTAATGTTCCAGAGAAGTCTATGATCCGGCTGCAGGGTTATTATGCTTATCATATTTTTTTTATCAAAACCGAATTTTTTACGTATATCTATGAATAGAGGAATACGATTTTTTTTTAACAGGATGCCAATTAAAATGTCGGCGTAAATAGGGATTGCCACGGTTGTAAGTTTTTTCTTACTACTTTATACGGGTCCGGCAACAATGCGTCGGGCATCTGTAGCTCCTATAATAAAAAAAAACTTAGGAATTTTGGATAAGTGCAAACCTAAAGTATGTATTAGGATGTATTTCAGAAAAATATATTAACTTCTAGAGGTTAGCTCAAAAAAGTGTGTGTAGATAGGAATGATTTTTTTTAATGGAACACCCTGTATATTATTGCATTTTTGGCTTTATTTCTGATCATAGATTTCAGAAATATTAATAAATAAATAAGAAACATATTTTTTTCAGCTTTTTTAAAAAATAAATACTAAAAATACAAGAAATACTCTGAAATCAAAACTATACTATTTTCTATAGTTGGTTTGTACTTCCTTTGCTAAAAATATCGTAATCTTGATGCATACAGGATGCTCAAATTTCTATGTCAAACTTTCTAAAATATAAATTAGTTTTTCTTCGTTTTTTTTTAATGGAACATCCTGTTATTATTTCTGTGTTAGATGGAGAATTAAAAATGAACATTTTTTGTATTTACAGCATTTTAGAAATTTAAGCGGTTACATTTAAAAAAAACGTAAGTTAATAACATAAATAAAAAATGACACTTCTTGTAGGGAGGCTGTACGTTATTTGACATACAGCCAAAGCATAAAAAGTCATTTTCAAACGCCACAAATAATTTTTAAACAATTTCAAACGTTCCAAATAATATAAAAAAATTTAAATTCATACCAAGTCATACCTTGTGTGTAATTATATGAGAAACTATGGTTACGCTCATAAGTTGAATTTGACACTTTATGTCAGTTTAATAATTATATTTTCGTACTTTTATGCTTAGTCGTAAAAGTGCTTTACTTTTATGCCTAGACGTTAAAATTACTTTTTTCTATTGTCAATCACGTCGCAAAAATTAATACTTTTTTGACGTTTGAAAAAGAACTATTTTATATAAGGTGCGTAGCCCCACATGAGGCTTACAGCGCCAGCGTAGCGTAGAGCGGAGAGGGCCATGAAGCGTTCAAATGCATTAAAGTAAACCGAAGTGGCCTTAGGCATGTTTGGTTCTCCAGTATACTGATACTTTTGAAATATTCCGGTACCGGTATCGTCTTTTACAAAACCGATATACCGGTTTCAGCAAACGATTTTTACCGTTAACTGTAGTTACCTGCTTAACCTGGTTTTACACCGAAACATAGCCTTAATGCATTCTTCATGCATGTAAATACGTCGTTGATTGCAATCTTATTGGTTTATTTCAAATATGACAGCTCATACTATAATAACATACTAATTTGACTGGAATGAGGAAATGACGGACTGCGCATGACAGATGTATACCCACACTTAATACACTAAATATTACTAGATTTTGCAATTTTACTTACCGATTGTCCAGGTCTAACCAACAAAATAGACATTTTTTCCAACACACAACGTTGTCTAGGAAGAAAAATATAAAGTTAAACTAAATTTGGTACAAGCCTATCGAGTTGTATTACATTAATCATAAACTTTTTTTTAAATAAACTTCAAGACTAAACAAAGAAACTCCACCAAACTTAATCGCTTTATTCCAGTTTTTTACAGAGGTCAATATCTTCAGAACCTGGTATTATTCCTAGGTCACTATCTGAAATATTAATTCCTTTAATGACCGTTTTAAATATTCATCCATCTCGGACTGTTTATTACCGAACAAAATATGCGAATAAGCCATCTGGTAATTTCCCATGTTATTATTTGCTCGGGTTTATGAATAAAGGAAGTGTTTCGATTGGTTTGTCCTGGTAGAGACACGTCACTTTTATGTAGTTACAGTACTAAATCAATGAAAAAGTCTGAAGAAGATTAGAGTAGATTAAATTCTTCAATGTGGCGATCAGCCTGATCCACTGCGAGATTTTCAGATCTATTGTGGTCCTCTTCTGATCCTTAGGATACTTTCTCCAGTTCTATCCTTTTCAAAAAGTCTAGCAACTTGGAGACTGAACCCATATAACACACAATATCCGCAGGATATTCATAGAATGTCGGAATGCCCCATTATAAGATCATCTTATAAAGACATCTATAGGATATCCTTCAGACATCCTGAAATCCTGTAGATGTCTCAGAATAGAATATCCTATGGATATCTCTGTCGTATATCTAATGCACATCCAGCTGAGATATCCAAACATGCTCATGATAATAAAATATCCTAGCAATATCATCTAGATATTTAGCAAAAATAAATAATGTACTACTTTTTATATTACATAAAATGCAATAAACTATACAGATAGATATATATTAGGTCAAAGCAACAAAATATCCTTCTATATCTTCTGGATAATCGGGATATTTATGAGCTTGGTCACTCCCAGTAATACAGAGAATTTAAAACGTCCGCGCAAAAAATTTCCCACAATCCATCTCGACAGTTGTTTGTTTGTGCATCATGTATTATTCAGTTCTTTGATTTAGTGAAATTTGAGGTGAATTTGGTCGTTTATCGATATTGAATGGGCTTAAAAATGACTAAAACTAACAAAACTGGTTGAGATTGACTTAGTTTTTTCTTATACTCATAGTTCTAGCCTTGTTCTAGCAGAAATTCTATCCTAACCTCAACTAATGTCGAAAAACGACGAACGACTCAGGGTCTCACAATGAAAAATTTGTGACAAAATTATAGGTGAAAAGTTAGAAATTATACCTGTATCCTGTGTGCTAACTTTGATGTAAACTGTTGCTGCCTAGACTCATAAAGTCAATAATAATCTGGTATAATACCATACGATCGAAAAAAAACGGCGTCAGAGGTGGCTTGGAAATGAAGATTGCTGTTATTTTGTATGTAAAATTATATGGGAAATGTCATCGATCGTAATTTTCAAGTCAATTGAACGCCGTTTTTTTTCCGTTGGTACAGTATAAATTGAAAGCTCTTAACTCATACAAATAAACTTCTAAATTTTGACGCAAAATTTATTGACATAATATTTAGGTATATTTTAGAGCTGTTAATAAAAATATCCAATGAATAACGTCAAAATGTGGCTAAATAAAACTAAATCGCGAACGTTTTTACTATAAACTAAGGATGAAGTAAGTATTGTCAAATAACAGTCCTCATATAATGTCCTAAAAATATTCTATAATGCTCCCAACATCATCCTTGTATTATCCTATAAATATCCCAAATAATCGTAAAAGGCTTGCCTAGGGATGTCTTGGAGATGACTTTTTTGTCCCATCTGGATATCCCATAAATATCCTCCTCTAGTTTTTGGATATCCCTAAGATATTTACTATATCCTTGGTGGATATCCTCCAGATATCTATAGGATTGTGTTGTGTTATATGGGAACCCTCCATATAGGTCTCTACTATTGGCCTATCATTGCCTAATAGAAAATAATATGCCTAATAGAATATAATCTAATAATAGCCTGGGAAATCGTATATTTCCCAGGCTATCCAACCGACATAAAATGTGTTCTGTCGTTTCTTTTTCAAATTGACAGAACCTGCATATCATAGATAGAAGATACAAATTTAGTGTGGAATGCTCGGCTTCCCGCCAAAACGTATAAATTATTGTTCTGGCGCTGCTATAGCGGTTGCTAAGAGCAACCGCAAGCAAGAAAGATAATCCAGAAAAGACCTAGTGGTTCTCAAAATTTTAGCAAAAAATATTTTTTCTTTGAAATTTTCAAAGTAAAATAACTCGATTATTTTGGATTTATTTGAAAAACGGTAAAAAGAAAATATGTTTCTTTTATCGAGATCTACCAGCCCTGAAAATATTTGCACCTATTTAAGACTCACCCTGTATAGATCATGTCCTCATATAAAATAAAAATATTATTATTATAACTCATCTATTTCTATTAGAAAAATATACAGGGTCGCATTTATGTATGGAAACGGTCGATTATTATTAGGTAAAATATGAGATATACCGCAAAAAGTTAAATATAAAAGTTATAGGGTTTATAAATATCTATTAGCGGGTAATAAATTTAAGTATACAGGGTCGGCATAAAATCGTGGCACATCAAAATTTTATTTTTTTAAATGGAACGCCCTGTATATTATTGCATATTTCGGTTCTTCCTTCAATTCTAAGCAAATATCGAAATACACACAATGTTCCTCATACCAACCGTTTCCGAGTTATTGACATTTGAAAATATCACTTAAACAATTTGATTTAATTAATTTCGATATAGTTTTATATATAGTTTCATTTAATGATGCTATCGGCCGAAACTATGATGCTTAATAATATTTGACATTAGTTCTCAAGTTAGCTTTTATAGATGTACAAAATGAGAGTATAGCAAGTCTGGAAATTGCAAAATTTTCGTTTAACATTTCAATTCTTCAATTTATGCATTAGGTCCCACTGGTTGTATCTCGGAAATATTATCGGGAAGCTGGAAAAAATATAACTAAAGAGGGCATGAGAAATGCCATTAAGTTTGATGTCGCTAGAGGACGCAACTAAAAGTAAGAAAGGAAGCATTAACAATTTTGCCTAGATAACGGATACTATAATAATAACCATAACTTGAGTAATTTTGCATATTTGTTGTTAGAATTATTTTCCCTATTCGTTGTAATAGTGGGGAAGTTGTTAGATCTGTTTTTATTTAAATGTTAATAATCACGATCGGTTGATCGGAATCAACAGTTTGCGGCTTAAGGGCTCGTTTAAAAGAGCGTTTCTTACTCTATATTATACCATATTAATAATAAACATAAGCGTTTGAACGTAGACGCTAGGGGGCGCTGTCTTACAATTTAACAAACATTACGCGTTTTTTCGAAAACGTTAAATGCGATAGTATATGTAATTTTAGCTGATACTAAAGAGTAATAAAATTTTAAAAAATCAGCGAAAACCGCATCTTGATATCTTTTTTCAAACCAAAGTTATTAGCAAAATTATAATAAATACGAAAAAATAAGCGTTTAATTAACTTATCTTTCTAACACGGTATCCCTAGCCCTCTTGATTATGTCCATTCTAATAAAAAATAAGATAGAAAAGATTATTTCATTCAAAAAATCGATAATGTACTAGAATACCATAATACTAGGTGTATGAATATATCTAATAATTAAGATATTAATAATAGTGAACAAGAAACGACGCCTCAGTGAATTCATGGTAGGCTTTGGAAAAAAGTTGCTTTTAAAGAGATAGTTTAAACTCAAAATATTATTATATCAACAATTTGATAGTCTCAGCAGCGTTTTTTATCTTTTGATTGCATTTCTAAAAATGCCTTTTTTCAAAAGAGAAAAAACGCTGCTAAGGCTATCAAAATGTTGATTTAATAATCAATCTCTTTGACGTTTATACTATTACGTCAAAAGCATCTTTTTTCCAAAGCCTACCATGACTTCACTGAGGCGTTGTTTCTTATTCACTGTCATTGATATCTTAATTATTAGATATTAATACATCTGGTATTATCGTATTCTGGTATATTGTCGATTTTAGAATAAACTAATCATTTCTATCTTATCTTTTATTAGAATAATCATAAACAAGAGAGCTACTGTAACCGTGTTAAAAAAATAATGTAATTATGAGCTTATTTTTTCGTATTTATTATAATTTTGCTAATATCTTCGGTTTGAAAGAGCATATCAAGATGCGGTTTTAGCTGACTTTTTAAGCTTTTATTACTCTTTACTATCAGCTAAAATTATATATACTATCGCATTTAATTTTTTTGAAAAAACGCGCAATGTTTGTTAAATTGTAAGACAGCGCCCCCTAGCGTCTACATTCAAAAGTTTGTTATTATTGTTTATACGTCTTAATATAGAGTAAGAAACGCTCTTTTAAACGAGTCCTCGTTTGTTAGATTCCGTTCATCCAGTCCGAAGTCATTAATGTTTAAATAAAAATAGATCTAACCTTCCCCCACCACTTTATTTTGGCAGATAGGGGACAATGGTTATAACAAAAAATATGTAAAATTTACTGATGATTATGAATCTATTATTTATAGTATCCGTTGTCTAGGCAAAATTGTGTAAAAACTCCATTTTCTTATTTTTAATAGCAGTTGCGCCCTCTAGCGGCTGCTCTACAAACTTGAAAATAATTTCCAGCAATTTCTCATGCCCTCTTTAGTTATAAATATTTTTTTCCGCAAGCTCTACGACTAATACTTTCCGAGATACAGCCGAGAGCTATTCTTAGTGGGAGTGGGACACCCGGTACATTGTGTATTACGATTATTGCTTAAAATTGAAAGAAGTAATAATATACAGGGGGTTTCATTTAAAAAAAAGTTTGATGTGATACAACTTTATGACCGACCCTGTATACTTAAATTTGCTAGTAGCTAATAGAAATTTAAAAACCCATTACAACAGTATCACAGTTTCGGCAGAATGGCATCATTAAATTAAACCAAACACATAGAAATTAATTAAATCGAATTGTTTAAGTGATATTTTCAAAAGTCAATAACTCGGAAACGGTTGCTTTGAGGTCCATTGTGTGTATTTCGATTTTTACTTAGAATTGAAGGAAGAATTGAAATATGTACCTAATAATAGACAGAGTTCTATTTAAAAAAATGAAACTTTGATGTGCCACGACTTTATGAACGACCCTGTATACTTAAATTTATTACTCGCTGATAGATATTTAAAAAACTTTTGTATTTAACTTTTTGCGGTACCTCCTATATTATACCTAATAATCGACCGTTCCCATACAAAAAAGCGACCCTGTATATGTTAGTTATTATTAACAGCTACTAATAACGCATAATCGAAAAAAACGGCGTCCAGTTGGCTTGGAAATGCCGATCGATGACAGTCTCCCATATAATTTTACATAAAAAAATATTATACATGAAAATATATTATTTTACATGAAAAATTCGCGCGATGGGAAATTATTTTTTTACAAAATTAATTCCCCATCGCGCTCCACCTAAGTTTGTTGATATTCCCCATCCTTAATAGTTTTATTCAAAGGTACAAACATGGAACATTCTGCCATTCTGCAATTTGAAAACTCGACTTTTTTATTTTTTTGTCCATATCAATCAACAATACATCAAAATAGTTAATATATTTATTTGAAATTGACAAAGAGAATTGTTATTTGAATTTTTCTTTATACTTACGGCATTTTCGTAAAATATACAGGAATCATTTTAAACAAAATATATCATTTAAAATTCATATTTTTTAATCCTCAAATAAAAAAATATACATACCTATTTTTAATATTTTATTTTACAAACTTTTATTACTTTCAGCACCACCTATTAGCCAGTAGGCAAACCACGTTCATTCCGAAAATGAATTTCTACCTGGATATATTTAAGCAACACTTTCTCCAAAAGGTGTCAGGCATTTCTATTCAATTTATTTATTGTTAAGAATAATGTTTATTTAAGCCTTTAAAACCCACACCTCCGGTTTTAATTTTAATTGCATTGATAATTAACAACAATTATTGACAAGTATGCGTGTTTGTGTATTTTTCAACAATAGCAAATGGCTCATTACTTATGGAAATACGCCTACTTCGTTTTAATCTGGTTTTGCGTTTTTTTTTTGTTTATATTACAAAAAGTATTAATTTTAAATTAAAAAGAATTCTGTAAACTTTGTCCTATCTAAACAGAAAATATTCACTGCTGCATGGGTCATTTTTATTAACACCGGTATTGTTATGAAACGTCCAGCATCTCTTTAATTGACCTCTCTAATTAGGAATAATTACTTTAAAATACATGTAGGTGTGTGCAATTATTAAATAACAAAATTTGTTTTATTATACAGGGTGAGTTTCCTACAATGTTTTTTATGGGTATCTCGTAAACTACTGGAGATAGAGAGTCGGTTAAATGGAAAAAGAATTGCAGTTTTGTGGGGTCATAAATACGCGCCTTTCAGATTTTTGAAAAAGTTCATGTCTTACTAGATATTTTGAAAAAAACAAATTTTAGCTATTTTAAAAATTGTCCCTAATTCCATTATAATCTATTTTAGACAAAAAGTTTTCATATAAAAGTTGTAGATAATTAGATCCCTAAGGAGTTTGTGTTCTCCAATTTTTTCTAAAGTCTGTCATTTTTGACATATGACACGAATATATGTTTTTTTAATGGAAACTATAGTTAGCCATGACTTCATAGAAAGCGCCATTTTTTAAGCTTTTCAGCGATATAAGCTATAATATGATTTTTTCGAAAATTAATGAGTTATAGCCAATTCTTATCTTTCTTGACTAATTTGACTTAGTTGATATGGTATTCTTATTTTTTTATGATTTATATAACTTATAAAAAGAGAGAATATATATTATTATTAAACGGTTCTTTACAATTTACACTACATAAACTAAGATTTAAAGTAACTACACTAAGTACATACACTTTCAGTTATTTTAGAAAATGTTCAAAAAATCCACCATTGTTTTGAGTACCTACATAAATGCATATTTTTAAAACTGAATTACTACAGAACGACCGGTCGAACCTCTTGTTAAAAACCTCTTGTAAACTTTGTTGTTAACCATACCGCATAAAAAAATTAAAATAGATAGGTCAGGTCATCGAGGAGGCCAATGCAATTGGTCCTCCTACCCCTATCCCTGACTTTGCATAATTATGTTATAAATAATTTTTAACATTTTTGTTTATTATGGGGGAGGGTGTCATAATGAAAGTCATGTTGAAACCACTCTATTAATGCGCGAGTATCTAAATTTAACTTTTCTGACATATCTTGAGAACCGCTCTCTATAAAACGTAAGTAACGTTCACCGGTCAACGTATCCTCGACCAAGAAAAGTTGAACCAATAATCCTCCACGCTTCTCGTCATTTGAAAATTCATATTTACAATTTTTGTTTATTTTAAATTACAAAGTTTGGAAGTCACAGTTTCACATTTCAGGACGATTGATCTTGTTTCCATAGCTAACTGGAGTGAAATTGTTTAAAAATTATAAAAATTGGCTATAACTGTAGCTATAACGTAATTTTTCGAAAAAAAACATATTATGGCGCTTTTTATGAAGTCATAGACAACTATGGTTTCCATTTAAAAAAACATATAGTGTCATATGTCAAAAATTACAAGCTTTAGAAAAAATCGGAAAACACAAACTCATTAAGGATGTGATTATCTACTAACTTTTATCTGAAAACTTTTTGTCTAAAGTAGATTATAATGGAATTAGGGACAATTTTTAAAATGGCCAAAATTTATTTTTTTCGAAATATCTATTAAGCCATGAACTTTTTCAAAAATCTGAAAGGCGCATGTTTATGATCCCACAAAACTGCAATTCTCTCCCCATTTAACCTCTATCTCCAGTAGTTTCCGAGATACCCATAGAGAACATCGTAGGAAACTCACCCTGTATTTAAGTAAGTTAACTGTTGTTTGATAAAAATTAATTTTAGAGTTTTAAATAAACATATTGTTACAGATTCCGTGGGTCCACTAATTTAAACTCACGATAAAATACTTAACGAATTTATTTTTCTCTTAATTTACACACAATTTACCACTTATAACCTGTGTTATAACACACAACTAACTATTTATAAAATTCCTTCACCAAATTGTCCGATTCGTAATAATTTAAAACGCGGTATATTCAAACTTCAAAACTGTCCAACTGCTAAGCGCGGGCTTTATATACTCTCTGGCAAGTGTTTCTGGAACGTTCTAAAGAATTCTGTAATATTCTTTTACTTTCTTGCGAATGTGCCATTTTTCTTGACACGTTGCGGTAAGGTAGGCAACCAGTAATACAGTTTAGCGCCACATACACCTTGACAATATTTATTTATAGTTGTTTTCTTTATAAGCAAATAGTAGTATTCTTAGTCTTTTACTTTCTATTTACTCTAGAAGAGATGGTTTTAAGTCCAAAAATTCATCTCTAACATATTCAATTAAAGCAACAATAGCAGATAAATCTTCTGTGCTTAATACCAACAAACAATAATAATATGCCTTTTCAATGACAGCGATATTACAAAAACAATAACCACTATCATAGGGGTGATGATGAGGACCAAAGCAAAGACATATTTTCTTTTTTTCTTTGAAAGTGGTTTTTCAATTCCTGGCATTATTAGAACATTCCACAGGATGTATCTGTTTTATCTGCAGAATATGCTGCCGAAGTTTCCGGAATACAGTTAGGACCACCCTGTATAATAAAAGCTTATAAAAATAACTACCAACTACAAAATTATCATTAAAATTGTTGTCTTCATTTTCCAAGATATGTTTAAATATATTGTACCTACTTCGTTTTCAATTTCCCCAAAGTAATAAAACACATATAACAACACATTTATATTTATTCTGATTTAACGCTTTATTTTTCATTACATTACAAAAAATATCTCTTAAAAGCTAAAAATTTTCAACGCTAAACTAATCTGTTAACTATTTATATTGTACTATAATATAAGAAAATACAGCTGAAAATAAGCAATAATACTTCAGATTTTATTTTGATGAAAGGTACTTACAAATGGACCCAAAATACATTTTAATACACTTCTATAATCTAATTTTGATTTAACTTTTAACTATTATAATTATATACAGGGTGTTCTAAAAAGCATAAATATGCCATTTCTCGTTGAGAGATTCCTGTCAGGTAAAAATTAGATTTATTTTTTAAGCTATATATTTTACTGCTAAAAAAGTGGAGCTAGATTCACCAGAGACGTGCATATGACGTATCACTAGAATATTTTTCTAAAAAAAGGCATGTACGCCACTGACTTTTTTCTCTTGTTGGCACAATTGTGTAGGCTGTTTAATGTCGATTAAAAGTTGTCTCTTGATATTTTGTCGATTTTGATCTCCTTGATGAGTTAAACGCAATCTTATTTATCTGCCCTAATACAAATCTAATTGCAACCTTTAAAATTAAGATTATTGCTAAATAAGTACGCAATGATTCCTCATCAAAAAATGTGAAAAAACGTTCCTCTAAATATGGGTGCGGAAATGCATAAGTAGTTTTAAAGATACAGTATGTTAAAACTTAAAAAAAGGTCTTTTGTAATTATCACAAAAATACCTTTTTTCAATCGTCACAGAAGTATTAATTTTTGCGACGTGATTGACAATATAAAAAAGTAATTTTAACGCCTAGGTATAAAAGTAAAGAACTTTTAGGCCTAAGCATAAGTACGAAAATATATTATTAAACTGGTACAAAGTGTCAAATTCAACGAGCGTAACCATAGTTTCTTGATATATAATTACATGTAAGGTATGTGTTTTAAATATTTTTATATTATTTGAAACGTTTGAAATTGTTTAAAAATGATTTGTGGCTAGGTTGTAAGGATTATTTTTTTCTAAGGATTTCTATTCGGAGTAAAAATGAGTGTTTGTGCCTCGGCTCTATGTCAAACGTCCAGCCTCGTCGCAAAAAGTGTCATTTTTACTCCTAATAAAACAATATACTATTATTTTGTTTTTGATGTACATCAGCGTTATAAAATTTTAATTGAATTTAAAAATAAATTATATAAAATATATAATTTATTTTTTTATTAATTGAAATTAATACTATTATTACGTTAATCACATCAAGATCAAAATCGAAAAATATCAAAATACAACTTTTAATCTTCACTAAACGGATAGACAATTTTACTAACAAGACAAAAAAAAGGCAGTGGCGTACATGCTTTTTTTAGAAAATGATTCCAGTAATTGCCCATGTTATGCATGTCCCTGGTGAATCTGTCGACACTTTTTTAGCATTGAATTATCAGAATTATCATATTATTATTAGAAGTAACTTTCAACCTCAAAATATCATTAGAATCGCTAAAGGCACTTTTTTGGAAAGAAATTATAATAAACAAAAAAAAAAGACTTGAACCCATATAGCTACGAAACAAACCAGAAACGGACTTTTATGCTGATATAAAAAATAAATCAAATTTTTGAAACACAAAGTGTTGCCAAAAGCAAACAAAATAAAATAAAATTCTCTGAGAAAATATTCGTTAAACTTAGAATAAACCCTGTCCGGTCAAAGAAGTGACAAAGTCGACAGACAAAATACAGAAATTGACAAAACAAAATATTTACTTCTGAGGTAAAATAATAGTCAACTTTAGCCATTTTAAAGTTTTTGATGGAACACCCTGTACAATCGAGTCAGACCTATTTCTTGAATCGCTTTATTCGAATATTGATTCAAGCTAGGTGAAAAACTTCTAAAAATAAAAATAAGAAATTTATAGAATAAAGGATCTATCAATACACTAAGCTATAATTTAAAATATCAGTCATCGTTTTGTAGTTTGTGTCTTATTCAATTTTTTCTTTGGCATTATGCATTTTTATAGTAATGAGCTTTTTTAAAATACTGCGTCTTCTTTGATAATACTAGAGAGTAAAATTTCAAATTACGTTACAATGTTTAGGTAACTATTTATAAAGTTAGTTAACACAGCCTGACATATCCTGCTACAACATTTAATATCAGATTATTATAAACTAAGAAATAGGGATGTGTAAATATATCGATGTATCAAAATGATTCGATATTTTTGTCTATACTTTTGTAACAATATACCTACAGGACTTTCTACACATCTAGTTTATTTATTTATTTCATACTGTTTCGTTAAATTCACCTTTGTACAGGGTGTTTCCCAAAAGGGGCTCACCCCTATAAGTTTTTAATTTTTTCAGACAAAAAAAACGAGATTTGTATATTAGTATATGACATAAATTAAGATTGATTGACGTATTCAATTGTTTTCAGTCACTTTCTGTTTCGCCGGAAATGACTACAACTTTTGATTTTTGAATGAAACAGCATCGGTATTATTTTACTCATTTTTATAGAAAATGACAGTCTGAATAGAATGACATATCATATATCAAGTTTTGAAATTTAAATTTCAGTTTGTAGTGTCCTGGCTATAAACGTAACGACAATTTGACTCGAAATACCAAGTGTGTGGTACCAAATTATTCATAAGAACGCTTTTTTCCAAATATGCTAGTGAGCCACCATGAGTCCATTTAAAAAAAATGAGTTATGATGAAAAATACGATTTGGGCATCTTTTAACAAGACACGAAAATCATTAGACGATCAAATTTACTTTTCCAAGGCTCCTTGATTAAAAATCATTTTTTTTTAGTACCAGCCATGGACTCTAGATTCAAATTTAAAATACATGTTTTTTAAGCGAGAACAGGGGCGGATACAGGAATTTATTTTAGGGGGGGGGCCCAAAATAAAAAGCAATGTAGAATACGCTTTTTAGGGCGCCATTTTTATCCCAAAAGCCTAATATTTTACACAATTTACAGATTTTTGGGGGGCCCGGGCCCATGGACCCCCCTCTGTATCCGCCACTTAGCGAGAATATCAAAAGTTGACATATGTCATCTTATTCACAGAGTGTCTGTTTTTTTTTATAGAATAAAAGTCTAAGAAAATAGGCTTTCAAATACGAAGTTTTTTTTCTAAAAACGAATTGTAAAAGATTTATTTAAATTCACCCCCGAGAACGGGTGAAATAAATAATTAAATTTATTTTTTCAAAATTCCGGAGAACGATAAGGAGTAGAAAAAAATTGTTCAAATAAAAGTTGTAGAGCGTCCAATTTTACATAAAAATGGTTACCATACTTCTTTTGCTCAAATCAAGATTAACCGAGATAGGGTGGCTAGAAGCTAGGGGACAGCTTTTATTAAAATACTTTTTCCTAACTCTTAAGTCCTTACCGCTTCTCTAAAATTTAAAAAAAAAACACTTTATTTATATTTTTCACCCCTTCTCGGGGTGAATTTAAAAAAAATTATTGAAATTTATAATTTTCCAAACAAATTGAATAAAAATGTTAAATATATGAATTTTTCAGCAACTTATAATTTTTTTTTAATTTCTACTTTCATCCCCTAGTTTCTAGATACCCTATCTCGGTTAATTTTGATCTGAGCAAAAAAAGTATAGAGCTCTCATTTTTATATAAAATTGGACGCTTCACAAATTTTATTTGAACTTTTTTTCTACTCCTTACCGTCCTTATCGTTTCTCCAAAATTTCGAAAAAATAATTTTATATATTTGTTTCACCCCTTCTCAGAGGTGAATTTAAAAAAACTTTCTCAATTCGTTTTTAGATCTTTCAAAGTAGGTAACTTATATCAAAAACTCAAGTTTTTACCAAAACTTCGTATTTAAAAGCCTATTTTCTAGGACTATAAATTAAAAAAATACCAAGAGTGCCATTTAAAAAGCAAAAGTTGTAGTATTTCCGGTGAAACAGGAAGTGACCGAAAACAACTGAATACGTCAATCAATCCTGATTTATGTCATATACTAACATACCAAATCTCGTTTTTTTATCTGAAAAAATAAAAAAGTTATAGGGGGTGAGCCACTTTTGAGACACACCCGGTATTTCGTATTCTGAAAAAATAAAAATTTTGTATTGTGTTTATACTGTTAATATTTATTTTAACAGTATAAAATTACTGCCAAAGAGTATAAAATAAACCATTGTATCTACGTCATTCGTACGCAATTAACTTTTACAATATTCTTTTCCAAATTCTGAAAATAAACATCCCACTCATACTATAAAATTTAATTTACCAAACTTATAACGCAAATACCTATTTGAGTGTTTCCCCCAAGTAAAACGTACTTCCAAGGTAAAATGATACATCGACATATTATTTTAAATAGCGTTACTAAAATATCGAACTTTTTTAAATATCAACATCCCTACTAAAAAAATAAATACGCTATCTGACATATCCCTCGGCGACAGAGCGTCTCCAAATCGATTTTGGAGCCTCCAGTGACGTAACTCTTTTCCAAAGCGCCCTTAGTTCACTCTCAGTCAAATCGGGCCTTCCTAACAAAAAATCCTTCCTAGGATACCCATTCTTACTAACCAAATACTTTTGGTCCTCCCACGTAATCACTAGATCACTAATATCAGTGTGAAAGACATTAATTTTAGCCACCATAGTTCCAGTAATGTAGACGTCATCTATCCAGAAAATATTCAACGAATTTTGAGCGGATTTGTACAATTGAAAGATCACATCTGGGCTATAGAGTATTGCCCAGCCTAAACAGTAGTCTGGGTAGGTTATCTCAGGGTATTCTTCGAAACTAACCCTCCATTTTGATCGGTACGTCCTTAAAACAGGTGCTAGATGTTTGAGAGGACATAGAATTGCGTTACTAACACCAAAAGGTGATAAATCAAAGTTCAAAAAGTTTTTTAATAACGGCATGTTAACAAAGATATCGTCATCGCATTTAAGGATATATTTTGCTTGAGGACAGTGGTATATGGCGTACTTCAAACAAGTTATGTGCTTGTAGGTTAGGTTTCTGTACGTGTCCAAAAAACTGCCTTGTATTAGATCGCCATACGAGTCATTCTCTCTTGTCAGTTCTTTCTGGATGGTTTCATTCTCTGTCCTGCCCATAACAAACAAGATTTTAGTCCATTCGTTTTTCTGTGCCCATGTCGACCTCAAAACCGTTCTCTTCCTGAAGTTTCCAGGTGATGAATGTATTAAAATGAGTAATAAAGTAGAATCATTACATCCGGTGTTCAGCCTATCGAATGTGAAGCTGTAATTGACCAAGGTGGTGTAATCGTTTGATGCCAGTAAGTGAGTGGGGTAAGTGTAGTTGTAAGATTCGGAATGGGGGATGAACATGAGGTTCTGGTGGAAGGGTTGCTCGACTGGCTGAATTGAAAACAGGTGGTACAGAAGAAAACATGACAGGATAAGGAAGAAGAGCAACGAGAGTTGATGGAATAGTCGTCGCTCATGCATGGTGGTTTAGCGTTACATCGTGCATCTTCGTTTCTGAAAAAAAGAAAAATATAATTTAGTAAAATAGTTACGAAGAACGTTTAAATTGAGGATTTTTTTTTTCACAAAATATAAAATTTTCAAAAAAAAAATCGCAAAAAAATCTTATAAACGTGTTTCACGAGTCGAAATATGCCACCCCTAACAATATTGCACTTATTTAAGACTTAGCCTGTATAAATATAGGGTTGTTGTGATTTTATCATCATCATCAACTTCTTACATTTTTCCGTAATTTTTAAAAAAACCTTTGCAAATTCGTATGACTTAAGTTCTAAATTTCAATTTTGTCAAGCTTTTGTTTGTACCAATATTAAAAAAACATAGTTAACAATACCAGCAACAAAAGCTATCTTTAATGCGATTTTTAAAAATAATGCTAGCTGTTAATTTTTCCTATAATTTTAAATAAATATACAGGGTATCCGAATTGTATTCGGTAAACGTCGACAGCATATTCTGCAGATAAAAATAAGTAAAAATGTTCATTTAGAAAATGTATGTCCTAAAATGGATAGTTTCGGAGATGCAGGGTGTGGAATACCCTTAGGGAATACCCAATAATTTCTAATATAACGTCGATATTTAGATGAAAATTGGCGTCTGGGAATTTTTTAATATGAGAATTTTGATTTTGATATCAATATGATTCCTACTTGTAGAGGACGCCACGTACATATTTTTTAACTCGTTTGAAGAGTAATAACTTTTCGTCTGTACCTGTATAAAACTATATATGTATATATACATATATATACATAGGCAGAAAGTAGTCTCGACTGACTAGTGAGAAAGAAAATCTAGGATCTAGTGGGGTTGCAGTCGGAAGGGTTTGACAAAGAATTTTGTCTTATATTATTATATACATATACTTATATAGATATATACAGGGTGGTCCGAACTGTATTCCGGAAACTTCGGCAGCATATTCTGCAGATAAAAATAAGTAAAAAAGTTCGTATAAATGTATGTCCTAAAATGCTTAGTTTCGGAGATACAGGGTGTAAAAGTTTCATTTTTATTTCGATTTTTTCTAAATAATTTCTGAATTAACGTCAATATTGGGATGAAAATTGGTGTCTGGGAGTTTTTTGGCATTATAAATTTGATTTTGATGCCGATATGAGTCCTATTTGTAGGGGGCGCCACCTACATGTGTTTTAACTGTTTTGAAGAGTAATAACTTTTTGTCCTTACCTGTATAAAACTACTGGGTCAAAAATTATGCATTTTTGTGAATTTTTACGTAAAAAATGTCTCTTGGTAAAAATCGCTACGAGCAACCGTTCTCAAGATATTTAGAATAGAAATAGTCACTGCATGTCATTATTGACAAAAAAATAAACACATCGAGTAGTTAGTTATTGGACTGAAATAATAAATTTGGGAAATATTTATTTTTTTTTAAATTAATCATAAATTTTTCTGCGAAAAAATGATGATAAAACAGTTTCTGATGAACTTTTGGCACAAAAACATTTCAAATTTATAATTTCAGTCTAATAACTATTTAGTCAACATGTTAATTTATGTCAATGATGACAGGTATTGATAATTTCGATTCCAAATATCTCGAGAACCATTACTCGTAGCGATTTTTACCAAGAGACCTATTTTACGTAAAAAATGTCGTAAATGTATATTTTCTTACTGAGCAGTTTTATACAGGTACAGACGAAAAGTTATTACTCTGCAAAACAGTTAAAACACATGCAGGTGCCCCTTACAAGTAGGAGTCATATTGACATCAAAATCAAATTTCTCATGTCAAAAAACTCCGACACTAATTTTCATTCAAATATTGACGTTACTTCAGAAATTATTTGGAAAAAATCGTAATAAAAAAGAAACTTCTACACCCTGTATCTCCGGAACCAAGTATTTTAGGACATACATTTATACGAACTTTTTTACTTATTTTTATCTGCAGAGCATGCTGCCGAAGTTTCCAGAATACAATTCGGACTACCCTGTATATACATTTGCGACGTTTTCTACCTAAAGAAGTTCTCTTGGTAAAAATTGCTATGAGTAATGATTCTCAAGATATTTGGAATCTAAATTATCAATACCTGGTCATTTCAGTGACATAAATTAAACATATTGACTAAATAGTTATTATACTGAAATCATAAATTTGAAATGTTTTTGTGCCAAAAGTTCAACAGAAACTGTTTTATCATAATGTTTTCGAAAAAAAATTATGATTAAAAAAATAAAAAGTTTCCAAATTTACCATTTCAAACAAGTAACTATCGAGCCAACATGTTTTTTTTGTCTATGATGACATGTATTGATAATTTCTATTCCAAATATCGAGAACGGTTGCTCGTAGTGATTTTTACCAAGAGGCATTTTTTTACGTAAAAAATGAGGGAAATGTATATTTTTTTACTCAGTAGTTTATAACAGGTACGAACGAAAGTTATTACTCTTTAAAACAGTTTAAATACATGTAGGTAGCGTCCCCTGTAAGTAGGAGCCATATTGACATCGAAATCAAATTTTTCATATCAAGAAACTCTCAGACACTAATTTTCATCCAAATATCGAGGTTAGTTCAGAAATTATTTGGAAAGAATCGAAAATAAAAATGTAATTATCCACCCTGTATCTTCGAAACTAAGCAATTTAGGGCATAAATTTATACGAACATATTTTTTTTTACTTATTTTTATCAGCAGAATACGCTGTCGAAGTTTCCCGAACCCGAATACAATTTGGACCACCCTGTATACATGTGTTTGAGTTAAGTTATTACATTTGTGTTTTAATTGCATTTTATCCACAAGGCTCCCTTAAAACACTTATATATTTTGTGTTTGGTAATTTTTTTACTACTATTTTATGATATACTGGGTGTTCCAATAAAAAAGTAAAGTTACAAATTCTTATTAACTTCCTGATCGTGTTTTCTTTATTTTTATTTCACTTTCTGACAGTTGAGGTAAAACTTTACATCTACATTTAAAGTTTTTTACTACCTCGAATAGCTAAGCCTGCAAGGATACCAGTAAATACAGGGTGGCGCCTCTCATACGCCGCGGAGGCTCCAAGGAGAACGACAGTTTGTATGAAATGAAATGTGAGCATAGGTAGGTTAATTCAGAGCACTTTTTAAAAATATAGAGTTCTACAGGGTGTCCCCAAAAAAAGTTACATATCAAAGTTGTGTTTTTGTAATGGAACACCCTATGTATTAATTGATTTTCTGATTCTGGGAGAAAAATAAAGGTGAGTTTTATAAGAGAAGTATATAACTAAAATGTAAGGTTTTTGACATATTTAACATTTTCTAGAAATAAAGAACAATTTTAAAATTACAATAAAAGCTACCTAAATTGGAACTTACCCGGTATAGCCTAATATGTAGTTAAATTAACCATTGTACTTTAAATCAAATTAAAACTTAATCTAAAAAGTTATACAGGGTGAGACAAAATTAATATTGAACATTGGCTACCTTTACAAGCATGTTACTCTTTTATTTTAAATAGAACACTCAGTATATTATTCCGATATTCAATGGAGAATTCATGTCTCTTCAAAATACTATTAAAGTTGCCTACCCCTCAAACAAATATTTTCCTAGATATTTTCATTTACACGATTTGAACTGAGTAAATCCTTATTATTTGATAAAATCTAGGTGGGTGTGATATATTAGTGCAACTTTAACAACTACTTATCATTTTGTGTCAGTTAAAACAAAAAAAATTCTCAGAAATTTGCCGAAAATGCAAACTTATCCTACATCAGAGAGAAATGATATGATTCCATTAGTTGGTGAATGCAGTGTGCATTCACCAATTAATAGAATACTTAAATGCTCCTGATTTTATCTAGTCTGTTTTTATGGGGATATGTTAAAGACAGTGTTTACAAAACTCGACCAACTATTGTCCACAACACGAGAGAAATTATTGTAGCTGCTTTTCGAGGTAGAACTCCACATACGCTTTCTAAAATGAAAAGATCCTCTTGAAAAGACAGTCATTTTATGCATTTTGTTTTTTATGCAACAGGAAAGGAAGCATTTTGAGTATTTGATTTCATTTTAGCTAATTTTTGTCACAATTATAGTTTTATATCTAGTTTATATCTAGTATTCTGTAATAATTAAAATATGTTTTAAACGTGTATCTTTTTATTACCGTTGAGTATTTTACACTACAATAGTTAATTTTTCTTAAATTAACAAAAGGTATATCACACAGCCCCTAGATTTTTTCAAATAATAAAGATCCACTGACGCAAAATCATAAAAATTAAAATATCTAGGACAATCTTTGTCTGAGGGGTAGGCAACCTTAATAATATTTTGAAGATATATAAATTCTCCATTGAACGCCGGAAAATATACTTGGTGTTCCATTTAAAATAAAGGAGTAACTTGCTTTTAAAAGTGACTAATGTTCCATATTAATTTTGTCTCACCCTGTATAACTTTTCGGGTCAAATTTCAATTTGGTTTAACATACAATTTTTACTGTAATTAAATATCAGACTATACATAGTCAACTAAAATTTAGGTAGCTGTTATCGAAATTTAAAATTTACTTTTCGTTTTCACAAAATGTAAAATATCTCAAAATTCTTAGATTTTGGGTATATGCTTCTTTAATAAAACTCACCTTTATTTTTTCCTAGAATCAGAAAATCAATTAATATATAGGGTGTTCCATTAGAAAAAACACAACTTTGATGTGTAACTTTTGTTGGGGAGACCCTGTATAACTCTATATATTTTTATAAAATGCTTTCAGTTAACCTACATATGCTGCCAAAATTTTATTTCGATATAAACTACCGTTCTCCTTGGAGCTTCGGTGGTGTATGAGAGGCGCCAACCTGTATCTTAAGACGATATACAAACACTTTAAGATCAGAGATAACAAGCATAATATGTATATATTTATAGATTAATATTTTTGTATCGGAAATATCGCGCAGAATGAATATTTAAGCAGTTTCTCTTTATTGGCCAGCATAAATAATAAATTGGTCAACGTCTAACGTACCAATATCGATCAGGAAAAACTATATTTTAATTGACTACCCCCTTCATTGTCGTATTGATTAATAAAGTTAACGACAAATAAATTGTTAAATAATAATATATATCCCTAAGTGACCTAATTTTTTAAAATAGGTACGTAAAAATTCTAATAAAATAAAGTAACTATTGTTATTTGTTTCCTGCACTCTGTGTATAATTACCACCAACACACTTAATCACGGAAACGCATAATCAAATTGTATACATTATAAAATTAAATGATTAGCCGTGTGAAGTATATACAATTAATTAATGATAACTGCTGAAATATTTTTTTATGTTATTTATAGAAAAAAAATAGAACCTTTTTTAGAACTTCTGACTAATATTGTCGTTTCATTTAGTGGTGCCCAAGTGGGAAGAAAGTGGAAGAGAAAGAAATTTTTGTGGAAGAGAAAGCCTATTTTTGACTATGAGAAATAAATAATTCTTATGGTACATTACAACCATCCACCTCTAAAGGTGCGTTGATACCGGCTGCGCCGCGCCGCGCAGATCACTTTTTCAACATGTACTTTTATGCGCCCTAAAAAATACACTTCAAAAGTACATGTACCGCCGCGCAAAACATAAAAAACATTTTTTTATGTTTCGCGCGGAGCGACGCAGCCGGTGTAAACGCACCTTAATAGAGATTATTGTGTGATAATTAAAATTAAAAAAAAACAAGATAAATTATTAGGAATTAAATATTTAACAGCTTATTTACGACTGATAAGAAGTCAAGTTAATTTCTTATAATTAGAAAGATCAATTATTATCTTATTATTATTACCAAACCTGTACATTTGGTTAGCACGCAAGTTCTATATAAAGTTTTTTCTTAGTAGTTGAAAAACTAGGTATACCAGGTGCATGCGTCTCAAAAGTGGCTTCCCCTATAACTTTTTTATTTTTTCAGATAAAAAAACGAGATTTGGTACTGTCATACAGTATGTCAAAGTTATACGGGGTCCGGCAATAGTGAGCCGGGCATCTGTAGTTCCTAGAATAAAAAACTTGTGAATTTTGTTTAAGTGTAAACATAAAGTATGTACTAGGATGTATTTCTGGAAAATATTTTAACTTCTATAGGGTGGCTCAAAAAAGTGTGAGTGGATCTGGATGATTTTTTTTTCATTACTATTGCATTTTTGGCTTCCTTTCATATCACTTTACATAACCCTAAGATATGAGTAAATATGTTTTGATAGTTTCAGAGATATTAAAGAATAAATCAAAAATATATATTTTTCAGCACTTCTTAAAGAAATTATTAAAAATTCAAGAACTGTTCTAAAATCAAAACTATCTACATATATAAAATGCTAATGTTTACCTGTGTCGTCTCTACTGAAGTAACGACTTGCTCTAGAAAGTTGCTTTTTTACTAAAAGATAGCTAGGTAATTGGCTCTTCTAAAAACTGCCGTCGCCGGATTTTTTGTTTCTCATTTAATTAAAAAAAAATAAAAAGTTTTTTTTTCCTGATGTCGTGGCGGATGCGCCAGGCTTCAACTAGTATTAGATATTTACTTTCGATGGTCTGTTCTTACTTTGCTAAAAAATACGCCAAACTTACCAAATACTCTAAATACAAAAAATGTTCATTTTTTAATTCTCCATCTATTGAAAAAATAAAAGACAGGGTGTTCCATTTAAAAAAAAAACGAACAAAAATTATTTTATATTTTAGAAATTTTGGCGTAGAATTTTGAACAACCTGTATGATTTACGATTTCCATATTTATAGCAAAGTAACTACAGACCATCTAAAGCGGGCCACTCACGATACTACGCCGCAGTACGATTATTTTGGATACGACAAAATCGGACAACAATTGACAATATTGTATCGTGTGTGTGCACAACCGACCGATTGAATTGTATTGGATCGCAGTTTGAAACTTTAAACTGCAGCAGTAAAATCGTGCCGATTTCTGTAAAGATATCTAAATATTCCCAGCAATTTTTAACTAAGTTTTTTGAAATCTACCGAAGTTTTACGTGTCTTTGGAAAGTTAAAGCCCCAGAGTATCATGATCGTGTAGCAAGAAAACGGGCAATGTGTACTCTAGTTGCAAAATTCAAAGAAGTGGAGCCCATATTCGTATCTTTTCTTCTAATGAAGGGTTACAGTTGAGGGTTGGAACCTTTGGTGTTAAACAGCAAAATAAAAACACTAAATCACCACAATACACCAAAACACATTTACTTTTACACTGGACGCGCGTTTCGCTAACTATGTTAGCATCATCAGCAGATGATTATAAACTAAAGTACAATCTACAAGTTGAGCGTTTATATACTCGCCAAGTGGGCACCGAGTGGGCGTGGCAAAATCTAGCCAACCGAGTCAGAGCCCACTGAGCGTAACAGTTAGATTTCCGCCACTAGAGTAGTAGGAACAAAGAACTTGAAGGAATTGGACCGTTGTCTCTGTTCATACTATCTTTACTTTTATTAATTCTGATGCTTTCATATGCATCTAGTTGTCTGTAATTTGAGACTTGTTTAATTAATTTTAAATTATTAAGATCTATACAATGTTCTTTATCAACAATATGTTCGGCAACGCAAGTTTTATCCGGTCTACCATATCTTATCTGAGCTAAATGTTCTTTAAATCTAGTTAATATTGATCTTCTAGTTTGCCCAACATATTTTTGATTACAATCTTTACAAGAAATTTCATAAATACCCGACCTTTCCAGTGGAGGTATTTTATCCTTTGGATTACCTAATAATTGTTGTAATTTATTATTAGCACTATACACAAGTTTATAATTGACATTCTTAAAATTCCTTTTAGACCACGGGTTAACTCTCTATCAAACGGTATCGAAAAATATTTAGACGTATCTTTCTCCACTTGAAAAGTCAATTTTTCAGAAATCATTAACCTATACCTACGTTTTCTAATTAATTTATCAACTAGTGAAGGAGAATATCCATTACACTCAGCTACATTCCTAATGTAATCTCTTTCTATTTCATATCTTTCGTTGGAAAGTGGGAAACTAAGTAATCTATGAACTAAGAAATTTAAACTAGCCATTTTATGTTCAACACTATGATGTGATTCATTAGGAATATATCTGCGTGTGGTCGTATTTTTCCTATAGATATCAAATTCCAGGCAATTATTAGCATTTCTAATAACTAATACATCTAGAAATGGTAATCTGTCGTTGTTCTCAATTTCATGCGTAAATTTAATGGAAGGAAAACGATTATTTAACTTAGAAATAAAATTATCTATGGTGTCTGAATGTGTGTCAAAAACAGCAAAAATATCATCCACATACCTAAACCAAACTCTTGGAAAATACTCAAACTGATTCTTAGCCTCCACTTCAAACCTGCTCATGAATAAATTAGCCAAAAATGGAGACAATGGATTACCCATTGCTGTACCTTCCCGCTGTTCAATTTCCCAAAAATTCATAGGCCGGACAAGTCTATGCGTCCAATTGTATCGGCTGTAGGTTCTCCGACTTATAATTTGGCAAAATGGTTATCAAGGGAGTTCGAAAATTTACCTGATCATGAACCTTCTTTAGCAGTTAAAAATAATATTGAATTCATTAACAAAATTAAAGATATAACATTGCATGAAGGTGAAATTTTGGTCTCCTTTGATGTATCTTCGTTGTTCCCAAGTGTTCCAATTCCACATACTTTAGGCTACTTGAAGGAATTACTGAACGCAAATGGTCTCGACAACAAAACTGTGACTGAATATATTGAGCTTACATCGTTATGTATGAAACAAAATTGTTTTCAATTTAATAACAACTTTTTTGAACAGCGGACAGGTACAGCAATGGGTAATCCATTGTCTCCATTTTTGGCTAATTTATTCATGAGCAGGTTTGAAGTGGACGCTAAGAATCAGTTTGAGTATTTTCCAAGAGTTTGGTTTAGGTATGGATGATATTTTTGCTGTTTTTTATTAGCACACATTCAGACACCATAGATAATTTTATTTCTAAGTTAAATAATCGTTTCCTTCCATTAAATTTACGCATGAAATTGAGAACAACGACAGATTACCATTTCTAGATGTATGAGTTATTAGAAATATTAATAATTGCCTGGAATTTAATATCTATAGGAAAAATACGACCACACGCAGATATATTCCTAATGAATCACATCATAGTGTTGAACATAAAATGGCTAGTTTAAATTTCCTAGTTCATAGATAACTTAGTTTCCCACTTTCCAAAGAAAGATATGAAATAGAAAGAGATTACATTAGGAATGTAGCTGAGTGTAATGGATATTCTCCTTCACTAGTTGATAAATTAATTAGAAAACGTAGGTATAGGTTAATGATTTCTGAAAATTCGACTTTTCAAGTGGAGAAAGACACGTCTAAATATTTTTCGATGCCGTTTGATAGAGAGTTATCCCGTGGTCTAAAAGGAATTTTGAAGAATGTAAATTATAAACTTGTGTATAGTGCTAATAATAAATTACAACAATTATTAGGTAATCCAAAGGATAAAACACCTCCACTGGAAAGGTCGGGTATTTATGAAATTTCTTGTAAAGATTGTAATCAGAAATATGTTGGGCAAACTAGAAAATCAATATTAACTAGATTTAAAGAACATTTAGCTCAGATAAGATATGGTAAACCGGATAAATCTTGCGTTGCCGAACATATTGTTCATAAAGAACATTGTATAGATCTTAATAATTTAAAATTAATTAAACAAGTCTCAAATTACAGGCAATTAGATGCATATGAAAGCATCAGAATTAATAAATGTAAAGATAGTATGAACAGAGACAACGGTCCAATTCCCTTCAAGTTCTTGTTCCTACTACTCTTAGTGGCGGAAATCTAACTGTTACGCTCAGTTGGCTCTGACTCGGTTGGCTAGTTTTTGCCACGCCCACTGGTGCCCACTGGGCGAGTATATAAACGCTCAACTTGTAGATTGTACTTTAGTTTATAATCATCTGCTGATGATGCTAACATGGTTAGCGAAACGCGCGTCCAGTGTAAAAGTAAAAGTGTTTTGGTGTATTGTGGTGATTTAATGAAGGGTACAACTAAATTAAGTAACTCATATATGAGTCTTCGTCCATTCGTAGATAATTACGCCAATCGTCTGGGTACAGCCGTAATTCTTCGAGTAAATTAATATATGAATATGTGGATCTTTTTAGTAACCATTCCTTACACCACCACCTTCGATTGCAATATCGTTTCTTGCGTTTTTCAATTATTTGCACTGCACATACTGCAGCTGTTGCTAACAAAATATATTCTTCGCTTTCCGACATTTTTGCTTGAATAACACTTATAAACTAAATGTTTGATCGTGAGTGAGCGTTGTCAATTTGCTGCAAAATTGTTCAATTTTGTTGTACGATTTTGTTGCACGGCGCCGCAGTATCGTGAGTGGCCCGCTTAAAGAAGACTACAGACCATCTCTGAAATTATCGAAATATATTTGTTCATGTCTTAGGGTTATGTAAAGTGATCTGAAAGGCAGCGAAAAATGCAATAATATACGGGGTGTTCTATTTAAAAAAAATCATCCAGATCCACTCACCCTTTTTTGAGCCACCCTATAGAAGTTAAAATATTTTTCAGAAATATATTCTAGTACATACTGTAGGTATGCAGTTAAACAAAATTCCCAAGTTTTTTATTCTAGGAGCTACAGATGCCCGACTCACTATTGCCGGACCCTGTAGAGGTGAGCCACTTTTGAGACGCACCCGGTATTAAAACAAGTAACATACTTATATGTAACAATAATAATAGTGACTCCATAAACAATATCATAAATTAAAACTAGTTGCTATCGAAAGTCGCTTAACTATTTATGACCCTACCTATACTAAAAAATTATAAAATATTTAAAATATATGTAGATAAGCACTACCTCGAAAATAGTTGATACCTAATGTATGTTTCTCATAGGTAAAATTTATAAAATTTTATGTAGTATGTTTCTATCAAGAAAAACTAATGTTCATACGATAAAAAAAACGGCGTCACGGCGGGCTGGGAATGACAATCGATAATTTTAGAGAGGTCAATCTCTAGACGTCTTTTACTAAAAATTGACATTGTCAAAAGTTAACACATAGATATATTAAAAAAGGATAGAATGTTTCCAGGTACACAAATCTACTTTCAAAAAAAATCGAATTTTGAACTACACAGCTTGTCTGACAGAAATTATCACCGATTGTCACACCAAAAGCAAAACTATGGGTCGGTTTTTTCGATTGTAATGTACCATATAATCGAAAGAAACAGCGTCAAATTGGCTTGGAAGAAATAATCGATGACGCTTCCTATATAATTTTACAAAATGACAGCAGTCTTCATTTCCAAGCCAACTCTGAAGCCGTTTTTCTTTCACCACACTGTATAATAATACTGGTGGTACATTGGATAAGGTCAGGTTTGTATAAAATAAATAACTTATTTGGACCTATATTCCAAAATATAATAAAAGGTAATACGAAATATATTGCATATACAAGGTGAGTTAGAAATAACTGCAAATATTTTCAGAATTGGTAGATCTCGATAAAAGAAACATATTTTCTCTTTACCGTCTTTCAAATAAGTCCAAAATAACCGAATTACTTTACTTACTATTAAAATAAAAATAGTTTGGGTACCTAGGTCGACTCAGCCTTAAATGAGTACTTGGGATTGACAATCCAAGTACTCATTTAAGTAAAAAAATTGCCACATTACCTTCCTTGTATACATAACGGCTCTAGCATGGCAAAATGTTTCTTGCTACCCCAAGGCGTTAAACGCTATATACAGGAACTATTATTACATTATGAATATACAATGTTTTTTAACTTAAACTTAAAAAAAATTCGCGAAAATAATCTCATATACGTGTTTCGTCTGAGGTCGAAATACACTATACCCCTAAAAATATTTGCACTTATTTAAGACTCGCCCTGTATAAGATAAGGTTTACCTTCTTATTTAATTTAAACCAAATTGATATAAACAAAAATTATGGCAATTTTTGTACATAAACATGCATCTAGCTCCCCTACAAAAATGATATTTATGGTCATGCAGTATCTGTAAACAGAGGTTATCTGCAATTATTTCATATTTCATAATAACCGTTTCCCTTCATTTAATGCCATTTTAACGTTTTTATTGGCATTTCTAGTGTAATAATTTATTGAGGATATTGAATAAAGTTATTATTGTTATTTATTATAATTATTTCTAAAAATATTCTACACATAAAAAATTCATCCAGTATAATAAATAGATATCAATATTTCCAGATAGGTTTGCTGCTGTTTAATTCTGTTATTTATTTTTATTTTAGAGTCAAATGTTAATATTGATTTTATTAAATTCTATCATTATTAACATTTTTCATAAGCAATCTATATTTCCCAAAAATACATAGAAACCCCATATCATATGGGCATGGAAACATAAATTATGGTAGTCAAACGAGGGTAATATAATAATATCGTGCACATCAATACGTAAACTTTAAAAATATCAATATGTTATAAAAAATAATTAAATCATTATTTTTCCAAAAAAAAATCAATTTTTAAAATTGTTATCATCAGCTTCCTAAGAAGTAGAGACTTTTATCAATATTATAATAAAAATATCTGAGACACTTAAACTTGAAACATACTGTATAAATTTTTATACCAAATCTTGCATATTCCTTAGAAATTTTACTAATCTATCTGATATATGTAGGTAAATATGCTAAATGAAAAATAATAATATTATCATAAAAATACAACTCATAACAAAACCATTTCCTAGGTTCCAATATCACACTGTTTGATAGCTTATCAAAAATTAAAAAAACAATAAACGTTTCATTCATTCCTCACCAGAAACAACAATAACAAGTGTTTGACAACAACAAATAAAAGTTATCACCACAAAATGAAAAAATACTCACGATTATACTTAAAAGTCACACAAACTGAGGCTCACCTTTAACACTACCTACCCTAGAAGAAACGAAGGGTAGGCAGACTCTAAGGCCCCTTTTCCACGAATTTGCAACGTTGCAAAGGGGTTGTAGCAACTACCAGGCAATCGGTGTCGGTAGAGAACGGACCGCTAAAAGCGAGCGCTGTTGTCACACTGAACGGGAAAAATTGTGGTACTGAGATGCTGTTTATCGATCGCGGTGGTCGACGCTACATTGAGTGGAGCTTGGAGGAGTCTGGAATACAAATTAAGGTAGGGTTGCCAACCATCTTCTATTCCAGAGGACAGTTCTCTTTTTGATCTCACTGTCCTCTTTTCTCTCACGTATTGAAAAAGTCCTCTTTTTTACATACCAAACTCAAAATCTAAAAATTATCCATCTATCGCCACTATTCTTTAAAAAATTGCGTCTTTCGCTACTCCCACTTTTTTTGGTACAGAAAAGAAAATGAAGAAATATTTATGTATAAGAAATATTTGTGGAAGCGATAAACATGTTTAACTATTTTATGTTTATATACTGTTAGCTTATGGTTCGAAAAAAAAAAGTTTTGTTGAACATGGTTTGTTTTATTTTAATAAGTTTTGAGTATAAAATTTTTAAGAAAGTAAGAAAGACCATCAATCGCATACCGTTATGGACATAACTTTTTTGTAAAAACTAGCCATTTGGGCGATTTATCTAATTTTGTATTTTGAATTCTCTTACTCTTACTGTCATTACTCACTGACAAGTATTTGACACGCATCAGAAGATGGTTACGCAAGGCGTTTTCTTTCAAGAGCTTTTCTGTGACTGAAAAGCCCGATACGTGATGTTATCTCTCTTCCGCACTCCGGACATTTAAAAATCTCATTACTTTGTTGCCTCTTTACTTTTTGGTTGTCGTTGTTAACTGAGTTTACAATTCTCCTCCATTGCGTTCTATTATGCGCTGCTTCCTCCCACTGATGCTGCATACTTATCCCCTTTAAGTTTTCATGAAAAATATCTTTGTATCTTTTGAGTTGTCCACCCAGTTTCCTCTTACCCTCTACCAGCTTACCGTAAAGAAGAGATTTCGGTAGGCGGTTTTCTTGCATCCTGGATACGTGGCCAGCCCATCTTAAGGTGGATTTAGTAATCATGACTTCAGCGCTCTCGCAGCTTACTTTTTCAAGGACTGATGCGTTTGAAACATGGTGGTACCACTTGATTCTTAACAGTTGTCTAAGATGTCCCTGTTGCAACTTGCAACTTGTTTAATGTGCTCGTGTGTCGGCGCGCGGCGCCGGCGCCTAGGTCCGTAAAACCAAAATCTGAGCTTTCCGTTAAAACCAAACCTTCCGTATAACATGGTGAGGATTATTATTGCTCGGTACACTGCAAGTTTCGTTTTTGTGCTCAAGTCATGATTGTAGAAAACCCTGTCTTTTAATTTCCAGAATGCTTTTGAGGCGCTGCTAATTCTGTGCCGAATTTCAGAGTCGATATTTGGATTGGATTCTCTGTGTTCCATATAAACTCATACGTATTTTTCATAAATATTAATAAACTTCACAGAATTTTCCTCTAACTAACTACTTGCCGTCATTTTAAAAAGTCCTAAACAATAATCATCCCGTAATAAAAATAGACATATACATCGTATACTCCATGTTTTACCAGTTCAATAGATCCGCAGACAGTCAGGTGCCTTTAGGGGTAGATATAAACCTCAACAACCCTTCTCTTTCACCTCTGTTTTTAACTTTTGTTTTTATGTTCAGCATTAAAAAAGTAAATGTACTAAAGTGGCCTACACACGTCCAACTTGGGCCAACTTTGGGCAAACCAGACTAGGGTAAGCAAAAAATGTTATAAAAATAAACTTTTCCTCAAAATATTATTGATAAAAAAGTGTTTCCTCTTGTAAAGACGATCCGGGGATATACTATAGGCTTGGTACATTTCAGTTGATTTCAAAAAATTCCGATCGCGGCGCTGTATAGGTACGGCAGAAATCAGAAATTTTCGCTATGTATTTCACGCCATCCCGGTTAGGGCCGCCACACACTGGCGTGGATGTGTGTCAATTCAGGATTCGGAAGTAGTTAATTAAGACGTAATTTACCTGATTAACTACGTGTAGTTTTTCTTCAAAAACTACGTCTTTTCCCGTTCATTAACTACATGAAAACTACGTTAATAAACTATGTATTGATATTATGAATAATTATCCTTTATATGAGATGTAATAGAGATAATATGATGTAAATATTATATTTAAAGCCATATTTCTTCTGTTTTCTTAAATACATTATGTGTTTTTAAAGCTTTAACTTATTATAACCTCACCTCAAAACTTTGATATTTGAAAGTTACATACATATATTACATAAACTACACCCTCTACATAAACTACATTAACTACATGTAATGTAGTTTATGTAGTTTTTAAAAGTAACATGTAGTTTTCCGAACCCTGTGTGTCATACACGAATGTCATACATGTATGAACTACATGTGTGCGAATATGCTCTTTGCCACAGAACAGCATGATTGAGTGTCAAACATACAGTTTGATTGTGAACGATGTCTGATGAAGACGATTTTCTATATTTATCAGTTGCATATGCATGCATTATTAAAAAAAGAGAAGCAAATTTAAAAAACATCATCAAACACGTACCCAATGGGTAAAGGAATGGCTTTTAAAGCTCAGTTTCTTGATCGTCAGAGTTGCTGATTGATATTCGAGGAACTTCTTGATCTTTGCAAAATAAGAGTAAATCGGAATACCATAGGTGCGTAACGTATATATCATCTGTTCCTGCTCCTGAACGTTTTGATTCTTCGATTTTTTTAATTTCTCTTCGGAAACTTCCACGAATACTATTTATTTTAGCCTTAACGCTTTTTTTTGTTGAGGTTGGTTCAACCTCTTGTAGTTTTTTCAATAATGTTCCATACGCTGCATCTTTTTTTGTTCTATTCATATATTCTTTACATTTAGTTTTCCACAAACAATAAAAAAAACATTTATAAACATAAGATTACTTATTGGTAAAAGGTGTTTTTTAACAAAGTTCTTCACCGTGGACAAAATAAAGTTTGCCCGAATTTTCTTCAACGGGAGTTATTCGTTTTTTCAAACCTGCTACTTTAAGCATATCAAAACGTTTAATAAGTTCATAGTCACTAGGATCCTTAATATATTTTTCTCTTGCATACTTAACTTTTGCTATGATTTCATTATATTGCAAAAAATAAAAAAAAAACAAGCATTATTATATTCTTGCGAATGCTTAGTTTGGCTTAATTTTTCACAGAAAATTTGTTCCATAGGAAAAATACCGCACATTACAACTATAACAAAACAATTATACATAACCACAAAAAAACAATGCGAATTTACACCAGACATCTGGTTGGTCAACGTTGCCAACGTTTAGTCCAATTTAATATTATCCTTGTAACAGATTATTTCCTTTATATTATTATTTTTATTATTTCGCGTTCAAGTCGATGTTTTCGGTTGTTAGTTTCGGAAGAGGGTCTTTTTAACAGGAAGTAATAAAACAAACATCTTTCAAGCGTGAATATTTTTAAATTCCCAAACTTATAGAAGGACAAAGCAAATACTGTAGAACTTAGAAGTAAACAGAAAAATTGTAAAGATAGACCTTATATAGATAAAAACGCTGGGACGTTGTAAAACCAATAACCACCCTTGATAACATGTTTATAACTATCGCCGGATGTTTGTAAAGGATCTGGGAACTTTAGAAAAGCACGTACCTAGTTGTAAATGGCGCCAAATGAAGATTAAATATGTAAAAAGGTAATAGTACTGCCATCTAACAATGCGAGGTTGAACCAACTTGGTTTGAAGGGCGGTGTGAAGCTGACCAATCAAACAAAGAAGAGTACATCCTACAGGAATGACCTTATTGGCTAAGTACCGAATTCACCACCCTTCATCCCTGCAATGTTGGAACCTCGGGGCTGTTTTTAGGCAGAAAATTTAGTTCGGTTTAAGTTTTTAAAAGAGACTACTCCCTCGGGTTCGCGAAACTCGGTTAAGTTCACGATGTGACCCACTGTAGTTTTTAAGTCTGGCGTCTGCTAATAGTTATTTTTTTAAGTCCTTTTGTCAAATGTTTATAATTTCTGTTTTAATTTTCCTCTTTAAAATTATTTTAATGTGTTGATCTAGTAACGAAGTGTTCAATTTATTAAGTAATTGCCATTATTTCTCAATAAAGCAGACACCAGACAAGTTTCCTGTATTTATCCATTTCTTTATTTTTCTTTTTTTTACTAGTAACAAGTAACTTCGATTATATATATTTTTATTTGTTCTTTTTTTTTAGTATTAAATTTAAATATTTTTTTTAAAAACTCGGCCGTTTTATTACTATAGTAAGAAATAACTAAGTGTTAAAAAAGTATAAAAGTAAGATCATCATAAACGGGTACAATACCTCCAGAACAGTCCAGAAATGAGTTACAGATTGATAGACAGAGGTTGGGCCGCAATTAAGGTAAGTTACAATAGATTTGAGAGACTAACATCACTAAGACAAAGCATTAAACATACGCCCCAAAGAGTCGGTGTACTTTTAATCCAAGTTTGCCTTCCGTTCAACTTAATTGTTTTTTTTTATATTAATTATAAAATAGTCATGCTACCCATAGACAAGTGATTAATCCGAAAAGATTTGTCAAGATTGTTGTATATTCAACTTCAACCGCGCTAACCGAATCTTTCAACTCACAGCTCTTGTCCAGGGAATGTTAACATTCACTAGTAAAAGTTGGTTTCAAAAATAGCTGTTGAACTTTTACTGGCGTAGTCTTAGCAAATCAGTGAATGTGAGCTTTTACTAGTAATTGTTAACAATCACTGATTTCCAACTTTTACTGTAACATAATATATATCAGTTGTTTAAGATATTCTACGATGGTAGCAGAGTAGCAGCACCGGCGGAGAAGGCACCAAGCCTATATAGAGATAAGAACATTTTCGTTATGTTTACTACTTTTACGGCCGATTATTAATAATGTAATTATTGATTTAAGCGTGTTTAATAAGTGTTTATGTTATATCAATACGAATAAATATTTTTGGCCATGCATTGGCATAAATTACACCACTGTGCGTCGCGGCGATGATATTTCAGGCGTCGGTTTTCAGTAGCGCAGATGTATCGACGCTGAAACAACCTCAAACGCCAGCTGATGACAAACCATGGGGAAAATTCACTGAAAAGTACACAGTAAGTTCATGACGTTAATAATATTCATTCGTGCATTTTAACCGCTAAAACCCTGTCCCTAGCATGCCGATAATTGGTCAGTACAATCAGTAAATTGCCTTTTTATAAATGTCAAACTTAGCCACAAACTAGAGTAATTTTAGATCAAAACGATTGGGTAAATATAAATTGAAAGATTATGCATTGGAAATAGAACATTCTAAACAAATACACGTTTGAACGTTCGTTGGCTCTTTTAAAACAAAACAAATAGTGTGCAAACTGTTCAGTTTATTTTTAAAAAATGCTAGAGAAATTAGAATACTTTTAGAACAACTACTTTGGGATAAATAAAGATTATTTTTTATATAAAGAGACTTGTAGTTTAATAGATGCCTGATGATTAATTTCATTTTAAATTAAACAAATAATGTATAAGGGCTGTTGGAAAATCAATAGATCCTTGTGGATGTTGTGTGACCTTGAAAATCGTTAGAGCTCGTGGTATAAGAGGAAACTTCTCATTGATCTTTTCTTTTGTTTAGAAATGTTAAAGGTCAAAACTAATATTAGATTAAAAATAATGTCGATACCTTTGTGGTGGATTCATTCGTTAAAAAGACTTCTGGGTGAAACTAAAAGAAAAACTACAAAATACTGGATTAACGTTGTGATGTTTACAAAAAATATTTTTTTACTTTGTAGATTTTCTTCCAGTGAGGAAAAACAAAAGTCTTTTCAAGTAATATTTAGATTCTTTTTTTACTGAAAAATTATTATTTTTTATTATTTTTGTGCTGAAAAGTAGGACAATATATAAGAAATCACGTACCATTTTAGTTGAAATTTAAGGTTGGTCGCATATTAGCACAGATAACACAGATAAAATGATATTGTATCTGTGATATTAGTAAAGATAAAATCTTGCTATTTTCACGAATCTTAACTAGGTACTTTTGTAAAACTAGACAGTAAAAAAATACTAAGGATGTCATCTATACATCACAAGTTGTAATTATTTCCGGTAAAACACTTTACATAATCCCAATATATGAGTAAATATATTTCGATAGTTTCAGAGATATTAATAAATAAATAAAAAAAAAATTTTTTTAGCCTTTCTGAAAAAAATATTAAAAATACAAGAACTGTCCTGAAATCAAAACTATATTAGGTATTTACTTTGGATTATGGTATGCACTTACTTTGCTATAAATATACCAATCGTAAATCATACAGGATGTTCAAAATTCTACGCCAAACTTTCTAAAATATAAAATATTTTTTCTTCGTTTTTTTATAAATGGAACACCCTGTATATTATTTTTTCAGCAAATGGGGAATTAAAAAGTGAACATTTTTTGTATTTACAGTATTTCAAAATGTTTAACGATTTCGCAAATATTCGCGGTTTTATATTTCATATGAAATAATACTGTGTGACATAAAATAATACTGCGTGTATTTGCGAAACCATTAAAAATTTTGAAATACTTTAAATACAAAAAATGTTAATTTTTTAACTTTCCATCTAATAAAAAATAATGTGTTCCATTAAATAAAAAACAAAGAAAAATTATTTTATATTTTAGAAAGTTTGCGTTGGATTTTGAACACCCTGTATGATATAAGATTACGATTATATCAAAGTAAGTACAGACCATCTAAAGGAAATACCTAAATACCTAATATAATTTTGATTTCAGGACATTTCTTGTCCTGAAAGTATTTCCATCAGTATTTGTAATAACTTTTTTAAGGAAGGTTGAAAAATATATATTTTTTATTTATTTATGTATTAATATCTCGGAAACTATCGAAACATATTTAAGTGATCTGAAAGGAAGCCAAAAATGCAATAATATAGAGGGCGTTCAATTTAAAAAAAATCATCCCGATCCACTCACACTTTTTTGAGCCACCCTATAGAAATATTTTCCTGAAATGCATCCTCGTACATATTTCAGGTTTGCACTTAAAACAAAATTCTGAAGTTTTTTATTCTAGGAGCTACAGATGCCCGACGCACTATTGCCGGACCCTGTAGATATCAGAAACAAAATTGTCTTGGTCTCCGTAATCTCCATGATACAGAGTAATTTTGATTTTTCTGCAGTTTAATGCACATCTCTTGTATCAGTTGACAAGTCATCAAAAAGTTATAAACTGATTCTTATAGAACTTTTTGCGTAGAATCCAGTAGCATAATTTTTTTTAATATTTCCATTTTTGAAATACTGACCAATTGAGGTTTTTAAATGTGACATCCTGTATATTTATCAAGAAATGAATTTGACTTTTTCAAACTTTTCAAAAATATATCGATCTATTGCTGCCAAAAGTCACTAACTAACATTTTTCCGAACAACCAAATTCAATCACTATATGTTTTGAAGCGGAGAATCGATTGCAAAAGTCATTAACTACGATTTCTGGCTATTTATGTTTTATTTTAATACCAAATAGTTACTAACTATAACATCTTTATGCAATGCAATTCATCTTTAGACGCATTTTTCTCGGAAGTAGTAAAAAGTAAGTTAGTGACTTTTGGCAGCAATGGGACGATATATCAGTAAGCAGTAAGGATCTATTTTAATAAGCAATTCAATTCAACGAAATCAGTTCAACGTAAATAAATATAATAATATTTAGAGAAATTCAGACGTAAACAAAGTAATTTTCAATTTCATGAGTAAAAATTTATCGAAAACTACTTAGGTAATATTCCCTTATAAGAATTAATTTATCAGAAAATATCCTAAATCAACAAATATGATAAGAAAACTAGAAATATATGTTGCTCATTTATTTCTAGGATAAAACTTTTAAAATAAGTACTACAAATTATTATTAAAATAAGTACCTACTACAAAATCGATTAAATTTTATAAAAAAACAACATATTTTTGTAGCTGTTCTGAAAATTAACCGTTTTATTTTATGTGATTTGAGTCTCATCTGTACCTACAATAAAATTAGTACAAGAAAATTAATATTAACATTTAAAAAAGTACTTAAATTGAATTCTGGTTGTCTTGACTTCAGGGTAATTATATTGATTTAAGTAATTTTACTGACTTAACTTGCAGATCATCATGATTTAAGTCGAAAATATAGACCATATATAGACTTAAGTCAATAGCAAAAGCGGTTCCACCGTTTCCACGGAAATTTCAAATAAAATAGTTCCAGCCTCAGGCGCTAGGTGGTAGTGCAATTAATTTTTAGGTTAAGAAGTTGCTACTAGTTATTGCCAGATGGCGTCAGAATTTTTTTGTAGTTTCCATAGTTTCCAAAGGCCATTGTCATACTATTGTCAAATTCTCAAAAAATATTGTCGTTGTCATAGCGCCAATCATAATATTATCAAAACGTTTTTCAAACTATAATTTGTTATAGGTATGTGTTTTAATTAGACAATTCCTTTTGTTTGTGGCCCTAAAAATATAATGTAAGTCTTTTATTTTTGCCATCATTTAAGTACCTATTTATATTTACTCAATTTACAAAACTTTGGGCGTATTACGTTGGTCTTGTTTTATTATAATAAACGATGTTTAAATATTTGACTTATAAATAAAAACTTTAAATAATAAATAATGTTTACACATGTTTGGCTTTATTTTTATTTAATTGTATAAATTATACTGTTAAATCTTATTTTTTCACATCACAACGATACTTGTTATTAGTATTGTTGAATTTGTGTAAAAAATAAGATTTAATAATCAAATTTAATTATTTTAGAGTAAAATTCAATAAATACGCTCATTTAAAAATCCGGCGCTTCGATCCATTTAAAACAAGCCCTACTCAATAGATGGCGCCACTTCCGTGGGACCATTTTTCAGTATGGCAGAGTCCATTCTTTTTCTAGCTAGGTATATTCTTTGACTTAAGTCATAAAAACGACTTAAATAACATTATATTGATTAATCTACGACAATGTCATTATGACACATTTAACACTGTCATTTGGATGTCATTATGGCCATAGATAAATGAAACAAGTTTAGATTGGAAAGTGCCCATAAGGACAATGTAAACACTATTTGGCGCTATTCTCGCAACGGTCGCGACCCAAAACTTTTGAAAATTTCGGAGCGGTTCGGCTTTTTCCGGAATTATATCGCCAAATATTGTTTATTCAAATTTATTATTATTTTTGTTTAATTTTATAAATAAAATACAGTGTGTTGCATACAAGAAACTTTATTTTATATAAGGACGCATCTATGAAATACCTATGAAACATTGGAAGCCGACGTTATGCCACGATCCACGATGGTTTTTGCAGTTCACAGTTCACAGCACAGCTTTTTAAGTTTTAAATCAATTCACTTTTTCACAATTATCACCGGTTGGAGTAAATAAAACTTGAATTAAACTCACTCGATAGCAATAATTACTTTGAAAATGGACGCTATAAACACTTTTCTGAATTTCTTAAATGAGAGCGGTTTAGATTTTGAAAGATTATTATGATTTTTGAAGATTCTGACTTTGACAAGAGAAAATTATTTCTGTTCATCTGTTTTTGTTTGCCGTTGTTCTTAGCGACCGCTATAGCAGCGCCAGATCGCGTATAACGGTCGCGACCCAAAATAATTTTGCGACCTAAATTTTTTACGGGCTTTCCAATCGTAAAACATTTGCTGCATTTGTATAGGTATATATATTGTATTTATTAACTGTATATTATGTATATTTCATGTAAACTATATCATTTTTAAAATACAAACCAAAAATACGAGGAATAATTATGTTTTCCATGTATTCTACAACATATTTATTAATCCGTAGTATCTAACTAGCGTGGCGTCATAAATCTCGCTCCGAGGCTGTTCTATTAGAGACGGCATTGGTCTGATATTTAGAAATGTCAAAAGCTGATGTCATTTTACTTTTGACAATTATGTCATTTCGTGTTGATTTTTGCAAGAAGAGGAGGAACTGTCACTTGATTTATTATTTTCCTTTTCTATTTCACGAAAGTAAAAAGAGTTACCTATCTGATTCGTTCAGGCACTCAATTTAAAGAATATCAGTAACTTTTTTCACAGAGGGATTTTATATTTGCCATGTTGGTAAAAAATAACGGTCAAAATTCAAAGTTATTCATTTTATAGACTATAAAAAAAGTTTCATAATGATGTTCGTATCGAACTTGTATCATTAATAACTATTAAGTCTTTACAAAAATGACTTGACTGTAAACAATATATATTATTTTGTCGGATGCCGGTAGATGTGGATTGTATGGAAAATAGTACACTACTCAAAACAATTATCGCATATTTGAATAAAAGTAATCATTACATATTTCTAAATGAAACATGCATTTTTCTGCCTTTCTCTTGTGAGTTTTTTAGGATAATTAGGGTACGCACTGACATGTTATTTTTAGTCGGCCGTTTATTTAGTCTATTTAGTTGCAAATGTGAAAACAATGCATTCTTATGGAGTCAATCGGATCAATATTTGATTACATTGCGTAGCCTTAGGCTAAGCTCTGACAGGCAATTTTTAATCGACCGACTATTTAGTTGCATATTTATGACCAATATATTTATTCTTATAGAGCCGCGTGCTTAAATAGTCGGCCAATCGACTTCATAAGTATGTTGTATTTACACTTTTGCAACTATGTCAGGCTTATTGTCTCGAATCTCCCTTAACTGTATCCATACCTACTATTTAAAATTGTAAGTCAGGGATTTCAAAGTGTCTTGTTTTTCAAATTAATATTTTTTTTAGAAAGTATGCGATAATTGTGTTGGGTAGTTTATTAATTCTTTTAACATTGGATGTAGGTAGGTATCACAAAAAATCTTGTTACTAAATTTTACCTTGCTTCTTTTATATCCAGTGCAACTGTACACGTTTTTTAAGAGAAAATGATAAAAAATGTCATTTTACTCAGGATGCAGCCACACTATCCTAAAAACGGCGTATCGGCGTAACGGCGTAATGACCTTGAATAGATTTCCAGTAATTCTATTGGCTGAAACATTCATCTGTCAAAAATTTTATCTGTCAAATTCATCTGTCAAAAATTTCAGCCAATAGAATTACTGGAAATCGATTCAAGGTCGTTACGCCGATACGCCGTTTTTAGGATAGTGTGGCTGCACCCTCAAGCAAACTGAAATGCTTCATGTACCTATGAATATGTAAATAAACAGTCCACTATAACGGAAACGCTACGTGCCGTTAACTATACGTGTATGATAATTTGCGCAGACCTTTATATCTAATAATTTGTTTATATTGGATGATTACTTCTATCAGATAAAGTGTTAAATCTTTAAGAAATTAGGCTTCCCAAATACTGTTATCTGTTATCTCAAGATCACTATTGTTAGATCACCATATAACAGACTGTCAAATATATATGCATAACCAAATAATAATAAGATTGTTAAGTATTGCAGACATTTTTTGTAACAATATAAAACTCATATTATCTAATCTTTATATGTTTACAATAGTTTACATAATACATTTTTTGTTAGTTTTAATGTTATGTGTTGACATAAATAACATGTAAGTAATATTTTAAGAACCAAATATTTAATAATAGAAAATTTGTATTTGCTGTAGTTGTCTACAGACATCCTGAAAAGCTACCTTTACCGTTTAAATTAAGTCTTAAATCTCTTGTTTTTTTTTAATTTGAAGATTATTAAAGCTATTTTAATAAATTTATATAATATACTATTATAATACAAGAACATTAAAATTTAGTATTTTCTTATAAAGCCTCGCATAATTTCTCGAAAATCATCAAAATATATTCACTCTTATCTTAGTATTCTGTATTCTGTAAAGTGATCTGAAAGGAAGCCAAAAATGCAATAATATACAGGGTGTTCCATTAAAAAAAACATCCCGATCCACTCACACTTTATTGAACCATCCTATAGAAGTTAAAATTATATTCCTGAGATATATCTTAGTATTATCTCGTAGTCTGAGCTCAATTTTTATCAAAAACATGATAGTGAAAACCGCACATCTGTTAAAAAAGGAGCCGTCGCGAAATAAAACTAATTTGTTGGATTCTGAATACAGACTAACTTTATTTTCAAAAACATCTTACAACTAAAAGACCATAAAAGAAACAATAAAAAACATATGGTCCAACTTTCCCTTAGAAGACAAGGGTTGAGGGTCACCCATAAATTCCATGCAACACAGTGGCGTGTACAATATTTTGGGCTACATTTCAACAACATCGATATCTGTTACCGTTTCGGAGTTAATTAAAAATATACAGGGTGTCCCAAATAAAAAATCAATTTTGCTGTTGATAATTCTTAAATTATTAATTTAAAACAAATACACTTAAACCATTATATTCTACGTAAAAAGGTGCTTTGGAAATATTTTCATAAAAATACAAAATTTTCTATAGCAAAAAATTTACAGCGATTGGTTAAAAATGCACATTTCTGTGAAAAACACCCCGTAACTCCGAAACGGTAACAGATATTGATGTGCGGTTTTCACCAACATGTTTTTGATAAAAATTGAGATCTAGACACCAATATTAGTTTTCGTCTATCTCCTATAGATAGAAAAGGGTGTTTCCCTGAAAAAGCGTCGAATTTGACCCATTGCACCCTGTACATTAATGGAAAACAGTCTCGCCACTGAAATAGAAATCTAAAGAACAAAAAGTTATTTTGTGTAAACTGACACTGCGTACTAACGTAGTGGCAATTTACAAACCAAACCAGCTTTTTGATTTAATAGGCAAAACTATTAAAAAGCCACTGATTTCCCATTGCCAAAGTTGGTTTCCCATTGGATTCGAATGCAGTGGCTTTACGTAAAATAATTTGTTCATCTTTTAGATTTACCGTTCCTGTGGCGCAATACCCACACTAAACAGAATTTCTAAGAATCTAATAATTTAACTACAATAACCCACCCACAGTTTATGTTTGTTACAGAATACCAAGACCAAGTTAGTGACAAATAAGTATAACAATGGCTGTGGATATACTGGACAAAGACCATTTCGCCATCAGCGCGATAGTGATCGTCACTATGCAAGTGATCTTCTTCCTGATAGCGGCCATTTTTCAAATGGACAAAGTATCCGACTTTGCGGGAGGAATTAATTTTGTGATTTTGGCCTCGTTGACGTTCTTTCTTGGACAGGAAAGCAACAAGGTAATAACTAAGCAATATAACTAACTAAGTTTTTAAGCAATATGTAGCTAAATTATTTGACGTTTCGACCTCTTTTTAAATTAAAAATTAAAGGCCTCATCTGTCGATTATATGAAGTTAAACAAAACATTGCTATACAGGGTGTCTCAAAAAAATGTACCATCTCTCGTGGGGAGATTTCTCACGTAAAAATAAGATTTATTTTTCATATAACATAGGTCCGATTCTGCTTTGTTTCGTAACTAGACTGTTAAAGTCTTAATAATCTTTCGATTTATTATAATTTTCTTCCAGGTACTTCTAGTGATTCAAATGAAATTTTTGAAGGTAAAAGTTACTATAAGTGCTACATAATTTAATGCTAAAAGAGTGTCAATAAATTCATCAGGGTTGCATATGGGTTATCACTGAAATATTTTTCAAAAAAAAAACATGTGTGTCACTGACTTTTTTCTTTTGATATCAAAAGTTATTTACAATATACAATTAAAGGAACGATTTAAGGAACTCGGCCTCCTTGATGAGATAAACGCAATTTTATTAATCACAATTATTAAAATTAAAATAAAAATAAAATTAATTAAGCATATATTTTACCTAATTTATTATTAAATATTATTACTATTAGTTATTATTACTATTAGTCCAACCTACAATAATTTCAAATAAAAAAAAATAATGGTATTTAAGGTAATTTAAAAAAATTTTAACATCCTGTAACTCTAAAACTATGCATTTACATACCCATGTTTATAGGAACTTTTTTTCATATTTTTGATGTGGAATCAATGAGTACTTATTTAAAATTTTCGCAAGTTAATGATATTACATTTTTTTAAAGGTTGCTATTAGACTTGGAACAAGGCAAATTAGTAAAACTGCGTTTATCTCATCAAGGGAGGCCGAAATCGACAAAATATCAAGAGACAACTTTTAATCGGCATTAAACTGCTTGCTCTATTTTGCAAACAAGAGAAAAAAGTCAGTGGCGTACATGCTTTTTTATAAAAATATTTGTGATAACCCATATGCACGTCCCTGGTGGATATGTCGCATTTACAGTAACTTTTACCTTCAAAATTTTATTCGAAACGCTAAAAGTACTTGGAAGAAAATTATAATAAATCGAAAAATTATTAAGATTTTAACACCTTGTAGCTACGAAACAAAGCAGAATCGGACCTATGTTGATATGAAAAATAAGCCTTATTTTTACGTGAGGAATCTCCCCTCGGGAGATGGCACATGGTTTTTTGAACCACCCTGTATATACACACCTGTATATTTCTTTAGATTATTTTATTATTCAATATTATTATTCAGAAAAACTACGACAGCAGACAATTAATGGTGACAGTATTTGTATGTTTATGGGGAGTGCGCTTATCTGGATACCTTCTCTACAGAATCATCAAAATAGGAAGGGATAAACAGTTTGAAGATAAAAAAAGCAACACCATACGGTTTGCCATATTCTGGACCTTCCAGGTATTAAATTATTACAAAATCATTTAATAAGTTTTATATCTTACTGAATTAATATAAGCTTATATCGTCTTGGTCACGCTAACCATAAATACAGTCATAACTCCATTGGGACATTATTAACGGGAATTAAGATGCCATAATTCCCTGTACATTTTATAGGTAACAACCATAAAATACAATAGAGAGAGAGAGAGATTTTGAGTAATAATATAAAATGAAAATGGACACTTATCTAATTACTCTAATAATTTATTTACTTTATTTATTTCACATACAGGGTGGTCCGACCTGTATTCCGGAAACTTTGCCAGCATATTCCGCAGATAAAATTAGTAGTGGGAACTATCGAATGAATACTATCGAAACATTCGATAGTTGCAACTCATTCGAATAATTCGATAGCTAGTAAGAAAACATTCGTCGAAAACTATTCGAATAAAAATTATCGAATAGATGCGTCATCTGCCTTGAAATATTGTATTCTAGTAATTCGGCAGCAAAAACCATTCATTTATAAAATTCATTCATTTATAAAATTCATTCATTTATAAAATTCATTCATTTATAAAATTCATTCATTTATAAAATTCATTCATTTATCAAATTCATTTATTCGTCAGGGTCGATTTTAATAAAATATAAACTGGATTTTAGATGTCGTCCGGCGACGTAGGTTTCTTTCCTAGAAACCCGACAGCAGTCGGTGGCAATGCTAAGGAAAGAAGCCGGCAACTTTGATTTTTGCGGAGTCAAATAAAGATAAAGGACACATTATTTTTTTATTGAGGTGCTAGTATTTACACAAAATATATTATGAAGGGCGCTGTTGCCATATATTCGTATTAGTTGGTATTAGCAAAGAATATTATTCTTTAGCATTAGTTAGTTAGGGATAGTATGTCTATATGTTTTGCATTTTTTATTAATATTCTGTTGTTATACTGCAATAATACTTTTTATTTTTTGGATGTAGGAAAATGATTTTTAATGTTTTTAAGCAAAGACTGGTTTCTAATAAATAATAATAACAGTAATAATTTTGTTATACCTATTAACAAACAAAATTTACAATCATTTAATAATATAAACATTTGTTTTAAGTAGTAGCAAAATATAAACAACAAATAGAAGTCAAAAGTATTTATATTAGATCCTATTTAAAAAATAATATAGTCTCTAAATGGCAACGTTGGTTTATTGAATAATAATAATTACAGAACTAATTTGTTATATTAACAACAAATTTTAAAAACTCATGAAATATAAACATTTATTAATTTTCTAAGCATGCAGTGAATGGAAGGAAATTATAAATAAAAATTAGAAATCAAAAATTATTTATATTACTTTTATTACTTTATATTATTATTTAAAATAATATTTACTTTGCTGGCATTTACTTTAAAACATAAATGAAATATTTCTTCGCAAAAAACTATATGTAAGAGAGAATTAGCATAAACAAATGCACAAACATTGTTAACTTTTTTTTCTTAAATTGGCACGTGTAAACTTTCAATTTAATTTTCTCTCACCCCAAAATTTGAGTTCGACAACAATTTACTTAACCACATTACTTAAATATGATTATTAAGTTCAACTAATTCATATTATTAAAACATCTAAAATACAAATATGTATTTTTAAAATTAATTGTAAGTTCATCTCATCTCTGTTAAAAATTGCTGCTTCCTCAAAATTTCCCTTTAAAAAAATGCAATCTAACCTAACCATAATATACCATATAAAAATTAAATAATTGAAAGATCAGGGCTACGGAAAATCATCACACAAATTTTGGAAAAATTTTGACCACTTACTTCGCACACAATCGTCAATTAAAAAAAAACTACTATTTTTAGTACTTTAAATATTTTAATAAACGCAAAAATAGGATAGTATTTACAAGGCGAAGTTATAAAAATTTGGAAGAACTAATAATGCACTGACGCACACAAACATCAAACGAATACTTCAAATTTCATTTATCAAAAGCATTCGATAGTCGTTGCGCAACGATAACCATTTAGTCGCATCGGCGAGGTTGTCACATATGCTTTAGTATACAAATGAATGAATGATTTTATTCGAATAAAACCATTCGATAGTTGAAATCATTCATTCAGTAACCATTCGATAGTCTAATTCATTCGATAGTTCCCATCGCTAGATAAAATAATTAAAAAAGTTCGTATAAACATATGTCCTAAAATGCTTAGTTTCGGAGATACGGGGTGTAGAAGTTTCATTTTTATTTCGATTTTTTCCAAATAATTTCTGAAATAACGTCAATATTTGGATGAAAATTGGCATCTGGGAGTTTTTGACATGAGAAATGTGATTTTGATGTCAATATGACTCTTACTTGTAGAGGGCGCCACCTACATATTTTTCAACTGGATTGAAGAGTAATAACTTTTCGTCCGTACCTGTATAAAACTACCGAGTAAAAAATATAAAATTTACCATGTTTCTTACGTAATAAAAGTCTCTTGGTAAAAAATCGCCACGAGTAATGGTTCTCGAGATATTTAGTAGCGAAATTATCAATACTTGTCATCACTAACATGAATTAAACATGTTGACTAAATACAGTACGTCTGTCCGTTCTGTAGCTACGGGGTATCTGTGAGAGGGGAAACGATATTCTCTCCATGTTTTCGTAAAAAATTAGACAACACGTCCCATCAATAAAAATTCGACAAATTTGCAAGTAGCCAATAAAATGAGTGGGCGGAGCGATTTGCGGTGACGTACTCGTCAAGTCGACGTATAAAATATATTGCTGTTTATTTAAATGTTTTTTGTCCGCATTCCTTTCATAGACACAGATCCAGCAGACGTACTGTAGTTATTGGACTAAAATCATAAATTTGAAATATTTTTGTGCCGAAAGTTCAACAGAAACTGTTTTATCATCATTCTTTCGAAGAAACATTTATGATTAATTTAAAACAATAAAAAGTTTCCAAATTTATTATTTCAGTCAAATTACAATCCAACTCAACATACCGAGTGCGTCTCAAAAGTGGCTCACCCCTATAACTTTTTTATTTTTTCAAATAAAAAAACGAGATTTTGTATGTTAGTATATGACATAAATTAGGATTAATTGACATATTCAATTGTTTTTGGTCACTTCCTGTTTCACCGGAAATGACTACAACTTTTGATTTTTAAATGGCACCCTCGGTATTTTTTTACGCATTCTGTATAAAATTACATATCATATGTCAACTTTTGACATTTTCACTTAATAAAAAATCGTATTTTAAGATTCAATCTAGAGTGCCATGGCTATGTTAAAAACACTAATTCTTAATCAAGGAGCCTTGGAAAAATAGATTTGACCGTCTAATGTTTTTAGTGTCTTGTCCTGGCCAGTTAGAAAATGCTCAAATCGTATTTTTAATCATATCTCATTTTTTTTTCAAATGGAACGAGGGTGGTTCATTAGCATATTTGGAAAAGGCATTTTTTTACGAATAATGTGATACCATACACTTAGTATTTCGAGTCAAATTTTCGTTACGAACCGCAAATTATCATTTCAAAAAAACCATATCCGAAAATATCAAAAGTTGACATATGATATGTCATTCTATTCAGAGTGTTATTTTCTATCGAATAAAGTAACAAGATACCGAGGGTGCCATTTAAATATCAAAAGTTGTAGTCATTTCCGGTGAAACAGGAAGTGTACCAAAAACAATTGAACACGTCACTCAATCCTAATTTATCTCATATACTAACATACCAAATCTCATTTTTTTATTTAAAAAAGTAAAAAAGTTATAGGGGTGAGCCACTTTTGAGACGCACCCGGTATATTTTGACTATTTCCATTCTAAATATCTTGAGAACGGTTGCTCGTAGCGATTTTTACCAAGAGACATTTTTTATCTAAATAATCATGGAAATGTATATTTTTTCACTCAGTAGTTTTATACTGGTACGGTCGAAAAGTTATTACACTTCAAAACAGTTAAAACACATATAAGTGGCGCCCTCTACAAATAGGAGTCATATATTGACATCAAAATAAAATTTCTCATGTCAAAAAACTTCCATACACCAATTTTCATCCAAATATTGACGTTAGTTCAGAAATTATTTGGAAAAAATCGAAATAAAAATGAAACTTCTACACCCTGTATCTCCGAAACTAAGCATTTTAGGACATACATTTATACGGACTTTTTTTTATTTATTTTTATCTGCAGAATATGCTGCCGAAGTTTCCGGAATGCAGTACTTTCTACGTATAATAAATTTACAAGAGTACACTTTCGTCGACATTCCCTCCTACAATATTTTTCTGTCCCAACCACTGAAGGTATTTTTTATATTCCTTTTGTAAATGGATTCACTTTTAGGTGGAAGTAACGCTTGTCGTGTTTCTTCAGCTTTTTTTAATATTCCCTCCATATTAATAAAATCGTACTCGAACGTATGCCGAATTCTTGCGAAAGGCTTTTTTTTGACAAAAACTTAACTCGATTAATAACAACCGTCAATTTATAAACAGGTCTTTTAATACAATAGTAACCTGGCAACAAACAAAGTTCCTCCTATAGCGTTAATACAAATATACCGGAAGATGAATAAATGCAACAATTGTGTCGTTTTAAAATGAGACAAAATATACTTTTTTCCATAGCAACTGTTAAAATTGCCTTATATCTATCAAAAATAGTAGATAAAATAGTCCTTTAACCGCAAGGGTAGATTAAATGATAGGTTAAAAACTTTATTTTTTCTCGCACGTTTTTAATTGCTTCCATTTTTGAAAATTTTTGTATTTTGAAAATTTTTGTAATTAAGTTATTGGGGATTTAAATGGAAGTAGTTTAGATATGGCGCTTGTCGCCTCAGCCTGAATATCTGTTGGTAATTTACTTATTTCGTTTTGAGCCATTTCTAGCTCCAATTCAATCAGCAATCGACACGAAAAAGATTAAAAAAATATCAGAAAATATTGACTCGAAACTGACAACTTGACAAACTTTGACAAAGAGACAGCTTTATTTATTTATCAAATTACATAGAAACCAACGCCAACCCAGCACAATATTTTTTCTACTCGTAATAAATTCATTGGAATAATAATTTATGAATATTTTTTTAAAACGTAACTCGCTATGGAAAAAAATATTGTTTTATACACGATAAAATTGCATTATCGACTCCCGAAATTAATTCACTCGCGATTTCATCGCTTGTGAATTAATCTTTTCGGTCGACGATAAAATACCATTTTATACCGGATACGAATAAATACCATTTTATCGTCTTGTATAAAAAATAACTAGAATTCAGTAAGAAATACAATTATCTACCACGGGAATTATAAAATGATAATAACCTCGGGCAATTATTAGACAGAGACTTTTTCCTTGGTAATTAAAACCCTTATAATTCCCTTAATACATAAATAACTATTAATTATTACACAACTTTGATTTGTTTAGGCTGTGTGGGTGTACGTAGTAAGTCTTCCAGTAATCATTATCAATTCTCCACGCCATTCCATACCTCTGGCACCCAAAACGATGACAACTCTGGACTCTGCGGGAGCAGGATTGTTCATTTTGGGATTTCTGGCTGAAACTTATGCCGATTTACAAAAGTTTTCGTTCCGGCAAGACCCTGTCAATCAAGGAAAATGGTGCAACGATGGTAAACATATTAATATTACTAATATAACATTGATTTTGAACTTCCACTGCCTTTATTGGGATGACAATTTCAGTAATATATTCAATTGTTGACTGTGAACATACCTAAGGGAAATACATATGGTAATCGCAAAACATTTTCCGATGCACGTGAATGACAAGCGATGGACAGCGATGTGTCAAAAGTGACAAATAATATATTTATTATATCATTTTTAGATTTCATACAAGATTTTTAAGTTTTATTTTTAATCTAATAACTAATATTTTAGTAATTAATTGATTTATTTGTTTTATAGCTTATTTTACTTATTACATATTGGCAAAAACTAGTCCATTATGAAGATTATTCTACGCGTTATTATGGGTTATTTATTTATTTATTGATGTACACATAACAACACCATAAGTAGTAATAACAAGTAAGAGGGTGCTATTATATAATGCAGTATATTATAATGCACAAACTAATAATCACAGAACTTAATATAAACTAACGTAGAAATAACTTTGAAAGTGGTGTAATGTGCTTATCAATCAAACTTACTTCTCTGACTGCAGTCAAGGATCTTTATTGTCACGTTCTCGTTCAAAATAGTAGAAGTGTCTAGCCCTAGCAGTCATCTTTTAAGCTTGACCAATCAGGTTGGTTAGTGTGTTAATTAATTTGTGTTATTTAATTTGTGTTTGTCAAAAACTCTAACGTGATTGGTCGGGCCTAATAGTTGCCTGCTAGGGCTAGACACAAGTAAAATAGTTTATCAGGGAAGCTACAAGGCTCTTTACTCTCGACTGTTTAAATGCTTCGGCATATTCAACACACAATTTCAAGAAATGCAATACAAAAACTCGAAAATTTAGTTCTTAAAAGAACTGTTTGTGCTTTTAAAGTACAATTTTTAAAAAAAGACTATGAAAATATGCAAAAAACGAGAATTACCCACAAAGATTCAACAACAACACGATATTATACAAAATAATGACTGACATTAGGATAATTGTCAAATAATAAACGACAACCTTGCTGAAAATGGCGCAATGTGACTAACATAGCGATAATAAAATTCGGTTTAAACTAATTTTTGCAGCTTTAATCTAAATAAATTATCTGTTACAATCATTTACTCTATAAAGTCAAATGAAGAGCTGCTTGGTATCTTAAATTATACAACAAATTTAAACATTTTTGCCAACATTTCATTTAGTCAGGTTTATCAATATCGATATTATTGATGACGTGCATCGGAAAATGTTTTGCGATTACAATACATATACTGTTTAATGGTTTTACATATTTTTATTTATACAGATACACAACACAATAATTATTTACCTTTATACAAAAATATTTCTTTTGTCCGTTAGACGGCCATCAGAATTTAAAAATCTGAACACATTTTTTATTATGTTTTAAGAACCTATGTTTGAATGAGATTTAGAATTATATTCAAGTCTAAGGCGCCAATACGTCTAGGGCTTGACCTCGACAAAATTATCATCGGTTTTCATTCCCTAGCCGTCTTTGACGCCGTTTTTTTTTCGATATACGATGTGATATATAATATATATATATATATATATATATATATATATATATATATATATATATATATATATATATATATATATATATAACAAAGGAAGTTATCGTGGAAACTACAAAAAAACGAAGAAAGAATTTAGAATTTATTGGGCAAGTCCACAGAAAGACCAGTCATGATACATGACTAAAACATGACTACCCGTAGACACTCAGTGTTTCTGCCTTCCGGCTTCATCAATACGGGAGGAATCAGCAACGATGAACTAGCGATCCTGAAAAAAGAGAAAGAAAAGGAGAAGCAAACGAGGCACAAAGGCGCCATTTGCAGCTGGTCCGGCAGTAGCTTACAATTTGAAGCGTTACTACCGAAACCGCCGCGGAGGCGTTCCAACACACCTCGCCGCTATCACCCTGGCCCAGAGAAACGCTTCAAATTGTAAGCTACTGCCGGACCAGCTGCAAATGGCGCCTTTGTGCCTCGTTTGCTTCTCCTTTTCTTTCTCTTTTTTCAGGATCGCTAGTTCATCGTTGCTGATTCCTCCCGTATTGATGAAGCCGGAAGGCAGAAACACTGAGTGTCTACGGGTAGTCATGTTTTATTTTATAGCTTTTTTGCCCTGAATATTTTGTCGAACCATTTTTGCGCTGATTAATATTCGATTCACTTTTGCCCAAAGTTGTGATGTATATGCTATTTTTGATCTTAGAGAAAATTTAAACCCACTTTTGCTTTGAACAAAATTTTATCCCACTCTTACTTTCGACCTCTCATATATATAATATATATCACTTGATAGAAAACTATCTATCTTTTTAGGTCTTTGGAGATTATCCAGGCATCCAAATTACTTTGGCGAAGTTGTGCTATGGTGGGGCATATTTGTAATTTCGTTGAACGTACTAGAGGGTGTAGAATGGGTAGCCATCATGTCCCCACTGTTCACTACGTTGATAATTTTATTCTTATCTGGAATTCCTCTTTTAGAAAAGTCCTCCGATGAGAAGTATAGAGAGTAAGTACAAAAACAATTAAAGTAAATATACACACAACCAAAGTTATATGGGATCACTCTTTATTTCTGACTAATCTTTTTTCAAGGAAAACAATTGTTATACAGCTTTAAGATAAGGCCTTTTGTTGTAATAAAACATGATACTTAATAAAGAATAAACGACTGCTGCGAGTTATTTTCTTGGGAATTTTGTGTTCGGTAGTAAAATCACGATTGTCCGGTTATGTTCAATCGATCCAAAAAAAATATAAAAAATGCCCATGTTGGTTGAACAGATGTATAGAGAGGAAGAATCATTGCTCTCAGGAATGCCCCAAAGAGACGTAGCAAAGTTAGTTTGGTTTGGTTGAAGACATATGCAATGTACTTGGAACTAGGAACTCTCAAGAAGAAGCCTAGACAAAGTCGTCAAAGAGTCACAACTGAAAAACAAGACCGCTTTGTGTGCCAATTTGCTAGAAAAAATCCCAATGTTTCTCAACCAGAGCTACAAAGACAACTTAGGACAACTACAGGTGTGAACGTTTCGGTTGAAACCATAAGAAAAAGGTTTCATGCTCAAGGGTTGTACCGGGTGTCTCACTAAGAATAGCTCTCGGATGTATCTCGTAAAGTGTTAGCCGTAGGGTTTACGGAAAAAAATATTTACAACTAAAGAGGCTATGAGAAATTGCTGGAAACTGTTTTCAAGTTTGTAGAACAACCGCTAGGGGGCGCAACTGCAACAAAAAATATGGTAAAATGGAGTTTTTACACAATTTTGCCTAGAAAAGGTGTACTATAAGTAACAGCTTCATAATCTTCAGTAAATTTTGAATATTTTTTGTTAGAGCCATTTTCCCCTATCTACCAAAATAAAGTGGTGGAGGAAGGTTAGATCTATTTTTATTTAAATATTAATAACTCTGGGCTGGACGATCGAAATCCAACAAGCGAGGGCTCGTTTAAAAGAGCGATTCTTACTCTATATTGTACCATATAAACAATAATAATAAGCTTTTGAACGTAGACGCTAGGGGGCGTTGTCTTACAATTTAACAAACATTGCGCGTTTTTTCAAAAAAATTAAATGCAATAGCATATGTAACTTTAGCTGATAGTAAAGAGTAGTAAAAGCTTAAAAAGTCAGTGAAAACCGCATCTTGATATCTTCTTTCAAACCGAAGATATTAGCAAAATTATAATAAATACCAAAATATAAGCCCTTAGTTACCTTATTTTTACTACTGCCTTTATTATTCGAAATAGTTGAAGTTGTTGGCATTTTGAAAAATTAATCAAAAGATAAAAAACGCTGATAAGACTATCAAAATGTTGATCTAATAACAATTTGACGTTTATACTATTACGTCAAAAGCAACTTTTTTCCAAAGCCTACCATGACTTCACTGAATCATCGTTTCTTGTTCACTGTTATTAATATCTTAATTATTAGATATTAATACCTCTGGTATTATGGTATTCTGGTATTTCGTCGATTTTAAAATAAACTAACTATTTCCATCTTATTTTTTTGTTAGAATGGGCATAATTAAGAGGGCTACTGATACCGTATTGTAAAAATAAGGTAATTAAGGGCTTATATTTTGGTATTTATTATAATTTTGCTAATATCTTCGGTTGAAAGAAGATGTCAAGATGATGTTTTCGCTGACTTTTTAAGCTTTAACTACTCTTTACTATCAGGTAAAATAACATATACTATTGCATTTAATTTTTTTGAAAAAACGCGCAATGTTTGTTAAATTGTAAGACAACGCCCCCTAGAGTCTACGTTCAAAAGCTTATTATTATTGTTTATATGGTACAATATAGAGTAAGAAACGCTCTTTTAAACGAGCCCTCGCTTGTTGAATTCCGATCATTTAGTCCAGAATTATTAATATTTAAATTAAAACAGATCTAACCTTTTCCCACCACTTTATTTTGGTAGATAGGGGAAAATGGCTTTAACAAAAAATATTCAAAATTTACTGAAGATTATGAAGCTATTGCTTATAGTACACCTTATCTAGGCATAATTGTGTAAAAACTCCATTTTCATATTTTTTGTTGCAGTTGCGCCCCCTAGCGGTCGTTCTACAAACATGAAAATAATTTCCAGCAATTTCCCATAGCCTCCTTAGTTTTAAATATTTTTTTCCGCAGCCCCTACGGCTAATACAGCCGAGAGCTATTCTTAGTGGGACACCCTCTACAGTAGGAGAGATTTACAGGTCCCACAGTTATCTCGACAAAATAAAATTGACCGGCTAAATTGGTGCCTTCAACATCAAAACTAGACAATTGAGAATTGGCAAAATGTTCCGGATGAGACCAGAATTGGCCTAAGATCAGATTACCATCGAATTCGTGTTCTCAGAGCTCAAGGAAGACGAGCGAGATTCCAAGCTGCCAAATCTGTACCAAGACATAAAGGACATGTAATGTTCTGGGGAGGTATTATTTAACTTCATGCACAACCTCCCCATACCGGCCGAGTGGCCTAAGAACGTCTTGAAACCGAAGGTGTCATAGTTTTGGACTGACCTGCATGTTCACCAGATCTAAACCCTATCGAACATTTGAGATACCATCTCAAAAGAACGCTTAAAGATCACCGATATAACCCAGGAAATCTCTTACAGCTTATTGATGCAACATTAGCAGAATTGGAAAACATGCCCCAAGACAACGTTGATCATTTAATAAGAACCACATTAGTGCGGATAGAAGCTTGCATGAGGGCTAGAGGTGGCAACACGGACTGTTAAAATTATCAATTTTCTATTTGTTTTTGCTTTTTGATCGTTAAAAATGTTAATCTCATTTCAGAATCGAAAACATACCATTGTGTTTTTTTGGTAACTAATTATTTTTTTATTGCTATATGAATTATTTTTCATTAAAAGTCTTCGGTAAGGCCTGAGTTTTGTTCATAAACACAAAATGTTCATACGTCTCAAAAATTATGAAAAATAATAGATGATTACCATATAAGTTTGGTTGTGTATATTTCAATTGTTTTTTCTAAATAGGTAATAATACCATATGATCGAATAAAAACGGCGTCAACGATGGCTATGAAATGAAGATCGCTGTCACTTTATATGTAAAATTATATGGGAAATGTCATCGATCGTCATTTCCAAGCCAACTGGACGCCGTTTTTTTTTCGATCATACGGTATTTATTATTTTATTTTACAGCATTTCCGACTACAGATACTATAAAGCCTCCACATCACCGCTAATCCCCATCCCACCCGCGATCTACGTCGAAGTACCCCAATTCCTCAAATTCATCATCTGCTGCGAGTACCCGCTGTATGACTCGCTCGACGAGAAGATCAAAACGACGCACATCATCAAGGAGTCGACCAGCGCCAGCCTGGCCCTGTCCCAGACATAACTATAGCTTCCGGCTGGACCGGAAGTACCACAGATCAGCATCAGCGGGCCGAGGTCCGGCGGTAGTCAGTACCTGGGCAATTTGTATCAGTTCAAAAACCAAGTGATCCTCGATATGGACGAGGATGAATGTTGCGGGTTCGGTGAGGGTGGGAGTGGTTCAGATAAGAATGATAAAAAAATAACAAATTTGTAAATAGTTTATGATACAGGGTGGTTTTTAAATACAAAATATACTTTTTTCCATTGCAACTGTTAAAATTGCCTTATATCTATCAAAAATAGTAGATAAAATAGTACTTTAACCGCAAGGGTAGATTAAATGATACTTTAATAGCGAGGATAGGTTAAAAACTTCATTTCTGCTCGCTCGTTTTTTAATTGCTTCCATTTTTGAAAATTTTTGTATTCCTTTTCATAAGTTATTCGGGATTTAAATGGAAGTAGTTTGGATATGGCCGGCTGTAGGTCCAGCGTTAGTGTGTCGATCTGCGGAGCGGAAGGTACTGGGTTCGATCCCCAGCCAGTACGGTCGCTTTATTTATTTAAATAAAAATATTTATTTATCTAAATAGAGCGACCAACGAGCCGCCACCTCAAGGAAGGCAATGGCAAACCACCTTGAGTATATTTGCTTTGTACAGCCTCTCAAATAGTGCCGTTCGGATTCGGCAATAAACTGTAGGTCCCGTGTACTTGTGAAACACTGATGACACAAGGATGACACACATCACAAGCACATACGAGAGCTAGCCGACGCTCTATACACAGTATGGCACTGTAAGAAGAAAGAAGTTTGGAAATGGCGTTTGTCGCCTCAGCTATTCAGGCTGAGTAATTTACTTATTTCGTTTTAAGCCATTTCTGGCATTCAATCAGCAATCGACACGAAAGAGAATTAAAAAATATTCACTCAAAACTGACAACTAAAGAGACAGCTTTATTTATTTGTCAAATTACATAGAAACCAACGCCAACCCTGCACAATATTTTTTCTACTTTCTTTTTTTATCGCCGTGAAGAATTAATTAAATGTCCTCAAAAGTATAATTTTTCTGTAGAATAATAAGAAACCCCGAGAAAATTTAGAATAGATTGTATAATCAGATCGGATATTTATATGTACCACCCTGTATATTCATATGTATTTAATAAATACAATAGTCATTGGCTGTCATTTTACAAGTCGAGTCAAGCTACAAACATAGTATGCAATCTTTGCAGAAAACTCTTAACTAGAATTGTTAACAATTAAAAAGTGTGCCAAACTTTTCAGAATATAGATATATAGCATATAGAAAGAAATTTACCTAGTATAGGGAGTACCAAAAATGAAACTAGAATTAAATCAAAGATTTTAGGTATACAGGGTGACAATTTGAAAACGAACAGTATTTAATATTGCCTCTACCGATGATAAAAAAAACAACGCTTTATTGTACAAAAAACCAAAACAGCTTCATCGACAAAGCAAAACAAAAAAAGCACAAAAACAAATATACAAATAATACAAAAAATGTCATACAATACAAATCAATTCAAAAAGAATTCAGAAAGATAGTATGAAAATTTGGCGAAACACGTCAATTTACATATCTAGGGGGACAATTTTTGAGGCATTTGTTGCGTGTTATTTTCAACCCCTTGACCCCCAGGGCACCTACCCCTAAAATTTTAAATAGCAACCCCTATTTCTTTTACCATTTTTGTGTTTCTTATCGAATTCTACGTAAACTGCATTATTTTTTGAGAATTTTATAAGGAACACAAAAATGGTAAAAGAAATAGGGGTTGCCATTTAAAAGTTTAGGGGTAGGTGCCCTGGGGGTCAAAGGGTTGAAAGTAACATGACAACAAATGCCTCAAAAATTGTCCCTCTTGATATGTAAATTGACGTATTTCGCCAAATTTTTATACTATCATTGGTTGAGGTAATATTAAATACTGTTCGTTTTCAAATTGTCACCCTGTAGGTAATAGTTGTGAAGAATTAACTTTAGATAGATATATTTTAACAATATAACAGAGTAAGCTAAATCAAGTTAATAAATTTACATATCAAAACTTTTGTATATATTTATTAAAAAATGAATATTAAATTAAAATATCTAATAATGAGACTTCTTAGGTTGTTAAATATAAATTTGATGTTATAGATTTATGAAATAATTAGTGTTAGAAATCAAAAGTATTATTAAAATGTTTTTGTTTTATATACATATATACAGATAATATATATTTTATTTTAATAAGGTGCTTTTCAAATGGGTGCTAAACATATTTATTAACTTCTTATTTATAAATACAGGTGCCCGGTGGCGTAGAAGTACAGACTCTCGTCTACCAATCTCACGGTGTGGATGGGTTCGAATCCTACACCCGGCATTTCATCAGCCGACTATTTTTATTAAAATAAAAATAGTTTGGGTACCTAGGTCGACTCAGCCTTAAATGAGTACTTGGGATTCACAATCCTGAGGTAATAATAGGCGGTTGAAGCGTAATTCTAGCCACATTACCTTCCTTGTATACCCAGTATACCGAACGGCTCTAGCATGGCAAGCTGTACCTTGCTACTCCCAAGGCGTTAAACGCTATATACGGGAGCTATTATTATTATTTATAAATGCTGGTTTGATTTTCTTAAATATTTGTATATATAATTTATTTATAGCTGTACTATTTATTTAAAAATAAAAGAAAAGTTAAATAGAGAACGAGTATAGAATCGACACCATAAGCCCCCATGTTTTACAATTTTTAAAGCCCCCATTTTCTACAATTGAAGGGGTTAGAGCAAAAAGGGTATAAGTGACTTATTTATTATTTTTGAGATAAGTACAAATTCATCTAGCTAAATGAAATTTCTTTCAAAGCAAAACGGATATAAGCGCGATGGGCGATCGGGATTGCCATCTTTTGGTGAGATATAAAACCTTGTTAATCATTTAAACAAATCGGTCCCTGCAAAAGGGGTATAAGTGCACTTAAAGCGTTTTTGCACTAAACAAAATTTATTAGTGCCTTGCAAGTTTAAAACAGAAGAAAATGGCCAGTAACAGTAACAGAGACAACTCCAGTAATGAAGGTAAGAGAAAGCACGGGAACCGCAGTTTTGAGGTTATAATTGGAGTATTTTTTAGATGATTATTCATCAGACGACCCATATCATACCGATGAAGATGAAGAGTTTCTTCCAAATATAACCTCATTATCTGAAAACTCATCAGAAAATTCAGAACAATCAAAAACTGATACTCAACATGTTCATAATATTCATGTTACTCCGAAAAGAACAAGAAAAAGAAAAATATGCATGCCTGAATGGAATAGAAATAATAAGAAGAAGCTTAGAACCGAGGGAAAATGTTACATAGGATACAGGGGATAGAACACCCAGAAAAGCAGTTACAAGTATTTAATCATACATGCAGGTATAAATGCAACGAAAATATTTCTCAAGCCAATAGGCAGGAACTATTTGAAATTTTTTATAAATTACCTAGTTACGACTTACAAACAGCCTATTTATCATCCTGTATAATAAAAAACAAACCAAAAAGGCAAAAATCTAATAGACCACGAAATTTCTCTACAAAAATTATGCTGCTAAACAAGCGTGTTTGTAAATCATTTTTTTTTAAACTTTTGACATAAGCAATAGGCGTTTTACCGTAGTGTGTAAAAAAACTGATGCTCTAGGTATTTGTGAGGTTGATCAGGAAAACAGCCAAGTGTTAATAAAATTGACCAAAACACTAGAGATTTTGTTATTCAACATATAAAGCTGTTTCCAAGATACAGAAGCCACTATTCGCGAAAAGATAATAGCAATACTAGATACTTATGCCCTGAGCTAAATATAACAAAACTTTACTCTTTATATAAAGAACACTGTGTCGAAAATAATAAAGTCCCTGCTAAGTTGTCTTACTATCACAGAATTTTTAATACAGAGTTTAATCTACGTTTTCACAAACCTCACACTGATACTTGCTCAAGGTGCGATAGCTTGCAAAGTATTATTAAACATTCAGCCAATGAAGCGAGTGTTAATTCAGCTAAGATAGCTTTAGAAATCCACCAAAGAAAAGCCAATAAAGCAACTGAAGCAAAAGATTTAGACGTTACAATGCACAAGAACATGAAGATACTACTGTTGTTACGTTAAAAATGTCTTATTGTAAAAATTTAAAATTTGGATATTTGGCAACGTTGCGCCACCTGTAGGAATACTTCCTTCTTGTCATGGCTGCCGGCAACTGAACACTGTTTATATTTTATTCACAACAATAAGTTATTTTTCAAGAATTAAACAAGTTGAAAAAGCTCGCGAGTGTTTTATTCAAAGAGACAAGCTAGTAGAGAATCAGTGCAACATAAATAAAATGGTCCAATCGAGCTGGATAATTACATTCGGGCGATAAAAGTTCTCAAGGTTGTTGTCGGCAGCGCAAGAGAGCAGGTTAGTTCCTTTAATTTTCCATTTGTTTTAACCGTTACCCTTGTATAACCATTTTGTTAGTATTGTTTTGTTTGAATGAGAACTGTAGTACGATGGCAGAGCTAGATTTATTAATCCGGCAGCGCGCGGCTGTTAAGGGAAATCTTACGCGGCAAAAATCATATCTAGAGCAAATTCAAGACGAGGAGATAAGCGAACGTATAGTCGTGGAACTAAAACTAAGGCTTTCTAAGGTAGAAGTTTTATTAGATAAATTTTATGAGATTCAAGATGAAATTGAGAGTAAAGTTGAGGAAAATCAGTTAGGGGCGCAAGAGCAGGAACGGGAAAATTTTGAAGTTTCATTTTATAGTACAGCGGCTGATTTTCAAGAGATTTTAAATGGTATTGAGACAAGAAATGTTTCCCAGAATGATAGCAATGGCATGGTACCTACTGAAAATGTATCTTCGGTAGTACCGCAAAAAATTGTACAATTGCCTGCCTTAAAATTACCTACATTTAGCGGCCGATACGATGCTTGGGTCGAATTTCGCGATGCATTTAAAGCGTTAATACATGAAAATTCCGGATTAACTAATGTGCAAAAGTTTTATTATTTAAGGTCGTCCCTTAAGGATGATTCTTTGAATTTAATAGAGTCTATACCAGTGTCAGATTCTAACTATCAGGATGTATGGCGGTTGTTGCATGACAGATATGAGCAAAAATCATTATTAATTCATAATCATTTGAGATCATTATTTGAATACCCAGTAATTGACAGGGAAAGTCATGCCAATCTTCGCACATTTTTTGATTCTATGACAAAACACGTTAGGGCATTAAAAATTTTAGGGGAAGAAACAGATAAATGGGACAGAATTTTAATTTATTTGTTTTGTACGAAAATGGACAAGAATACGCGAAAAGAATGGGAAATATTTGATTATAAGGGAGAGCTTCCGACGATGTTTGACTTAAATAAATTTTTAAAGCAAAGATGTGATATTCTAGAGAAACTGGAAGTGACAAATAAAGGTCCTCAAAAAGAATACGAAAATAAAAATAAATATATTGAAAGGGGTCCTAGGGTGCAGCAAAAATTCAATGCGTACAGTAGCTACGAAAAACCGGGTATAAGTTGCTTCTATTGTAAACAAAATCATACTATATTTAGATGCGAGAAATTTTTGAATTTGACAATCGATAAAAGGTCTATTGAAATACGCAAGTTGAATTTATGTAGCAATTGTTTCAGGCGATCACACGAGCTGAAAGACTGCAGACATTCCGGTTGTAAAAAATGCGGAAAATATCACAATACATTACTGCATAATCCTAGCGTCAATGCCACCACTATACGACAACAAGCGACCGAGCGAGGGAGCGAGACAACCGCGAGAGTCACGCATGATACCGATGGTGACGTACACGAGGCTCAAGTAAGCGGCGTTGCCACGGTTAGTTTAAATACCGAGATTTTTCACGATACAGGGGAATTGGTTTCGCGCGAGGGAAAAATGGAATCAGAAGACAATGAGACTATGCATGCGATGAGTAGTGTTTATAATAACACATATTATGTTGGTAGTCAGGTTATGCTACCTACGGCTATTGTCAAAGTGGTTGATTCATTTGGTAATTTACGCGAGTGTAGGGCATTATTAGATAGTGGTGCGCAGAGCAACTTTATTAGTGAAAAAATGAGTAAACTTTTGAACTTGGAATTATTTCGAGGGAATTTTTGCATATCAGGGATAGGCAATGGCATTTCAAAGATAAAAAATAAAACAAGTGTTAAGTTGTTTTCGTGCGATGAGACTTTTAGTATGACGATCGAATGTTTAATTATGCAAAAAATAACAGATAATTTACCTACAATTTCTTTTGACAAAACTGAGCTAGAGATACCTAGGGAAATAAAATTAGCCGATCCTAATTTTAACGTAAAAGGAGAAATTGACTTGTTAATTGGGTCCTCCGTGTTTTGGGATCTTTTATGCGAGGGAAAATTACATGTGAAAAAATCGAGAATTATTATACAAGAGACCCGTTTAGGTTGGGTAGTAGGCGGTGTTATGGAATTGTCTAGGTTTACACCAGAAATTAATAATACGGTGGTAGGTTTGTCTTTGGATAAAATGATCACAAGATTCTGGGAAATCGAAGAGATAGGTTTAGAGAAAGTTTTGAGTGAAAGTGATAGATATTGCGAAGATCATTTTACTAAGAATTTTCAAAGAACTCAAGAGGGAAATTTTGTTGTTTCCATACCGTTTAAAGAGAGTATTAAGAAATTAGGAGATTCTAGGGAGAGGGCTTTGCAATATTTTTATTCACAGGAAGTTAGGTTAGAAAAGAAGCCAGAGTTAAAAAGGGAATATATTAAGTTCATGAATGAATATTTAAGCATGGGTCACATGATTGAAGTGAAAGAAGGTGAATTTGATAATACTGTTTCATATTTTTTGCCGCATCATGCTGTGGTACGTGACGACAGTGTGACCACTAAGGTGCGTGTGGTATTCAACGCTTCAATGAAAACTAAGTCAGGTCTTTCACTTAATGATATTCAATATTGTGGTCCTACTCTTCAAGACGAGTTATTAGCAATTATATTAAGATTTAGGAAGTATGAATATGTTATGACCGCGGACGTATCCAAAATGTATCGTATGATTTTAGTGAATGAGAATGATAGAAGTTTGCAGCAAATTTTCTGGAGGCCTGATGCATCTGAAGAAGTCAAGATTTATAAACTTAATACAGTGACGTACGGTACGGCGTCTGCTCCCTATCTTGCGGTGCGTTGTTTGTGGCAATTAGCCAAAGAAAACTCAACAAACTATCCAGAGGCAAGTGATTCTATTCTTAAGTCATTTTACATGGATGATTACATAGAGGGCGCTAATAGCGAAATGGAATTACTAAAATTACAATGTGAGGTATCTAATATTTTGGCAGGGGCTGGATTTGAATTACGAAAGTGGCTCTGTAACAAGAAAGATCTATGTGAAAAATTTAGAATAAACGAAGAGATTGATTCAAAAATAATGACATTTGGGGAAAATGAGTCAAGTAAAACTTTAGGTGTTGTTTGGAATGCTTGCTTAGATAACATTCAATTTTCAGTCAATATTAGAGAATATAATGTAATAAATAAGCGTAGTATTTTATCAATGATTTCGCAGATTTACGATCCGTTAGGTCTTGTAAGTCCGATTATTATAGTGGGTAAGCTATTAATGCAAAAACTATGGGAGGCAAAGATAGGATGGGAAGATGAAATACCTAGTTCTATTAAGTCAGATTGGTTGACATTTAAAAATAATTTAACTTACCTGAATGATTTAGAAATCCCTAGAAGAGCAATGTATTTGAATTATGATATTATAGAGCTGCATGGATTCAGTGATGCGAGTCAAAAGGCGTATGGTTGTTGTATTTTCATAAGGAGTATTAATAAAAAAGGCGAATGTATTTCTAATTTACTTTGTTCAAAGTCGAGAGTGGCTCCAATTAGGCAGGTAACACTGCCGAGACTTGAGCTGTGTGCTGCGTTGTTGCTTGCAAAATTGGCACAAAAGGTTATTCAACATTTAAATATTAAATTTAATAAAATTTGCTTGTGGTCAGATTCACAGATAACTTTATACTGGATACAAGGGCCTTCGAATAAGTGGAAAACCTTCGTGGCGAATCGCGTGAGTGAGATACAACAACTTACCGATGCTACGAATTGGTATTATGTGAAGTCAGCTGACAATCCCGCTGATTTGATTACGCGTGGAACGGCTGCTACTGAATTATTAAATAATAAATTTTGGTGGTCAGGGCCAGAATGGCTTTTAAATCCAAGTTTTGAGCCAACAAGTTTTCAAGGTAAGGATGATTTTAATTTTCCAAACGAGTTACCCGAACAAAAAATTATTGTAAATTTAACAATTGAACACTTTGATATAATTTCAAGGTTTTCTAAGTTTTCCAAGTTAAAAAGAGTTTTTGCATATTGTTTACGTTTTTTGTGGAATGTTCAGTGTAAGAAAAAGAATTTAATTAAAAGAAGCGGTACATTGTCTATAGAAGAGTTAGATCATTCTGTTAATGAGTTAGTTAAAATAGTACAAAAAGAATCATTTACAACAGAGTATCAAAGAATGCAAGAAAACTTACCTATAAGTAGAAAAAGTACATTGTTATCGTTGAATCCTTTAATGCATAATGGAATAATAAGGGTAGGAGGTAGATTGCAGAAATCAAACCATGAATTTGACAAAAAACATCCGATTATATTACCTAAAAATAACTTACTAACTACACTTATACTTACAGAAGAACACAGGCGTCTTATGCATGCAGGACATACACTTCTTTTATCGTCAGTTCGAGACAAATTTTGGCCAATTTCGGGCAGAAATCAAGTAAAAAAGGTTATAAGAAATTGTGTTACATGCTGCAGGTTAAATCCTAAATTTAATACTTACCTTATGGGCGATTTACCTGAGAATAGGGTCAATCAATACTTACCTTTTTATAACACTGGTTGTGACTTTGCCGGACCTTTCTTGCTTAAAGACCGAATGACTCGAAAGCCAAATTTAATTAGGGGCTATGTATGCATATTCGTATGTCTTGCAACAAAAGCTATGCATCTTGAGGTTTTAACTGATCTTACTACTTCTTGTTTTTTAGCGACTTTCAAACGTTTTATCGGTCGACGCGGGAAACCTTTAAATATTTACACAGACAATGGCAAGACATTCGTGGGAGCAAATCGTGAGCTAAAGGAACTATTTAATTTCATTAATAATCAATATCAACAGGAAGATGTCAAATTTTATTTTACAGAACAAAAAATATGTTGGCATTTCATTCCTGCTCGTGCACCGAATTTTGGCGGGATCTGGGAAGCAGGGGTTAAGAGTTTAAAATTTCATTTGAAACGCGTTGTCGGTGAGGCTCACTTATCTTATGAGGACTTCGCGACGGTTCTCATTCAGATCGAGGCAATACTCAATTCACGTCCTATTTGTCCAATTTCACCCTCCCCAGATCAACTTAATCCCCTAACTCCAGCTCATTTTCTTGTTGGGAGAAGTCTAGTATCACTCCCAGAAAAGTCTTACATTGAAACCTCAGAAAATCGCCTAACAAGGTTCCAGAGACTTCAGTATATCGTCCAACACTTCTGGAAGCGATGGCACCAAGAGTACCTCCATGAACTGCAATCCCGGAGTAAATGGAAACACGGTGATCCCTGTCCTATTAAAGTAGGATCCATGGTGCTGGTGAGCGAAGCCAACAGTCCTCCTTTGCAATGGCCTATGGGATGCGTGCAGGAGTTACATCCCGGGGTAGACGGTGTAGTGAGAGTGGTGTCGGTAAAGTTTAAGAATGGTGTCTATAAAAGGCCTGTTACAAAATTGTGCCTATTACCTTGTGACAGCAGCGAACCAACTAAACTGTAAACCCTAAACTGAGAATCTTTATGGTGTAAAAAGCTAATTTGTAACAATTAAGAATTTGGTTGTTAATTTGGTAGTTTGTAAGCAAGAAAATGTTATTAAGTTAAGCTGTTAATTTTGAAATTATATTTCAAGGCGGCCGGAATGTTACGTTAAAAATGTCTTATTGTAAAAATTTAAAATTTGGATATTTGGCAACGTTGCGCCACCTGTAGGAATACTTCCTTCTTGTCATGGCTGCCGGCAACTGAACACTGTTTATATTTTATTCACAACAATAAGTTATTTTTCAAGAATTAAACAAGTTGAAAAAGCTCGCGAGTGTTTTATTCAAAGAGACAAGCTAGTAGAGAATCAGTGCAACAACTGTAATATGTTTTGATTTACAACAAACATTACCTACTCCGTTATTAACAACATCAAAGGTATTTTATCTACGCCAACTTTGGACATACAATTTTTGCATCCATAATTTGATTACTGGTGAAGCTTACATGTACACTTGGGATGAAACTGTAGCAGGTCGAGGATGAGAAGAAATTGGTTCCTGTTTAATACACTTTATTAAGTTATTGCTCCCCAATGTTACCAAACTGATAGCGTATAGTGACTCATGTGGCGGACAAAATAAAAATAAACACATTTGCAAATTATTTATGTTTCTAACAAAAGCTACTCATCTAGAAGAAATCCATCATAAATTTTTAGAACCTGGCCATACGTACATGGAATGTGACAGAAACTTTGCCTTAATCGAGAAAAATAAAAAAAAAGAATCCGCAAGTGTATATTCCTGATCATTGGAGGACAGTGATTGCTCGTTCCTCAAAGAAATTTATCGTCTGTAATATGACTCAGGAAATGTCTTACTCTTTCAAAAACTTAAACAATCTCATAAAAGATTTTAAAAAAGTATCTGAAGGAAAGCCACTTAAATTTAGAGAAATTGCTTATTTTAAATATGGCAAATATATGGAAACATTTTCATTTGAGTTTAAACATACTCTAAATGATTTGTTTCCATTTTTAAAATATTCTTGCGGATTACATTCCACTGGACGTCCATCGTTTTCCCTAGAATCAACACTTCAACAATCTAACAAAACCTCAATGCCTATTAAACTTGAAAATGGAATAATCTCCAGAGCCTTCTGAGTACATTCCCTCCTATTTATCATGCTTTTACACAAACATGATCCACCAAAATCTAAAGGAAAGAAAACAGAAAAGGCCAAAACAACAACTGCTAAACCAGAACCAGGACCCAGTACTACTAACAACAATGAAGCAAATGTAGAATCGGATGATGGAGAAGACCTTGATGATCATGACCTTGATTCAGATTATGAATAATAAATTGTTTCCCTTTAATAAAAATGTTTACTTTAAAATAAAATTAGTTTTATGTGATCGACTTCAACAAAATTACTATTTCAGTCTGTGCAAAAAGGGTATAAGTACATCAAATTCAAAATTTTGTCTAAACCAATTTTTATTTCAAAATTTTACTTTATTGATTGGATTTGTACTTATTTTTCTTAGTCACACGCTTTAACAACAAAAATATTTTTATTTCGTAGAATTTTCAAAAAGCAATTGACTTTAAACTCTGATCACTCAAAATGATATATTCTGCACTTATACCCTTTTTGCTCTAACCCCTTCAATTGGTAGTGTCCAGAGGTAGTAAATCTAGAAGTATATTGAGCCAGAACTTAAATTAACAGTGACATTATTGAGAATCTCAGACAAAAACTGTAAACAGTTGGTTGTGCAGCGTGTCGTATATTTCGGTAAAAAAAATGGAGATAAATAAGAAAATAACTTTTTACTGGTACCTAAGAATATCAATTAAAAACCAATCAATTATGAAATTCACCGAGGGTTAACTAATTATATATTTTACCTGTATTTTCGCTTTTATTTGCTACTTGCCAAAAATAATTAGGATGCGTGAATTTGATTTAGATTTTTCAGTAGCGTATTGAGTATTTTTGTCATGAAAAATTTATTATAACTTATCTATTTTTGCTATAAATATATTTTTAACAATTGTAATAACTAATAACATTTATTGACAACGTAAAACAAAACCCACAAATTATTGGGTCTATCCTACATCATATTTTTAAAAATGTTTTATAAAAATTAGAACGGCACTTTGAATAAAAAGATTAAAGAAGGAGTATAATGTCTATCCATGTATTCATGCATGGTAGACGGAGGTGGGACCCTAGGGTCAAAGCCGAGGGTGAGAATCCTTGACAGTTCTATTTGACGATTCATTTGACACATTTGAATTTCATTTGATATTTTGTGGATTTATCAGTCTTTACTGAGCTTATTTGTGTTGTTTATTATTTATTCTATTACTGAAGTGTTTACAGGAAGTAAATCTAGAAGGAAATTTTGTAGCAGAACTTAAATTAACAGAGGCCCGATTCTGTAAACATATTTCCTGTCTAGTGACTCATCAATCGTATACAAATAGCATAGGCTAGACAGGAAATATCTTACTACGGAGCTTACAGAATTCCACTGCAGTGACATTATTACGATTTATCAAAAGACTGTAAAATAGTTGGTTGTGTAGCGTGCGGTAGATCTCGGTCAAAAATCGAAAGAAGTAATAGAATAACTTTTCGCTAGTAAGTGAATATACATACGTAAACCGATCATTTAGGAAATTCACTGAAAATGATCTAATTATATATTTTTTTGCATTTTTGCTTTTATTTTTTTACTTGTCAAAGATTAGATGCCAAAGAATTTAGGGTGTATTCCGTTGCTTACCTTTGGCAGAGCCTTTGGTTATGGTTTTATGTTCCGTTTTTATCGGGTTCCTGAAAGTTTTCTTATTACGGAACACGGTTCCTGAAAAATTCGGTTATAACTGTCACAAAACTAACCAGCGCGAGAAGGCTGGTTTTTCTGGTTTTGTTTGCCAATCAATGTCATTTATGTGACAGAAATCAAGCAAATATTGAAAGTCCGAATAAAATTCGCATTTAATTTCTAAAATTTGTAATATTTTGTATTTACATCCAAAAGCAAAGGAGGTAGACAATAAAGGTAAATAAATGTCATTAACTAAATAGAATGACTACTTTTTAGGACCATTTAAACTTATCATGCAGCCATTGTTTCTTAAAGTCAGGAACATTTATAGAAAACATGAAAAACAAAACAACAAGTAATCGTGAATGTTTTGTAAGCTATAGAAATATAAATACTGATTAGATTTGTTTATTTATTATTGATCTGTTTTAATATTGGACCTGCAAATCTTCACTTAAGCTGTCTAACGAGTTTAACAGTTTATTAATAAAGTACTTTTCAATATTAAACTCCATTGAAAAGAAGAAGCAAACGTAAAAGCAGAGAATAGTTACATTAAAAATGCATAAAAGATACATTTTGTAATAGAGGTATTGAAATTTAGAACACGTCAATATTTGACGTTTCCAATATTTTACCAAACCGTTCCGTATCAAACCATGGTACAAAGAATACAAGGTATGATCGATATCGGCTCCAATTTCGTTCAGTTCGCGCATACCACCTGTGACGTCACTAGGAAAATAATGAATAAATAAAAAATAAAGAAAGTTGACAGGAGATCTGCATTTTTTGGGGTTATGGTTAAGAATTTTTTATTTTTAAGACTTTTTAGTTCGTTTAATTTAATAATTACTAAAACCAGCAGTTTCAAAAATATATTTAAAAATAATAATTATCTATTAACATGGATTTGGACCATAATAGGTAAGAATACTAAATTTATTTCTATATTCGGTATAAAATTGTTTATTAGGTTTTTAGTTTGCGATGTTTATGGTAAATAATTTTTATGTTCATTGCCTCTGAATTCACATGAGGACAGAGATGAGGATATCTATGGAAAAGTAACCACAAGAGGAATTGTTACATCATTTAAAATGTTGGGAATTATATTGTTTCCCATCGAAAAGTAGAAAATGCCAATGCAGATGAATGTATTGTAATTGTGATAGAAGTAATTCCAAGGGTGAAGTTTATTATAATTAGTGACCTGTGCTTCTTTTTATATGTAGATGTTTCTGGTTTTGAGAATAAATCGGTTGAACGAAACCCAAAATTTAGAGGTATTAAAAAAAGTATTTGCATACCCAGAATATACCCATCAAGGATTATATAGCTCAAATTTCCTTTGATTGTAGGCAATTATTCAATGCAAATTAACTTTTTAAGTGATTGAAATATTCAATAGTTTACAATATGGTATATCACTGTAAAAATATATTACTTTTAGGTACAATTAGGGCCAGATACATTTCAAAAAGTAGAATATTATTTTATATTAAATGAGGTATTGTACCAACAATCAATTTATATTAATACCGCAGATTAAAAAATAACAGAATAAATAGTTCTTTCTTTTATACTACAAAAATAAACTATAGAATACAACAGTATTTAAAAAAAAACTTATGTCCCGCCGAGATTCGAACTCCGGTCTCTCGCTTCCTAGCCCAACTCCTTACGCACTGCTCCACAGTAACTTGCTTAGCGACAATTCAATGACGGTATATAAACAAAAAAACAGGTTTATAACAATACCTTGGCGATTTGAACTGGCGCGCGGAGCGTGCTGACCAATAGCGCCTGTTATCACCTGTGACGTAGCGACCAACCTGCGCAATATCATACCTTGTATTCTTTGTACCATGGTATCAAACCGATATTTTTCAGGAACCGCTCTTTACCGTATTTTACCGGTCTGGTTCGCCTGGTTTTGCAACGGAATACAGCCTTAGATACGTTAATTTGACTTACGTAAAATAAAACAACGAATTATTGTGTCTACCCACATCATATTTTTACACGTTTTCAATAAAATTAGAACGGCACTGATAAGCCGGAATTTAAGTCGGCCATTTTAGGAACCCGTCGTGTTCGATCTATGATTTTTGATATGCACCTTCCTTAATCTTCTTATTCAAAGTGGTATAATGGTTTATCAACTAAAGCAATCAAAACATCGTTCAAAAAAATATTTTTTATTTATACAAAAAAAACACATAAATTACAAAATCAATGAAAAAAATATATACAATATATAAAAAAAGTACAAACTCAACCATCACTCTTTCATCCACCAGTATTTCACTCCCTATGGCACACCAGCTGCGACAAGAACTCCACCAGAGTCCTGGTCGGTCTACCCGACATTCCCCTCCTCAAGTACGCGTAGTCCTTGCCGTCGGTATTCATCACGCCGTAGGTGTCCATGTGCAGCCAATCGCCGCAAGGCACGAACTCGTTCAGGAACGCGGCCACCTTGCAGGCCTCGCCGCAACGCGGCCTACCACCGCGGCCGTACGTTTTCACGTCCACCGCGTGGTGGTGGGCCACCAGCTTGGTGAAGTGCTCCCACAGGGGGAAACGCCACACGCGATCGCCGGTGTGCATGGACGCGGCCAGCATGTACTCCCACAGCGCTTCCGAGTTGGAGAAGACTCCGCTGGCAGAGGCTCCGAGGGAGTGTTTCATGTCGTTGGTCATGGTGCCTACGTCAACAATGAACCTGGAAAAAATAGTGTTCCGGTGTATAATTGTTCAGAAACGAGAAAATATTACGCTAAAACTCTGAATATAAAAAAACTAGTAATAGTACACTATTACACATCGAGTAGAAAAGAAAGATCGAGGAAGGTCTTCTACAAACAAACTGTCTAGAAACAACGCTGAATCTTGGTGAAAAAATACTTTTTAAATTCTTTATTAAAAGGACTGTTCAGCCATTGTCCACCGTTACGTCATCATTATTTGTCAAATATGACTTAGGTTGTGTCTGGGATCAGTTCATAAGCTTCATTCAGAACCTCGAAATCAGTGGAATAAATTAGTAGTTTCAATTAGCCGTAGAAGTTTGTTCACCAAATTTTAATGTAAGCATTCAGAACGTCATAATTAGTGGTAGTAATTTTCAATTATTGGAAAAAGTTAACAAACTTTTGACTTTTCCACTAATTATACTTCAAAATTTGCGAGGAATGTCATTTTAGCCTTTGATTATCACCTGTCAAGAAAAATTTTGGTTAGAAATCAAAAGTTTATTGTTTTATAAGCTAAATATTATGCTTTCTCTATGGATACATCAGACTACCGCAAACTGTTGCTAGGATATTTTATTAATTTTAATTGTATTTTTTAGACATTGTGAATGATCGTAAACTAAAAAGTATAAAGTGTAATTGAAACCACTAATTTGGAGGTTCTGAATGAAGCTATATGATTTAGAAAATTTTAAGCACATTCCATAGATTAATGAAACAAGTTTAGATTGGAAAGCGCTCATAAGGACAATGTAAACACTATTTGGCGCTATTCTTGCAACGGTCGCGACCCAAAGCTTTTGATAATTTCGGATCGGTTCAGCTTTTTCCGGAATTATGTTGCCAAATATTATTTATTCAAATTTATTATTTTCTTTTAATTTTATAAATAAAATACAGTGTGTTGCATACAAGAAACTTTATTTTATATAGGGACAGGTATGTGAAATACCTGTCAATGAAATATTGGAAACCGACGTTATGCCATGATCCACGATGGGTTTTGCAGTTCACAGTTCACAGCACAGCTTTTTAAATTTTTAATGCGACTTTTTCACAATTATCACGGGTTTGAGGTTTGAGTAAATAAAACTTAAATTAAACTCACAAAATAGCAATAATTACTTTGAAAATGGACGCTTTAAACATTTTCGAAATTTTTTCAATGAGAGCGGTTTAGATTTTGAAAGATTTTATGTTTGAGAAGAGATATGGGCAAGAGAAAATTATTTCTTTTTTTGTTTGCAGTTGTTCTTAGCAACCGCTATAGCAGCGCCAGATCGCGTACAACGGTCGCAACCCAAAACAATTTCTCGACCCAAAATTTTGACGGGCATTCCAATCTAAATTTATTTCCTTTATCTATGGTACGAGGTACGTTCCTATATTATTGATTAAACGAGTTCCGTTTTTGTTTCGACATTTATTATTTTTTTCTTAAACTCTTTATCACTTACGATCTCTTTAGTTCCAATCCTTTAGACCGTTGAAATTCCTATTTCTAAAGCATCAGCAACTCGCTATATTATTTAAAAAAAACTATCAATTTGTATTTTACATCGGAATATTACACCTTTGCATTGTGCTTACCTCATCTACGTTATACGTAGACCTCATTTCGTCCGCGGGCGTCCACGGGCAAGAGTGTTCTACAGCGTGTCTTTCTCGAGAAAAATAACTTATAAGCTTAGCAGTGACCTCTTGTTCATTTTGATTAGATCTTTAAGACATTTTTGCAATAAAAAAAATTGAATTTTGTTTGACAGCAACAATCGATTTTTAATTTTGACATTGATCGATGTCCGTCAATAAAATTATAACCCCAAATCGCATGACAATGACAATTTGTAAAAGGAAATTTTGGCATTGATCGATATCCGTCTATAAAATTATAACCCCAAATTAAATGATAATAACAATTACTAAAAAGAATACGCAATAATAATTTACGAAATGCCGTAATAACGTCACCAATCTATTTCATCTGATTATCAAGTGATTGAGAGAATTCGATAATATATGACGTAGCGGTGAACAATGGCTGAACATTCAATACACTTTATTTTTCTATTCTACAAGATGTTTCAAACTTTGAAACCTATATGCATAATTTGAAACACATTGCATATTGCGCATAATTTATCACTTTACGATATGAATGTTCTTATCCAAATTTGAATTTAAAAATAAATAATTTTATTATTGATATAATTTAAAAACATAATGATTCTGTATAATTTGATTGTATTAACAAAGCTCACAAAAACAAAAATTTCATTAGAGTGAAACTTAATGTATTATGAGCCTACTAAAGTAGTACAATGTCGAGAGATTAACAAAATGTCGAGACAATAATGAGAATTTTCCTTTGACGTTTGTATACTATTTTATTTACAACCACAACTGACACAAAGACAAATATAGATGAGGGAAATTGGTGAGAGAAAAAGAAGAGGAAAATAAAGAAATATGTATGATATAAAACACAAAAATGTATTCAATATTCTAAGAAGTCAATAATGTAAATTTTTTAAATACTTTTTTTCATTAAGCTTAATTATTTCTGCACTTTGCATTACCTGGGCCAAAAGTTCTGAGCGTAGACAAGGGCATCCGCCAGACACAACCGACCAGCGGTGTCTGTAGATTCAATCTTGATGCTTTTACCATTCATAGCCTTAACGATATCTCCAGGTCTCATGGCAGCGCAACCGGGCATATTTTCACAAAGAGGAATCTGCAAAGAACAAAAATACAAACCAAAATGTTGTGTTGTTCCTAAGTATCTATGTAACACGACGCGACATTTTTCAATAAAGACGATTTATGCCCACTTGCACCGTTTGTATAAACTTCGTTTAAAGGCTAAACAGTGATTAACTGTATAATATTTTATTATAGTTAATCATTGTTTAGCCTTTAAACAAAGATTATACAGACGGTGCAAGTGGGCATTAACGCATCACTTACCAGCGCGCGCACGTTGATGGGCAGCTGCAAACCGGCAACGGCGCGACATGCAGCGACAACGCACGCGGCTCCCCCCATGTCGCCTCTCATGAACCTTTGCTTGTTGCTGGGTTTAATACAGAGTCCGCCACTATTGTAGGTAATACCTTTACCGACTAATACCTGAAAAATATCCGTATTTTAGATGTTAGTCGCTCGAAAACGACCTCCTAACGAAGCATTACAATTATTTTAAAGTTAATGTTATAGACATACCACAGGACGTTCGTCTCTGGATGCCCCATAGTAACTGAGTTCCAGGAATATGGGGGGTTCACAGGAACCTTGCGCCACGGCCAGGAAAGCGTACATCTTCTGAGTTTCGGCCCAACCACGAACTTTTACTTCAACGTTGACACCAGATTTACACAACACCTAAGTTATTAATTCATATTAATCAAAACACAACATTGTACACTATCGGACAAAAGTAGAGCAACAAAGTTCATTTTTATTCATGTTTGAATAAAAAAAATTATTAGGTTGTGATTTTCGGCTATGTTTACTAACACACTATCCTTACACTAAAAGTAATAGTTTACAAAATTGATGTACTTTTAATCAGTTTAAGAATGGTAAATAATAATGATAGGTGCCCGGTGGCGCTGAGGTACAGGCTCTCGTCTACCAATCTCAAGGTGTGGGTTCGATTCCCACACCCGGCATTTCATCAGCCGACTATTTTTATTAAAATAAAAATAGTTTGGGTACCTAGGTCGACTCAGCCTTAAATGAGTACTTGGGATTCACAATCCTGAGGTAATAATAGGCGGTTGAAGCGTAGTGCTAGCCACATTACCTTCCTTGTATACCGAACGGCTCTAGTATAGCAAGCTGTACCTTGCTACTCCCAAGGCGTTAAATGCTATATACGGGAGCTATTATTATAAATAATAATGATTATAAAAATTGATGAGAATGGGGGCGACAAAAGTAGAGCAACAAATTGTATTCAACAAATTTTATTGTGTCTTATTTCAACAAAAAATATTTAACACGTTTAAGAACAATAATAATTGAAAGTAATACATTAGTAATTGATAGAATATCCATTATTATTAATAACTTGCTGACAACGGCTCGGCATTGAAGCAATCAACTTCTGAATGACATTTTCAGGAACTTCAATTAATTTTATCTATCAAGGATTGTTTATTTGGAAACATTTGGGTACGAATACGACGTTCTACTTCTTCCCAGAGATTTTCAATGGGTTTAAGGTCTGGGAATTGTGCTGGCCATTTGAAGAAACCACTGTTGAACAACTTATGAAGAGTGTTTTGGATCGTTGTCTTGTTGGAAAATAAAACGCAGTGGCATTTCCCATTCTGCATAAGGAAGAATAACATTCTGGATGATATCCCTATAAACAAATCGGTCCATCCTGTCATTAATAAAGTGTATAGGGCCTATCCCATTCCATGAGGAACAACCCCATAAAAATACACTGCATTTACCGTCTTTAATGGTAGGTGTTACGTATTTAGGATTAAACCTTGTATTGATTGGTCGCCTCACACGTCTCATTCCATCAGAATTGAATATTTTGTAGCGCGTTTCATCACTGAACAGAACTTTTTTCCACTCATTGACGGTCCAGTTTAAATACTGACCATGTCTGAGAAACTTAAATGGAAATGACGGTTCATTAAAAATAGTTGTTCCTCCAAGATGCAGAGGCGCAAAATATTAAAACTGTCAATATTAACAATGCAAATGTCAATATCTGACAATAATAAAATTTGATTTTTAACTGTCACTCAGAGACGCTTTTGTTGTGATTTTACGGTTTGATTTCGTTTTGATTTGTCGATTTATTGTAAAATTAAATTCCTTCAGAGTTTTTGCCAGTATTCTGTTTTAGACAATGTTTTTTAAAAATGGTGGGACAATTTGTGTTTTGTATAGACTCTTAATTATTTTTTATCATGGAGTTTAATTGTTGTACACCTGGTTTCCGAAGGATCCAATGGTAAGTAAATTAAACATATCTACTTACAGTTATAGATTTTTTAAATTAGTACTGCTAATAAATGCCACCTGCTGAGCAGTTATTTAATTTTATTACGGTGCATGTAAGGAATTAAGGACGCGCGTTGTGTTATATTAGCATGATCAGCAGATGATTACATCTAATTTAATTTGTTTTTATTATTTCAGGTCTCAAACGGAAACAAACTGGGAATCTTGCCTACACCAAAATTATATAGCCGTTTCCAATTCACTTCAAAGGGAGGAAAATTATGTAAAATTGCCTGCTATTTGCTGAAAACCGCCAAAGATTAAATTATAACTGTAACAACTTAATATATACTATTTCTAGTCTTTTTAATATATTTTTTAATTAATATCCGACATATAAGAACACTTTGTATGCTTTTAATTCAGTTGATTTATCGTTTATAATATGTTCGACCTAATTAAAAGCACACAAAGTGTTCTTACATGTATGTCTAAATTTATTTTAAATTAACTAAAACAACCTCCCTTCCCCGCACCCCTCTCTTCCATTAGTATTTCTTCCTCCATCTACCAGAGGCGCCCTTGTATAATAAAATTGAAATGTATTATAAGTTGCCTATCTATTTAATAGTATAAGTCTTTTATCTATGATACTGACCTGCCAATGCCAACCTTGCTGCTCTATTTCTTTCCGAAACTAACGGATTTTTAGTGGACGTCTACTAAATAACTTTGCATCTACTAATCTTCTTTCTACTGTTCGTATACCAACCGTAATTTCTGGAATTTCGGCAATAATTCTAGGTGCGGACTTCCAAGGCTCATTTTGATGCACCTGTCGGTCATTACTGTTGTTTTCTTTGGCCTTCCCGATTTTGGCAGCTTTTCTAAGTGTCCCCTGTCATTATACGATGAAATTATTTTAGATACACTGTACCGGGGTAACACAAACTATCTTGAAATATCGGCTTGTTTGTTACCATCCATGAATGCATTCACAACTCTTTGCTTCAAGTCTTTTGAAATTAGAATTCCTCTTGGCATGACTAATCCAGCACAGAAATGTTTAAAAAAAACATAAAATAAACAAATATTTTGGCTTCTTTGGAATTACATAATTATGTTGCTCTACTTTTGACGCGTTACTATTAAGCATTTAAAACTAAATGTCAAAATAAATTCATTTGTTTTGTTAGTAAAAATTCTTGCTGTCATGGATACTCATAGCCTACTTCGTAGTTTTTAAATTTATTGTATTTGTATACATTATCATGCATGTATAATTGAAAATTCGCGATTTGCAAATAATATTTCTCGAAGTGTTGCTCTACTTTTGTCCGATAGTGTATGTGGATATTGCCTTGACTTTCTGCTCCCAGCGCGCGTAAAAAAGTTTCACTTCAAAAAGTATCAGAAAGTATAATAAGCATAAACTTTCTTACTTCCACAGCATTCTGAGCGAAAGAAGTGGGCGTCATCAAGTTAGCCGGAGTGTCCATCAATTGTCTGGCCAAGTTCTGAGCTGCGGCTTTCTGCAATCCGATTTGCCAGCCGGTCCAGTCGCAGTCGTCGTACAGCTCCAATTGGGGAATGAACATTTGATTCTTCTTCATCTTCTTCTCCTGGTACAGCCACACGCCGAGGGCGGATCCCTCCGCCGCGGATTCGGCATGTCCGAAACTTTCCACGTACACCTTCTGAGCGTTCATCTTTTGCACGGCCTTGGCGCCTTGAGCGGAAGCTTCTCTAATCGCTTCTTTTCCTAGAAAAAATATATTAATTTGCATTAAAATCGCTGCGCTTTCTTTGGATTGATAATAAGTTTCTTCGTTGTTGCATAAAATTATTTATTAACTAGTGTTTATTAACAGTCTTGCAGTATTAAACTTTTTTCACGTTTTATTTTGAAGGTATAAAGCTTGATTTTCATGCATCCGTTGTCCGACGATACGTTGATACGATATTAACTTTATTGGTAGAATTTAAAGACTTTGATTGGTTAGAAAATAACGCAGTTTTTAAATTTATTGCATTTTCATGCCTCCGTTAATCGGATTTGTTCGTTGGTGTTATTTTATATTTTCAGGAAGTGCATCAGACTGCGGAAATTACCGGGGAATTTCGCTATTGGCTATCGGCGGAAAAATTCTTGCAAAAATAATGTCAAACCGCCTGCACCCACATATAGAAAAAATTCTTCCAGAATCGCAAACGGGTTTTCGTACCAACCGCGGCACCGTCGATTCCATATTTTCCATCCGTCAACTACAGGAAAAAGTAAAAGAGCAGCAGTCTAAACTTTATGTTGCATTCATCGATCTAACAAAGCCTTCGACTCTGTGAACAGAGATGCGCTTTGGGCAATTATGGAAAAGTTCGGTGTACCCAACAAATTTCTTACAGTGTGTAAAAGCCTCCATAACAACAACAAGTCAAGAGTGTCACATCATGGATCACTGAGCGACCCATTCCTAACAAATACAGGAGTTAGGCAGGGATGTGTCTTAGCGCCTCTCCTATTCAACATATTCATGGCAGCGCTCTCCATTATAGTGGACAGCAAACTGCAGGAGAGAGGATTGGACATTAGATACAGATATGACGGCGGTCTGTTCAACATAAAAAGACTCAGGGCAAAAACACGTACAAAATTTATCACAGAACTTCAATACGCTGACGACTGCGCTCTAGTTGCAAACACGGTACAACAATTACAAGAAATGTTGAACACATATACCTGGGCATACGAGGCTTTGGGCCTTAAGCTGAACATCGGCAAAACTAAAATCATGTGCACTCCCCCGGAAGATCACAACAATGCTATAAAAATCGGAGAAGAACTATTCGAATATGTGGCGGAATTCAATTACCTTGGCAGTTTGATTTCGGAAAAGGCCAATATTGACTCTGAAATTCAGCACAGGATTAGTAGCGCCTCAAGAGCATTCTGGAAATTAAAAGACAGGGTTTTCTACAATCATGACTTGAGTACAAAAACAAAACTTGCAGTATACCGAGCAATTATAATCCCCACCATGATATATGGGAGCGAAACCTGGGTGCCTTACCGCCGACACATGAACGCATTGAACAAGTTGCAACAGAGACACCTTAGACAACTCTTAAGAGTCCGGTGGTTCCATCATGTCTCAAACGTATCGGTCCTTGAAAAATCTAACTGCGAGAGTATTGGAGTCATGGTCACAAAATCCCGCTTAAGATGGGCTGGTCACGTATGCAGAATGCAAGAAAACCGCATACCAAAATCTCTGCTTTACGGTGAGCTTGTAGATGGTAAAAGGGTGGACAACTGAAAAGATACAAGGACATTTTCCACAAAAATTTAAAGAGAATTAACATGCAGAATGAGTGGGAAAAAGCAGCTCATAATAGAACTCAATGGAGAAGTAACTCAGTTAACAGCGGCAACCAAAAAGTAAAGAGACAACAAAGCAATGAGATTTTTGAATGTCCGGAGTGCGGTAGGCAGATAACATCACGTATCGGGCTTTTCAGTCACAGAAAAGCTCATGAAAGAAAACGCCTTGCGTGACCATTTTCTTTATGTGTGTTGAATACTCGTCAGCGAGTAACAGCTGTATGTATATGTATGTATGTATTTTATATTTTCGTTTCCAAACGATTTTGCTATTTTACTTTTATATATATATATATTATTATATTTTATTTTTATTAAGGTTAGATTAAATTTGTCAAAAAAGTGTTCGTTATCGTATGCACGGGTCCGTTGGCGGGCTGAAGTAAAATATTTACGGATGAGAAGTTGCGCGAAAACGCTATGACCAATCAGAGCACCGTCGGACCATCGCACAGTGCTTCGAACATATGGCTCTAGAGGACAAAAATCCAAAACTTCTCTTCTATTGTAAGCAATTTATTCAAACTAGGTTTATTTGACACAAATAATGAGTACTCTCATTGTACTAAATAATGATGTTCTTAGTCCCACGTTTATGAAAAAAAAAATTATAAATAATAATAATGTTGGAGCTGTGTTCCATCTAAGCAAATAATAAGTTATAGTATGAAAACGGTGTAAGTATTAAATAAATTCCTGTGATAAAAAAGAATTGAAATAACATTAGAACATGATTCCTACAATATAAGCCTAATATAAGATAAAAATGTTTTTCTTTAATGAAAAAGAAACATTAATGTTATATTTAATTAAAAAAAACTTAAGATACTATAAATTTACTTTAGGACAACAAAATGCATAGACCGTAACTACTCTGATTCAGGAGAATCACTGCTGACAGAATCTTCCAAATTTATAGTATCCAAATCACAGGTAGATGAAGTATCCTCACATATAAGATATTTCTGTACATCATTTTCTAATATGTTACTTTTTCGCGTTGTTACTGTTCATTTTGTCGGTATGAGGGGTTCGGATGTTAATAGTTACCTCTTTAATAGACCATGTCCATATATTATTTTTTCCTTTTCTTGGGTATGAGATTTTATAATAAATTGAAAGGTGGACACTTTTTTTATGCGACGTTTCGCTCCAACATAGTGGACTTTTTCAGTCACAAGTGGTGCCTCATTTGACTGGAAGGTTCATCAATATCTAATAAGAACATATTTTTTGAAATACAAATAATTTTGAGTTCTTGTCCTTATGATCAAGCCAAGTATTAGCCAGATCGGCATTGCTTATCAATTTTACTCCATCTGGAAAGTATTATAAAATAAAGTTCGTCGCAAGCAGACGCAGGTGAACTATACAAAAATTAAAAGTGTATGAATATGGCAACAAAAATATTCAATAAATACGATATGTTTTGATATGTTTTTTTTTAAATATCTTTTTGAAGTTTGAAAACTTAAAAATTTTTATACCCATTTAAGAATCATCTTAAAAAATAAATAAAAACTAAACAATCACGAACTTGTTTAGAAATAAATTTAAAGTACATACCTTGTTTAACAATATCCATAGTGGCTTTCAATTAAGTACGTACCCGTTTAACTCCATAATATACAGAACTACTATGAATGTTATTCTTTTCACTGATGAGATAATGATCGCAAAATTTATTTTTAGTGAAAATATTTGCTAACAAAAACGCTGTTTATGAAAAATAATATACAGGATGGTTGAACATTGCTATAAGTATAAAATTATATATTTAGATATTAGTAAATTTTAACTTATTTTTTTATTTTTGTCCATGGGACGAAGCACTGTGCATCGTATCAACGTATAACGGATGCATGAAAATCAAGCTTAATCATTCAAGAATCACTGAAAGTACATCTACTGGCATCTGTGCCTATGAAAGGAATTTCAAGATTGCATTACTTTGCAACGTCATTTGTAAAAGTGGAATCACATTTCAACATTTACAATAAAGAGTACAAAATGCATTCAGAAATACAAGAAGAAGATATGTTCAAAGAATTTTAAATAAAATTGAACGAGAAATAAATTTGTGCAATAGGGAGGGTGGTAACCCTTTCGAACATGTAGAGCATTAGATAATGGTTTGTAGAAGTTGATTTATTTATAATAACTACGATTAATATTATGCATGTTATTAGATCGTACACGGGAGGCACGTATAGCCGCAGCCGCCCATACGTTATGTGATATGTTAATAAAAAGTTGGTATGCAGTTCTTTTAGTTTCAAAGTAAAGGAATTTTTCCAATTTTGGTCTGCGGTTATTTCCCCTATCCGCCACCTGGGGTCGCGTCCGATGGGAGTTTGGAGTTCTCAACACGGAAACGAACGACTACGGAAACACAGAATATCTCAAAAACTGCGACTCTGATTTTGATGTTATTACAAATTTTGTTGCAAATATTATTCCTAATCTTAAGTTGAAAACCGCGTTTCACTAGCTACTGTAATTTTGGAATTACGATTTTTTTTAAATTTTTAACCCCCTCCCATACCCCCTTACCAACCCCCCACCCCCACCAAAAACTAATGGCCAGATTCTCGGGTGCCACAGTATTTTTGTGCCAAATTTGGTTAAAATCGGTTTAGCGGTTTTTGAGTTATCGTGTTACAGACAGACGGACAAACGGACACACACCATGAAAATATTTTGTATTTAGGTCATTTATGACCCAAATAACTCATTTCGAGTGAAATTAATTATTTTTTTGGCCAATCTTAATGGCCTACCATACCTGTTGGTATGGTCGGCTAAAAAGTTAAAAATAATATCTTTAAATTGCTCACGTGGATATTATTTATTTGAATCTTTCAATTGGCCCGATTTTCCTTATTCAATGTTAATTAGCACCAGGGCCGGCGGAATGGCCGGGAGACCCGGGCGGCCGCCCGGGGCGCCTGGTGCTAGGGGCGCTGTGACAGATATATACTAAAATATTTAAAAACACTAATCTAAACAAATAGTAAATCGGTACTATCAATTTTATTCACATTAAAATATTACCACACCATATAGGGAAAATATCTGACTAAACATTAGAAACACTACTATAGTCTAGACTTATTATGCTCAAAAAACCTTAGCACGAAAGTTTTGGGATAGTTATGATTTCTTCTATTCTGTATGTTTTTTTGGGTGCTCTATTCGAAACTGGGATTTGCGAATTCATTTTCTAGGGAGAATCTTAAACAGAATAAAATAAAAAAATATAAAGCTGACTTGTTCGTGGTATTTTACTTATAACTCAAACTCAAAAGTTCACTCAACTTTTTGTAAATAATCCTTCTTTCTATAATTCTTGTTTTTATAAATATTCTCTAAACAAACTGTTTTGCGTCAAGAGCCAGCAAAATTGACAGTTTTGGACTGACTAAGCTCCAAATCGCACTTTTTCTACTACCCACATCCTTGATTTGTTATTAATGGCTGATATGCCCTAAAATTATGAGGCAAGTATTCATTCGCAAGAAGCGGAAGAGGATCCCGATATTCTTATTATGAAAAAAAGCTTGTAAGTGTGCTTCATTAATTAAATTAATTTATTAATAGTAGTGGGAAAAGATATCAATCTTTTGGTAGTTTTGATTGTTCCGGATTGAATATGTAGTAATACACGGAAAATAGCAGAATCATAGTATTTTCTCATTAGAGCAAGACAAAGGAATGCATCTCAAACACTGGCTGAACCTTTTGAAACATTTTGAAGCTGACAAAAATGTATCTGATCATATACTGATTCGGCACGAAATAATTGACTGTGAAAATCAAAAGAAAATTTTCTTAAATTCTTATAGAAAAATAGTGCAACTGCTTGCAACTAAACACAAATGTTTTCAAAGATGCCGAGAGAGCAAAAAACGAGTCTGCCGAAGTTGGAATTCTATTTCTTAATATATATAGATAACTAACTCTATATATAGACGGGTGCGTCTCAAAAGTCATATAACTTGTTTATTTTTTAGATGATAAAACGAGATTTGGTATGTTAGTATACGACATAAATTAGGATTTAGATGCATTCAATTGTTTTTGATCACTTCCTGTTTCATCGAAAATTACTACAACTTTTGATTTTTAAATGGCACCCTCGGTATATTTCTACTTTATGACGTAGGTCAACTTTTGACATTTTCGCATATGGTTTATGTGAAATTGTAACATGCGTGTTATAACGACAATTTGACTCGAAATTGGTACCAAATTATTCGTAAAAAAATCCAGTCCAAATATGCTAATGAGCCACCCTTGTTCCATTTGAACATATTGAGATAGGATCAGTAGCGGCTCGTGACCATTAGAACTGATGAGGCGACGCAAACGCGGACGAAAACAAAAAGACGGGGGGGGGTCTAAGCTGCAACAAGTTTAGTTTTTTTTGCTCCTCAGATATAATATGTGTGAAGGTTTAACCTACTAAAAATGTCATAAGAACTTTTTTTGTTTTTATGTGTTTATTTTCTTTTTGTTTTTTTAAGCAGCGAAGCAACAATAAGCTAGAGATTTTTTTGCTCCTCAGATATAATCTGAGGAGGCCGATGATAACGTGTGGAGGAATTTGCCGGAAAAAATTTCACGCCGATTGTGCGTCGGTTTCACCTGAATGGATCAGCACCTTGAATTCTAATAATGGAATATACTGGAAGTGTCGTACATGCAGAAGTTTCGAGTTTGATGTTATTGAAACTAAAATGAAAGATATGTTGCAGAGTAAGTGTGATGACTTAATGAAGAGTTTTGCTGATAAAATGAACGAAATGAAAAATGAAATTATTACTTCTACTCTAAATGCGGTTAGTTCAAAAGCTGATATTGCACCAGGTGGATCTAATGAACAACAGATCACTTACCCAAAATATTCAGATATGGTTAAGTCGATCCCTTCTAGAAAGATTATTGTCAAACCGAGAAATCAGGACCAACCGAATTTGGTGATCAAGTTGGATATAATGCAGAAAATCGAATCAAATAGTATTACTGATATTGCATTTGAGAAAGTTAAGCCAGTTGCTAATGGTGGTTATGTGCTCAGTGCAAATCCCGATGTTGCATCAAGATTTCATTCTTTTGTCTCAGAGAAGCTGTCTGACAGATACGAAGTAAAAGAACTAAATGGTCCACAACCAGTGATTAAGATTGTTGGTCTTTCTAAACATTATGAAGAGAACAGCCTCATCAAGTTAATTAGTTTTCAGCAAAAGCATCTTATTGCCGATCAGGCCCAGTTGAAAGTTTTAAAAGTGTGGGCTACTAAACGTAATAAACATATATATAAGCCAAACTGCAGGTTGACTCTGTCACGTTCAAGAATATGTTAGGGATCGGTAAGTTAAACGTAGGTTTAGACACCTGTACTATTTATGAATCCTTAGATATTTCTCGCTGTTTTCAATGTAATGGTTACAATCATACTTCTAAAAATTGCAAAAGTTCTCAGTGTTGTCCACTGTGCTCTGAGGAGCACACAGTTAAGGAATGTAAAGCTGATAAAATCCATTATAAGTGTAGTAACTGTTTTAATTTAAAAGAGAAACAAAAATTAAATATCGACATAAATCACGCTGCCTGGGACCACAGAAATTGTTATGTTTACAAGCAAATTTTGGAAAATGTTAAATCTGAGATACTACCATCTAAGTAGCAATTAGTGAATTTCATAGGGGAAACGGAGTATAGATCTGTGTCTGAACGGCGCGTACATTCTGATAATTATACTTGTCTTAGGAACAGATCTAAATATATTAAAAACAATACAAATAAAACGATTTCGGTCTATTACCAGAATGTGCGAGGCCTGCGAAGTAAAACAAATGAGATTTATAATGCAATTTTGTGTACGGACTTCGATATTATTGCCTTGAGTGAATCATGGTTAAACTCAGATATTTTAGATACGGAGTTGTTTGACGCTAGATATAATGTTTTCCGGAAAGATCGAAATTATAAGCAATTGTCGTGTAGCAGGGGTGGTGGTGTGGTCTTAGCAGTTCGAAATATATTTTCGGTATCACAGATTGTTTTATCCGAACTTCCAATAAATATTGACGTCTTAGCCTTAAAAATTACGTCAAACTACTCTATATTTTGTGTTTTTATTGTATATATTCCACCTAATGCAAAAATTTCAGATTATACTCAACTTTTTGAAACAATGTACGGATATGAAGCACTCTACAATTCTAATATTTTATTTATTGGAGATTTTAATTTACCTGATTTTGTTTATCAATCTAATTCTAACGAAAACATTCTTCATTGATGGATTTTGCTAGTTTCTTTAACCTAATTCAATATAACGCTGTAGCTAATTATAATAACAGATTTCTCGATCTGGTTTTTGCAGATCCATCTTTAAAGTGCACAGTAAACAAAGCCCAAGACATTTTGTTGACTGAAGACGACCACCATCCGGCTCTTATCGTTTCTTTGGAAGCCGGTCAGTCCAGAAAGCCCAATGCTCAGAAATTTGATAACACATATTATAATTTTCGAAGAACCAATTTTCCTGATCTTATGGCTATTTTGCTGAGTGTAATTGGGATTTCTTGGATGAAATCTCTGACGTGGATGCTGCTTGCGAGCGATTTTATGGGGTGATCTATAATGGGTTGGATTTGTTTGTACCTAAAACGTCCAAACGTAAAAGAAATTATCCTCCGTGGTATGGTTCAGATATAATTAAGCTTATTAAACTTAAAAATAATACATGGAAGACGTATAAACAATCAAAACAGAATTTTCACTTGGTAAAATTTAAGGAGCTTAGAGCGCAAATTAAGCAAAATATTAGTAAAAACTATAGTATATATTGTAGAGACGTTGAGGGTGGTCTAACTACTAACCCCAAGCAGTTTTGGCAATTTATAAATAATAAAAGTAAGTCTCGGTCGTTTCCTGAACAAATGAAGTTTAATGATGTCGAACTCAATGATACAAAATCAATAGCAGATGCATTTGCAGACTTTTTTCGATCGTCCTATATTGTATCAGGTAACGGTCATATTCGTAAGGTAGCACTGAAATTAATTCTTCCTTTGGTGATATAACACTGAATCGGGTATCGGAGAGAGATATCTTGCAGTGCTTAAAAAAAATGAAGCCCACCGGAGTGGTAGGACCCGATAAAGTACCCTCATTTCTGTTGAAAGATTGCGCAATAGTTTTTTCTTCCCCACTAACGAAATTATTTAATCTGTGCCTGAAGACAAATACGTTTCCTGTTATCTGGAAAACCTCAAAGATCATCCCAGTATTTAAAAAGGACGATAGAAATAATATTGAAAATTATAGACATGTAACAATAATTTCTAATTTTTCCAAATGTTTAGAAATGGCTCTCTATGGCGCATTGGCGTTCCAGGTGGGAGGTAGAATTTCATCAAATCAGCATGGTTTTATAAGGGGTCGGTCGACGACAACTAATCTTTTAAGTATTACACAATTTATTGCTGACTCTATTGATACAAAGAGTCAGGTCGACGTTGTGTATACTGATTTTTCTAAAGCGTTTGACCGACTTGACCATGGGATCCTTCTTTACCATCTGGATCGGATTGGGTTTTCAGCTAACTTATTAATGTTGTTTGAGTCCTATTTAAAAGACAGATTGTTGAGGGTGGAGTATTGTGGCCAGAATTCGGTCGAACTGTGCGCTACTTCGGGTGTACCCCCAGGGGTCTATTTTGGGACCGTTATTGTTTAACATTTTTAAAACGGTGTCACTGATATAATTGATTTAAGTGTCTTACTGTATGCAGACGACATGAAGATATTTTCCCGCATTGATTCGCCTCATGATTGTGAACGGCTTCAGAGGTGTGTTGATCGATTAGTTGCATGGTGTTCATATAATAACTTACCATTGAACGTTGAAAAATGTAAAGTCATGTCTTATACCTTGAAATCGGAAACACAAATTTATAATTATTCTATCGGTGATACGATGATAGGTAGAGTATCTGTTTTTAAAGATTTGGGTGTCACATTTGACAGTAAACTATCTTTCGTTCAGCATATATCTGAAGTCGTTCAATCTTCGTTTAAGGCCTTGGGATTTATTGTGCGTAATACTAGAGATTTTAGCAATAGTAACACATTAAAACTACTCTATTATGCTTTTGTAAGATCAAAGCTAGAGTATGCATCAATTGTATGGTCGCCGTTTTATGCGGCACATATTAATGCTCTCGAGCAGGTACAGCGTCGTTTTCTGAAATATCTGAGTTTAAGAACTGATGGGGTTTACCCGCAAATTGGCTGCTGTCACAGCTCTTTATTGCAGAAACATTCTCTAGATTCCTTGGAGGTTCGACGGACAAATTCAGAGCTGAAATTTTTATACAAGTTATTACATAATGAAATTGATAGTCCGGATGTTCTCAGTCAAATCAATTTTCTGGTCCCACGTAGCTCTCGGTATAGCTTTACATTTTATGTGGCCTCCTCGCGCACAAATGAAAGTAAATATTCGCCATTGAAACGTATGCAGGATGCATATAATTTATATCAGTGTAATTTTGATATTTTCAGCTGCAGTTTGGTTTCGGTTGTTAGTTCAGTTTAGTAGTTTTTCTTGGTTTATATTGTTGTTGTTTTTTTTTTCATTGATATGTATTTCTTCTCATTGATGTTATTTTTTGTTTAATTTAATTATTTTGTATTGAATTTTTTTTTGTGTGTAGCCCACTCTGTAATTGGCGTAAGCTGTAGAGTGTTGTAGAATAAATAAATAAATAAATAAATAAATAAATAAATAAATAAATAAATAAATAAATAAATAAATAAATAAATAAATAAATAAATAATAAGTTTGTAAGCATAACTTATTAAAAAAGTCATCATCGGAACTGTTTCTTTATTTTTTTTTCTTCAGAGTATAAATAATATAACTTAAACATATATTAGGTATTAGCTAACTAATCTAATGATCGTAATATAACAGCTCTAATTTGAGGTTTTCGTTCGGTTAGTAAGACGGAATTTGTCACATCAAGCTCTACGACGCGCGACGCGACGACATAAATAAGAAACAAACAAGTAAAAAATAGTTAAAAATTGTAATTGTATAAGAATTATTCCTTGTAGGTTAAGTTTATTCGTCAGTCTTTAAAAATAGCAAATTTATCAATTATGTCATCATAAAACTTCCCTTCGTTCTCACTAAGGGTAACCAACAGCGCCTTTTCAATTGAAAATAAAGACAAAGCAGAAAGTCTATCTTGTAACATTGTATTTCTTAAGTAAGATTTTATCCGTCTTAGACAAGAAAAATCCCGCTCGGCTTGAACACTTGTAATCGGGATCGTTAATTTGTCTTTTTATCATTTGTTATAACACTTATCTGGGGAGTAGGTCTGTTTCCCTATAAGACCTCTCGCTTTTCATCCTCCTGTCTTCTGGAAAACGGGGTTTCTAGAAGGGACATCACAATGTCATGTACATGATTCATTTTAAAGTCTGATTATTACAAAATAAATCACTAAACTCTGAATTACGGCTAGATCACACTACTTGCTACTCACAAAAGCATAAAACAAACCGACCGAACAGACGTGACGTTTAGTAATTCCCCGAAATATCTAAAGTTAATTATTTTGACCAGTATTGCGTGGATGCCAAGAGTTCATATTATTCAAATTTATTCTACACTCTTTTCGATATACGATATTATTTCCATAATTATTGATGGGGTATTTCGTGAAGATCAATTAGTAGATTAATTTTAATTACAAAGAGCATTATAATATCGCATTATCCAGCCATATCAAGCACGAACTATTTTTGAACTTAACAATCAAGTTTGCAAAGAATGGATTTTTTTTCATGAATCTGGCAACAGCGTTGCACTTAAGCGATTTGGCTGTCGCCTCTACAGCAGCTAATTTCACGCTTTCCCTCCGCTTCCCCGACCCATTGATTTCAATGTGTGACGTTTTAGTTCATTGATAAAAAAGGTCGGCAGAGGCGGCAAAAATTATGCCTCAGGAACGCAGAACGAAAAGATGCATTGTAGTCCAGTTAAAACAGAAACGATATGGCGCGATCGGTTGGTTTAGACCGGTCGAAAAATAACAAGCTTGGTATATTTTGATAAAATTATTCAATATTAATATTGCTATAATATAAATATACGATTAGCTGGAAATAAATTTGTGTACTACTAAAAGATAGAATTTCGAGGTGAGGCGGCGCCTCAGTTGCCTCACCTGACGGGCCGCCACTGGATAGGATTAAAAATACGATTTGGGCATCTTTTAACCGGCCAGGACAAGACACAAAAAACGATCAAATCTATTTTTCCAAGGCTCCTTGTTAAAAATTAGTGTTTTTAACAGAGCCATGGCACTCTAGATTGAAATTTAAAATATAATATTTTTTTGGAGCGAAAATGTAAAAACTTGACATGTAATATGTCATTCTACTCACAGTGTCGTTTCTATTGAATAAAGGAGAAATATACCGAGATGTTATATAAAAATCAAAAGTTTTAGCCATGAACACAACTAAATCACTTTCAAGACGCACCCGGTATAGATAAAACAACAACCGCAGACTAAGATTGAACGAACAGAAGAATTTTGACCTATCTAAAAAAAAACAGAGTCGGACTTGAAACTATTTTAAATAATAATTAAATAGTTTTGTTGTTGTTAAGGTACCCAAAACATAAAAGAAGTATAAAGTGTGGCATATCATTAATCATTGTACTCAGGAGACCGAGTTCTTTCAAAACCTGAACTAAAAAATTCAGGTCCGTATTTAAAAATTTTAAGATGGCCCAGGTATTTGAAAATCTAAAAATACTATCAGGTAACCCTAATAAAGTGGCTATGAGAATGTGCAATTAGTTTTTGATTTTCTAAAAAGTAACGACAGAAAAAAATAAAATTGATTTTCAAAAAAATCCCTTTTTTTTCAAAAAACTCAGCAATCCATGAAATTTTTAAAACTTTTTTGATGGCATCTTGGTGAACATCTCAAGGAGCAACTTTGTCCCAATTTAACCATCGTCGTATCTATTACGGCTTCCGAAATACCAAATGCTCGGCCCTCGAATTTGTAGCACCCTGTATACATTGGCTACTTGCAAATTTGTTGAATTTTTATTGACGAGACGCATCGCTTGACATCGCCCTGATTTTTTACGAGAAAGATCGATTAAAACGGTAATAGACCAAGCTTGGAGAACAGTGCACTGGTTATCTATAAAATATTTGCGTGATTTTATTGATTTTTTATTGTTTTTCTTCTTCATTTTTTAATTTTCATAAAGATTATATCTCATTTACGTGGAAAAATTAAGCAATAAGTAAGTAATGTTATCTAAAGTCGTATTTATCGCACGCCCATGAATTGGCGGCTAACAGAGAATTTCGTTTCCCCCCTTACGGCTACCCCGTAGCTACAAAACATATTGACGTACTGTAGCCAAAAATCGTCAATACAGTGTAGTGCTGAGAAATGGCTGAGAACTATGTATGTATTAAAAAAAATCTCCCATGACTGTTGGTCCCGTTAAAATCGTCGTTCTTTAGAATAGGATCTTCTTTAGGGCTTAATAAACATCTTTATCAACTAACTTACCTTCATCCATTTGTTCGAAAACATCGTATCCCTGGCATTCCCGTCCTAGTCCCACAACAGCCACACAACTGAAATCTTCATCCAAATTAAAGTAGACCCTCACCTGGCCTTTTTTCGGGGGTTTTCCCGCAAACTGTATGAGCTCGTACAGCCTGCCGCACACCATGGCATTGTACCTTTCTCCAGTGGGCGTTAGTTTTCCGGGATCGAACAAGTCGTCGGGATTTTCGTACATGCCCAAGACGAGGCCTCTGAGTCTGTTGTGACGGCACGGTTTGTCATCTTCTAGGGAAGGACATCCGGCTCCAATTGGAGGTGATCCGGCAGCTCGTGTTCCTTCGGAAGCTGTGAATGATCGTGTGATAACATTCTGGACTACGGACCTGACGTTGTTCCTCAAAAATGAGCGTAAACACACAGACATCGTTCTTTGCCGTTATTTAGACCATTACTCACAATTTACAGTTAATTTTTCTTGAAAAAAAGTCTGTTTAAACGTCAAAAATTCAAAAATTGTTTGTGTTTACAGTCGTTTCTTTGACGACTGGACAATTTTGTTAAAGACGGTCACTTGAAAAAAGGCACAGAAAAAATATTTCTTTGATAACACTTTTTAAAAAAAATCTCAATTAAATGTGCTAATATTTTTTAACAATCACACATCTGAGCGTGAATTCAAAAACTTCCAAAAATCTACATTCAAAAAATCTTTTTCCCTCTTCTTGTCAATGTCAATGTCATCTGTCATCCGTCAAAAAAAATTAAAAATCTCATTTCAAAACAATGTCGAATTAAGAGAAAATATAATTTAGTTTTAAATAAAACAGATCAGTTACACCTAGAAATATAAGAAAATGTCCGGATTCTATAAGATAAATAGCCTAAAGAAGTGCTTAAGTTCTTTAAAAACGTTAAAGGTAAAAACAGGCAAAGAAAATGCTTCTTGTGTAATTTTTTAGGTTAAGTTTATTCACGTAACATTTTTTTATAATTTTAGAATGTTAACAAGATTAATAATAAATTAGGTAAAGACATCCAGGAATTATGTAGTAAATCCAACGATGTGACAGGTATTACTAATCGTATCAAGGTACAATTTCCCAGACATATCTATTCATTTATAATAATATACTTTTATTATATAGGAAGTAAATGAGGTTCTTCGAAAGGTTTCATTGAATGTTAGGAACAACTATGGTGAAACTTTAAATAAACTTAATGTAACTATATGTTATTGGTTACTATTACACCATAATAATATTTAAATATTTTAGGAAAATAATGTTAGTTTAAATAGATTAGAAGATAGTTGTAAGTTGTTATTTTCAATCTCAAATAGAGCTGAAGAAAGGAAAAATGAAATTGGAAACAAAGTAAGCTTGGTGAGAACACTTTCTGAGAAACAGTAGATTCACAAGTTCATATTTTAGGTTGTTAAATCCAGAAATATTAAATACGAAGCTGAAAAACTATACAGGCATGTTTCAGGAAAAGTTCTAGGGAATACACTGGGATGGTCGAGTGTTGCAGTTGCAGCTAGTCAAGGTAATGCAACAGCTGATGCTATTACCAAATCAGGTATGTTCTTATATAAAATAAGACGATAAAATAATAAGATATTTAATATTTCTGCGGCTTGGATATAGTTTTTAATAAATCTTCAACCAGAGTATTTGATTATGATTCAAATACTTTTGTTGTAAAGACTGGAAAATATGGTAAGAGAAATAGAGTAAAAGCATAATATTACTATTATTTATACGTTTATGTAACTGCTGCTTGAAATATAGCTGACATGGATGAGTCTCTTATATCAGGTAATATTTGGTAATTAAATCAAAAGTAATTAACTAGATAATTAATTTTAAATCATTATTTTGACATTTCCGATTTCATTTAAATTATAAACTACAACTTCAGTGTAAAAATATATTTTTTATGCCCTGTATATATTTGAAAATATTTTTTTTTAAAGTGCGCTACTTACTATTACTAGTTCTAGAGGGTGTCCCACTTAAGATGGATAGAAGCCAATATCTTGGCTGTTTTTTGAATGATCTTTTTCATTTTTGGCAGGGGGCTGTATGGCTATAAGACGTACATTTTGCCCAGAGTAAGAAATGCGATACCTCATAGACGTACGTTTTAATGGGGTTTGATATTTTTCGAGTCAAGAGTAAACTACCCTTAGGACAGTATTTATTTCAAATCTGATAAATTATATTGAATCCCCGTTACCTATGATACTTAAGTTCTAATTTTTATAAATATTGATACAGGGTGTGTCATTAAAATAAGACATTTTTATTTTTAATATTATTTCTTACGACCATTGGATAAACAACTGGTTTATTATCAATAACCAATTATATCCAATTATCAATTAATAATCGATTTAAGTTTTTAAATATCTTCCATAATAATTAAGATATGATACAAAAAAACTAAATATTTTCAATTTATTTTGTTTACTTTAAAAAATTGTTTTTTAAGTTTGCTATTTGGATTTTTTAAAATATTCCTCAATAAAACGAATAAAAATCATATTTCAGATTCCATTGAAAACTGAGGTTTTAAATTATTTTGTAACTCATTTTATTCATTTGTACTTTAAAAAACAAACTTAAAAAACAATTTTTTAAAGTAAACAAAATAAATTGAAAATATTTAGTATTTTTGTATCGTATTTTAATTATTATGGAAGCTATCTGAAAACTTAAGTCGATTATTAATTGATAATTGGTTATTGATAATAAACCAGTTGTTTATCCAGTGGCGTCGAAAGTACTTAAAAAAATAATAATAAAAATAAAAATGTCTTATTTTAATAACACACCCTGTATCAATATTTATCAAAATTAGAACTTAAGTATCTTGGGTAAGGAGGATTCAATACAATTTATCAGATTTGAAATAAATACTGTCTTAAGGGTAGTTTACTCTTGACTCGAAAAATATCAAACCCCATTAAAACGTACGTCTATGAGGTATCGCATTTCTTACCCTGGGCAAAATGTACGTCTTATAGCCATACAGCCTCCTGCCAAAAATGGAAAAGATCGCTCAACAAACAACCAAGATATTGGCTTGGTATTGGCTTGATATTGACACCCTGTATGTACACGGAATATTGGGACACTCTGTAATATGGGAATTATCATTGCTTTCATTGCCAACTCTCTTTGCATTTGGTACTGCTTTCCCAAAGCAAACTTAACGATGCATTTTTGGTATAAGGTAATATTTTGTTTTCTTCTTAACAGCTTCAGAAGTGATACCTGAACCACCACCTGTGCCAGACATAACAGCAGAAACAGTAAGCAGCCTAAATGCACTCGGCGAACCCACCTTTGCCTCCATGGGTCTCGGCGGCTGGACTCCAGTCGGTATCGTTCAGAACTGTCTGGAATACTTGCACGTTAGTCTAGGTTTAGAATGGTGGGCCGTGATAGCTTTGGGTACTCTTGTTATAAGATTAGCTTTGTTCCCCCTGGTTGTCGTATCTCAAAGGAACGCGGCCAAAATGAACAACTACCTTCCACAAATACAGATGTTACAACTGAAAATGACGGAAGCCCGACAATCAGGTGCTCGGTTTGAACTGAATAATAATAATAATAATAAAAAACCTAATAAAGATTAGAATGTATTGTAAATCATTTTTTACAGGGGATTCGTTAAATGCGGCCAGATATGGTCAGGAAATGATGCTGTTCATGTCAGAGAAGGGATTGAATCCTCTTAAAAACATGATAGTCCCCTTGGCTCAGGTAAGTAAAGTTTTAATCAAGGTAGACAAAACTATTATTTCAGAACTGTTATTGTTATTTAGATATACATAACAGGTTTTCTTTTATTTATTTTATTGTTAACCTTTAACAGCTAATTTGCGGTCCACTTGACCCCCATATATTTATAAGAATATATTATATGGTTAATAGCCCATTTACACAATGAGTGGAAAATGAAGCCAAACAAATGAAATGGGAACATCAATCTTGCATAAGTATATTCTTTTGGTTCAACACGATTTTTATGCGCACGCCCCAAATAAAACGATCTGATTCAACGCTGTGCCGGTCAAGCTTAATCACGTGACTAAAAGTTTAATTGGTGTGAACTATATAAAAATAGTATAGTGGCATGCCCATATGTTTATAAAGTAACCATATTGACTCCAAACTGCATTCTATGAAGCTAAGCCGGTGAAATGGGTATATAAATCTTCTAAAGGAATTTGCATAACTCGCTCAGTTAACTCTGCTAGTGCGCAAGTAGTAACGTAGTGCGCAAGCCTGGATTTTGAATTATCGATAGGATAACTAGACCAATAAGAGACTAGACGCTAGCACCAGCTGTCCATTCGTACGGCTCCGTCCAACTTCGTACGGCTTTCGTTTGCGCTCGCGTTCGATAATTGGCTAATCCTCAGAGTAAGGGCTAATCGACATTCGGAATTTTGGAGTTGCGCATTTGCGCCCAGTGTCTGCCTAACAGACGAACTTATGTGAAATATACATGGACCGGTTATCTAGTTGTGTCTAACTCGGCTTCAACTCCCAAACATTGCAGGGATAGGCGATAATCTGTATATACATATTTGCTATGTATATGAGTATGCCAGACTGCAAGTTAGCGGTTAAAGGTTGTAACAACCCGAGTACCGGCATTTTTTCTATATGAATTTTTAGGCTCCAATCTTCTTATCTTTCTTCATGGGCCTGAAGGAGATGGCAAATACACCCGTCGTAAGCATGGCACACGGTGGTATGTTTTGGTTCACCGACTTGACTGTACCTGATCAGTTTTTCATTCTACCGATAATAACAAGTGCCACACTTTTTTTAAGCGTAGAGGTTAGTACATAAAAAACATACAGTCCAGAAAAAAACGTCATCGGAGTACGCCTACAGACTGTAAAATTTGTTAAAACTTAATATTAGAATTGAAAAAAACCAAAAAAAAATTAGGCAGACCAAATATTTACAATCTTTTTAGTGATTAAATCGAAACATCATAAAGGAATTTTCAAATTATAGATAGTGTCACTTCAAAAACAGAATATGTCATAATCGGGGTGCAATGATTTAAATCAACGGATTGTTTTTAATTTTAATCATGAATTTAAATAAAAAATCAACTTGTTTAAAACTTATGATAAATCAAAAGATAACTGTAAAAAATATAAAAACTTCCTATAAAGCTATAAAAAAGTATTCCTATATCAAATATACCCTATATCTATTCATCAAATAAATACAGTTAAGTTACACTTGCCGTTGTAAGTGTTGTAACGTTTAAATACTTTAATAGATCGAAAAATAAATGTAAAAGATCTAACATATTACACATATCCCTCATATCTATTCATCTATTAAAATGTTGGTCCGATTTTTGAAGTTATTTCATGTGAATCCATTACACTTCTAAATGGCAGAGATTAATTTAGTTTGAAATTGTGAAGTGCCAGGAATCCGGTATTTGTTCATTCGCAAACTCTAGTGCAGGACTGGTTTCTTCTGTTGTCAGGTTTATATTTTTATCCCCGAAGACTACTCAATGTCAAAAGATGGAGTCAAGACTGTTTTATATCTTTTTTGGAACAGCTGAATGTTGATCAAGCTAACTTCCGCCTTCCCCAATTTATCTTCTAGTTCATTCTAAATTTCTACCGACATTTTGTTCTGCAATAGGTACTTTGCACTTTGAACATTAGATGGTACTAATTTTATTCTCGATTTAAGACAGTCAATATCTTCATATCAATATCATATTTCTAAAAAAAACCTTTGATCTAAGCGACCGATGTGGAAAAACGACACCTACCGTAGATTTAGTCTTAGGATAGGACTTTAAATAGAAAATTGATTAAAATTTAAAATCAAAAAAATCCGGTTAAAATTAAAAAAATCATGATTTTTTTTTGCGCCCTGGTCAAAATTCACCATTATCTACCACTTTTAAGCATGAGCTACTGTGACGTGGTTTTTTTATTAATAAAAAATTAAAATTTAGTTTAACCGAATTAATTTTATTTATAAATCTAATTTTTTCTTTGACCTTTTGTATATTTAGTTGCGATTTATTCTTGGTTTTAGGCCAGCAATTTAAAACATAATAATTAAAAGTTGTTTTGACGTTTCGACCATTCTTAGGTCTTCTTCAGAAAATTATAATTATTATCAAATACATATACACATAACAATATAAAATAATTATAAAATTAAATTAAGTATTACACATAACATATCAAAAAACAAACAACCACATTACTAGTACATGTCAGACTCTAAAATTAATTTTATTTAGTATTAATAAATATTAGCCGAATAAACCTTTTTTTTTAGTGCACAAAACAAATAATTTCATTTTTTGTTGTTTTAGCTTGGCGCCGACATGGGTAAAATGACGAGCGAAAACATGGTGATCATGAAATACGCCCTTCGAGCTATACCGCTAATAATTTTACCGTTTAGCGTTAATTTCCCCGGAGCCATTTTGTGCTACTGGGTGTCCACCAACTTAATATCCTTGGTACAAGTGGGCATTTTGCGAATACCGAAAGTAAGAGCTTACTTCAACATCGAGCAACTTGTCACGCATCAGCCCGACCAGTTGCCGGTCAAACCGAAAACGTTCAAGCAAGGTTTGAAGGACGGTAAGTATTACTATTGCCATAATTTAGGCAGTTTGAAGTACAGCCTTACGCACAGTCGTCAGTTTGAATCGACTAGCAGAAACTTTTTGACATGAGATTTGTAAACTCGGAATATGCTTTCAAGTCAGTTGAATTCAAGGGACTTGATCAGTTCGCTCGACTCGTGTAAACGCGCCTTTAAGGATAAAGTTGATTATTTTACTGATTTTAAGAATTAGGAAAAAAAACATTAAATAGGCAAATTGCGGGAAATGTTAAGATGTGCAATTTAAAATTAATTTTTTTACAGTGTATACAGGGTGCTTCAAAAAAGTGCGGCGGATATAACGGTTTTTTTTTTAAATGTAACTACTTGTTTTTATTTTTTATTTTTAGATTCTGCGTAAAATTTCTTTTTTATTAATTATTTTTTAATAATTTAAAAAAAATCTTTTACATACAAGATGTCCCAGAAATAAGTGCAAGTATTTTAACTGGTAGTATAATTCAACCCCAGAAACACGCCTATGAGGCTTTTTTCGCGAATTTTTTTTTGAAAATTCGGTTTTTTTTAGTTTTTATTTAAAAAACATAATTTCTTGATAATATGGCAACATAGGTAGTAGATTAAATTTACAAGAAAGAAACTCCAGGAAAGATCCAGTGGTTCTCAAAATTTGAGCAAAAAAATATATTTTTTTGGAAATTTTCAAAGTAAAATAACTCCGTTATTTTGGACTTATTTGAAAAACGTTAAAGAGAAAATATGTTTATTTTACGATATCTACCATGGATATCTACCACCCCTGGAAATACTTGCACATTTCTGGGACACCCTGTATAATGTTATACAGGATAATAGTGAGTCGGGCATCTATAGCTCCTAGAATAAAAAAACTTTGGAATTTTGTTTAAGAGCAAACGAAAGTGTATACTAGGATGTATTTCAGGAAAATATTTTAACTTCTATTCAAAGAAGCTGTTTTCAAAAAAAAAAAATAAGTGGATCGGGATGATTTTTTTAATGAACGCTCAGTATATTATTGTATTTTTGGCTTCTTTTCAGATCACTTTACATAATCCTAAAATATGAGTAAAAAGTATATTTTGATAGTTTCGAATGTAATAAAAAAATAGAGACCAACGGCCTACGGTCGAATCGGCCGCTGCTGGCACGTATACGTAGACGTAAATAATCTTTTACGTGTAAAAATATAACAAATGCGCATGCGTACGTAAACGTTACGTGTTTCTAGGCTGTGCCTTTCTTCTCTATTAAAAATAAATATTTTCAGCCTTTCTTAAAATTTTTTTTAAAAATACAAGAACTATCTTGAAATCAAAATTATATTAGGTATTTACTTTAGGTCGTCAATACTTACTTTGCTATAAATATCGTATCATTCAGGATGTTCAAAATTCTACGCCAAACTTTCTAAAATATAAAATAAGTTTTCTTCGTTTTCTTGAAATGGAACATCCCGTATATTATTCCACAGTAAATTTTTATCAAAGCCACCCAATGATGTTTCTCTAGTATTTTACCGTTGAAAGAGCCATATGAAATCTGTGCTACTAAAATTTACTACATATTGTTGGTTAGTACCACAGAAATAATACTGCGTGTATCTGCGAAACCATTAAAAATTTTGAAATACTTTAAATACAAAAAATGTTCATTTTTTAACTTTCCATCTAATAAAAAAATAATATACCGGGTGTTCCGTTTAAAAAAACTGTATATTTTAAATTATTAGTTTTTGTAATTTTTCAATTTATTTAAAAAACAGTTATGGTAAAATTGAATTGAATTAAATTTTAAATAGTCGAAATTTATAAATTTATTCTGAACACCACATAGCATCTCACTCAAATATCTTTTTAGATTATATTTCATTTGAATTTAATAATAATACCATCTTTATTTATATTTAGTGAGTAGTTTTTTTAACCATTTTTTAGTGTAGTACATTAAGATACATGCCTCCACTGACAAACTTTAACGGCGCTATCCTTACACTTAATCAACGAAAGTTACTAAATTTAATTATTCTTTAAACCTAAATTGTTTATTGTCATTTTAAAGGTCACTATTGCACCGCCATTTTTTTCCTCATCATACAGTACGAAAATATATTTTTCAGCTTGGACAAACGTAAAAATTACCAAAGAATTGGAAGAAAGAAGAAGATTGGATGAAATGCAATTTCAAAAGGCGGGAAAAGGTCCGATTCAAAAAACGTACAAGTTCGATCCTACAAAACATGTTACACCATCAGCTATTAGTGCAAAGAAACGTTAAGTTATATTTTTACTGTACAGGTAATAATAAATGATTCCTAAAATGTGATGTTTCTTTTTTGTTAAATCAGATCACAGGGAAATTAAAACATTTTTATTTAAATATATAATTTATATAATTATTAATTAACAATTGGTTATATGATATTGCGCCAGACATTATCAAGTACATACATTTAAAAAAAAAGGAAAAAAAGGATGATCAAATATTCCAAAAAAGGTCTCTATCAGATTTTAATAAAACTATTATACTGTAAACCACTACATTGCATGGTATGTACAGGGTGGGCCAAATTGGACGCTTTTAAAGGGAAACACGCACATCGATATCTGTTACCGTTTCGAACTTACGGGATTTTTCAAAAATGTACATTTTTAACAAATCGCTGTAAATTTTGTATTTTTTTTATGAAATCATTTCCGAAGCACCCTTTTACGTAGAATTTAATGGTTTTGTATAATTTTTTTAAAAATCTAACTCTAGCTATGAGCGGCAATTAAAACGAAAATAATATTTACCATGAGAGATGCAGAATTTTATAACAGTTTAAACTATATTTAGCAACATCAACATATTTAAATTATATCTAATAACAATAAAAATAAATAACAAATTATGACATGAAATTTTGCTACAGGTGACGACATGTCTTCGGTTATGTACAGTCGGGACCGTTTCTGAACATTTCTTGCGGAATTCATTAACTCAGTAGGTGTAAAAAGATATCCTCGCATAACCGCTAAGTACTTCTAATTCTTGTCTAGATTATACGGACAATTTAACAATAAGAACCTTTATTCTTCCGCAAAGATAAAAATCCATAGGCACTAGGTCCGGTGGCCTCGAAGGCCCACGGCTGGGATCTTGGTTAGCTATTCAATTATTCCCGAAATTGACTGAAAAAATTTGTTGATAACTTCAGCGTTCTGAGGTGGTGCCTCGACTTGCTGGAAAAATATGTTTTCAAGTTCCATTAGGGGCAGATCATTAATAAGGGGCCCAATGCGTACTAGTTAAAAATGGCCCAATATAACAAAATATCAAGTGTGCTATATCTTTGGAAAGGTAATTTTAAGTTCTTTTCAATTAATTAAAAATATACAGGGCGTCCCAAATAAAAAATTAAATTTTTCTGTTGATAGCTCTTAAATTATTAATTTTAAAAAAATTATCAAACCAAACCAAACCATTAAATTCTATGTAATGTAAAAAGGTGCTTCGGAAATGATTTCATAAAAAAATAAATACAAAATTTTCGATGGCAAAAAAGTTACAGTGATTTGTTAAAAATGCACATTTTTGGCAAACACCCTGTAACTCCGAAACAGATATCGATGTGTGGCTTTTACCATCATGTCCCACCCTGTACAGGATGAGTCAAAATTAGATGTATTTTTGTCCACTACCATCCGAGTCTATTGCTATAATATGATTCAAACACTATACTTGATACGTTCATTTGCAGAAAAATTGTAATTATGTAGACAATAACTAACAAAGGGATGGGTATCAAAAACAAGTTAATTTTTCTCAAAATCTGCATCGAATGGTATCCTAAAAATGTTATGTACACATAGTAAATAGAAGCGGCGAGCCACACAGAATTGCCCAGAAATATACTGAAAAAATTGCCTTCCCTTACGAAAAAATTATAAAACAATATCATAACAAAGTGAAGAAGCATTAATGGTGGAAAATAAGCATTTAAATGTATGTCAAAGGCAAAGCCCCATTCAACATCCTGCGGTAAATTTTTTGGTTTTAAAAACTTATTAGTAATATACCATAATATGGTGGCTATAATAACACCTACACCGATACAATCTAAGAAAATTTCAAGTACTAAAAACACAAGGAATTGTCCAAACGTATGACTAAGTCTCAATGAGAATCCGATTGAAGTAATTATTAAAGCAGCAGCAAACAATATTAAAAATGCTGGATCATCTCGAGCAAACTGAGACTTGAAATTCTTTCTGGCACGAAACACCTTTGTTAATTTTTGAGGGGCAGCTAATAAGTAGAACATCTGCCAAAACGCAAATTGAAAGTCCATTTGCTCAAATTTAAACACACGTCTAAAATATCGACGAAACTTTTGATAAGCTGAATTCACATTACTTTGTGATAACAACAGAGGCTCTTTGTGTCCCATTTTTATGCCCTATTCCTTGGTGCTATACACTGGTTAATAACTTTGATTAAGTGACTGTTTTCTAAAGCTGCCGCTACACGTTCTTTGTCGGCTAACTGTTTGTTTACTTGGTGTTCAGCATTGTGTGTTCCTGGAGTTACCTCCACCTATCAAATTATAAATTAATTTTTTGTCAAGATATATACAGGGGTTGTTTACCTTAACTTTAAATCTAGGAGGAAGGCACCTTAACAGCTTAACTCTTATGGAGAGTCCGATCAATGTAGCCATACTACAATGCGGAATAGTTGGTGTAAAATTGATGAAAACATTATTTTTGTCGTTCTCGACACTTATTAAATTCTGACGTACGACGTGCAATTCTTCCAATGTTAAAGGGTGTTCAGGATCGTTTATATTTCGAATAAGATCTAGAACATATTTAAAATTATATAAAACAGTTTTAGAAGAGTCTATTTGAAAGAAGAGGTACCAAATATTTCTCTCTCATCAAAGTCATCTGCTATATCGTCGTTGTATTCTTCCTGCGTAACTAACCTGTCGGCAGATTTTGAGTATAATGTAGGATTTTGATTTTCTAATTGAGTACCAAAAGGCATACCTGATTATAGCTAATTATTTTTTAAGAAAAATAAAAGTAAAATCACAATTTGACTTTTTGGCTCAACCTTGACTTGTCATTTCATTGTTGTCATCCTTCTAGCCTCCATAGTTGTCATGCATTGTCATGGCATTTCTTCTTCTTCTCTATTCCTTCCTTTTAGCGGCCTTAAGCTACCAGGACAATACGACCCGTACTTTCTTCTTCATATTCTTAAATAATAACCACGTGCCTTTACGGCATTGAGCCAGCACTTTTTGTCGGTAATGGTGTGGATCCGGTGGCTGACCTTGAAACGAGTTTTTGCTGCATATAGTCACAGACACTACGCATGCGCACATCTTTGATGTTGCCAGATTGCAAGTTATTTTGGAATTATTTTCAGTAGAAAACAAATATGTGCTTTTCAGTGTTTTTTTGTCAATATATACAGTATGATCGAAAAAACGGCGTCCAGTTGGCTGGGAAATGACCATTGAGGACATTTCCCATATAAAATAGCAGCGATCTTCATCATAGTACGCGCGGTATATCATTTATATTATTATTTTAATATTTCGCACAACACGTGAAACATGAACGCTTATTATGTATTTTCATAGTCAATAAAATTAAATAGAAATAAAATTCTAGATTCCTATAATTAATCTAATTGCTCTAGATTATTATGCTACGTTTAAAAAGTGCTTTATTAAAAATTCAGGGTATGTGTCCAAGTTTTTTCTTTTTTTTTAATTTTTAAATGCTGTAGCTCCATGTCATGTTCATAATAGTTTTTTTTAACATTCCATCAAAACTACGGAGGCCTTAAAAGACCTTTTAGCCTCCGTAATTAAAATTGTAGAATCAGCTTCAGCAACATTTACAGTTACCTTGTTTAATTCTGCTTATATATTGCATTAATTTTTCTGCTACCTTAAGATTTCTCTATTCTTACACCTAATTTATGTGATTTTCTTAGCATAATATGATTTATAAACCATATTTTTCCTAATGGAAGGATGGAATAGGATATGCAAAATTAAGATATTTTAACATTTATTTTCCAGACAGAGCATAATATAGTATTAAGATTAAGACATAACAAATATTATAAGGAAGATCTTAATATAAATCACAAACTAATTACAAACTAATCTTAATTTGGTCTTGTATAAACACAGGTATAAAACTAATAAGATCAAAACTCAACCTTCACCATATTGTCAAGATTTGGTATTATAGGAAACAAGAAATTACAGTAAATTAAGAAAAGAATATCAAAGTATACGATATTAAATACTCTAATGTATTCTACGACACAAACCGTCTCCCTTCTAAAGAGAAAAAGACAAAACATAAAGCTTATTTTAGTCTTATATCAACACACTCTACGATAAAATATATGTCTAAAATTGCTATTAATCCAATAACTTGATATTTTTAAGAAATTGTGATACAAACATTATAATCAAAGTATATTATATTAGTAACATTATAAGTAAGATGTTATCTCTATCTCCCATTGATGTGTATTGTTCTATAAGACTCGTCATGGTAGTATTTCAAAACATCAATACATATAATCAAAACTATTGTTGCCTGTAAATAACTAGAAATTAAATAACTTAAAAGAAATAAAATAATTCTAATAAGTTTAAAACCATTAAGAAAAAATCCGTACATGATAATTTTTAATTCTAATGTAAATATATAAATAAATGTTATTTATTATTACAATTTTATATATTCAGAATACTTTCATTTCACAATCTTCATTATCCTTCTTACCTTAATTTTGGATATCAAGATAAATCTGAAATTATAAAATTAATTATAGAATTTCTATTATTATTGATTAACACTCCAAAAAAAATTTTCAACTGCAAATAATTCGAAAATAAACTGCAATTTGGCAACATCGACGATGTGCGCTTGCGTAGTATCGATGATCAAATGCAGGAAATATAAGCTTCAAGGTCAGCCACCGGATCCACACCTTTACTCTTTTTGTCTGTGTAAGACGTGGCATTTGCAACCTATATTGTTCTGTTTGTCTGGTCTTCTGTAGAACCACAGAACACCAAATAAACTTTTCATATATAATTTAGAGTGTATAGAAAAAATCATAATCAATTTTATATATGATTCACCAACCCTTTGCGTTTTCAATAATAAAAAGAAGAGAATATATGGCTTAAAGCCTTTAAAATGACGTGAAGGGAAGAAAATATACATACTAACCCTAAAAAGTGGTTATAAATTAATTAATAATAAATAATTTACTTTGTATTTTGATAAAAACGTCGATTTTTCATTGTGTTAAGATGTTTAATACTGGTTAAAATAGATATTTGTTACCAAAACAACATTAACATGGCATTGTCATTGGTATTAAGATCTCAAAAAATAATAGGTTTAAGTAGAGTTGTACCACCACTAATATATCCAAGGTAAGAACAAAATGAATGAATTTCTAATAAATATATAATGATTTATATTAATTGATTTAGCTGTAACAAATTCTACCAAGTCAGAGAAGTACACAGAAAATCAGTTTATAAAACCGAAGAAGCCAAAAAAGTTAGATTCTATATTTTAAATAGATTTGTGGATTTTTTAAAGAACTATGACCAAATTCTTGAAAAAAATTTTCCTACCACCATGAAAACTTACAAAGTTTTCATGGAGGGTATAAAAGATTTTATTACAGAGATGAGAGAGTATTTTAAGATAGTACGGTGAGTACTGTGTTTTTTAGTGTACCCTATTTATTTATTAAATTATAATTTCAGAATGCTAAATAGCTCAGCTGGTTCATATACAAAGCTTCTAAGAAGAGAAATTGAGTTATACTACCAGATGCCAAAGGATATGTTTAAAGTGGCACCTACTTTAATTTTCTCTACTTTACCATTCGCTTTTTATGTGTTATTGCCTTTGATTTATGCTTTTCCCAAACAACTTCTGACACCCCACTTCTGGACACTCGAACAAAGAGCTAAATTTAAAACTGAATATTTGCACGACAGACTTGTACATAATAAACCTGTTTTTAGGTGAGTTTACTCAGCATAACATGTGAAAACAATGTTTGTAAATAGTTTTAAAGACATTTGCAGCTACAATTGAATTTTATCAAGCACAACAAAGATAGTTGTATTTACGAGACTTGGTCAAAAGTACTTGGACAGCTGGGAAGTGGAGTGCAACCAACTGTTGAGGATATACTTTCTTGTAAAGATTTATTTATGGACGAGCCTTATCACTTGCTGTATTTGAGTAGAAACCATATAGTAAGTTATTTTTATTTTTTACAGTACAAAAAGATTATTAATCATATATTTTAGTTACACTTGGTGAAGATACATAATATACATCCTGGTTGGTTTCGTAGGACAAGATTGGCTGACAGGGCACTTATTTTAATAGAAATGGATAAAGCAATAATGCGCGAAGGCGGTGTACATAACTTACCATCAGAAGCTTTAAAAACTGCTTGTTACATTCGAGGTTTTTCCTATATTGTCTTTTAGTAATATTAATTTACTACCTTTGTCTTTCTAGGATTAAATCCAACCAATGTGGATGAAAAATATTTAGTCAAATGGTTGTCACAATGGATCAAAATTTCCAATGAAATCAATAAAGAAAATTTATCGTTGCTTTTACATTGTCCAATATTATTAGGTTATAACGAACCTTCAAATTGGAGCCTTATTTACCCCAAAAAGTAGTTCCTTAGCTTTAAGCAAAATAAATGTACATATCTCTAAAAGACCAAAAATCTTTATGATTAAGCTAACTTACTTAACCAAATTTTAGTGCAATTCCTCATAATTCGAAGCCACTAATCATAAATATTTTTGACCACAATGTATTGTCTTGTTATAGTATAAATAAAGATTTTTGTTATTAATCATTGTTTTATTTAAAGGTCTCTAGAAAACAAACACAAACTTTATTAAATAAACATTTATTTGTCACTTATACTTATTTTTTTGCAGGTTTCTTTGCCGCTTTCTTGCTAGGTCTAGGTTTGTCACCTCCTTTAGCCATCTTTTTCTTACCATACAAAAAGCCGTTTCTAGATGAAGCCTTTCTCAATGCAAGGAAAGATACAGTTCTTATCTTATTCCTGCGTGATCTGGCTCTTCTCAATTTGAAACGATCAAAATCTGTTAACTGGGCACGCTGTAATAAAAAAAATATATTGTAAATATTTCAATACGGCTGTAAATATATTTTAAAAAGAATCTATGCTATCAGAAAAAAAATTGCTTCATTTATGTGTCAGTCGGCAATTCCTATCTAGTAAGGCTCATCATTTAAATTATAAGCAGCTAATATGATAACAAATTCTAAAAAACAACTACCTTTTCTTTTGCTGCAATTTTCTGTGCCCATACAGATTTCTCCCAGCTTTCTTGGACTTTATTGTCCTTCCATGACTTTCTGACCACCTTGGTGGATGCGGAAAAGGGAAAGTTAATTCTAAACTTCGTCAAGTCAAGTTGGTTTAGCCTCAGTTGACTTCTGGGAACTTGCGTTTCTGGACCATCAACTAAGACCTAATATAATATTAACATCAAAAACTGACTCTATATTCTATAATAAATCTAAAAGTGTATAAATTTATTCAGAATAAAACGAGCTTCATATATGTATCAGTCGGCAATTCCTATCTATAAATGAGGTTCATCACGTAAATTTCTACTTTAATAAAACAAATAACCTCAAAAATATTCTTACCCTAGTTTGGTCGATAACATCAACAATGCTGACCAATTTTCCTTTGTAAGGGCCGTCGGAAACAACGGCCACTCGGCCCGTTTCTACAAACCTTTGAAAGGGCTAAAAATTAAAAGAACACATTAATAAGCTTGACAAATTTGAAGTTGCTACATGTGGACGAATACAACACAGACAATTTAATGGATTTGAAACTTAAACAACAAGCATTGATGTGTATTTGAAGCCCTAAACATGTTTATGTTACATATATAACTATTTTTGAATAGACCAGAGTCTTTATTTTCGAAAAAATACATTTTATAACACCACCAACTCACCATGTTTAATTCCAAATTAAAAAAGGAAAGATGGCCGCTGATCCCTTGTCGGAAGTTGGCGTTTTTGACATAAATGACAACAGGATATAGAGTTTAATAGTCAAATTAGACACTTTTGCAATGCTTGTTTGACTATTTATATAAATATGAGTTGTCCGCAAAATTCAATAAAAGTGTGGGCCTTTTTTCTGAGAAACTATATGTTCAAACAACGCAATAATTTTCTTTTTTGTTTGGAAAATGATCTGAGAAAAATGACAGTTTGTCAATGTCATTTACGTCATTCAAAAGTGTTTTCCAGAAAATAGAAAATGTTATGGCGGGATTGTGACAATATTGTGTTCTTTTGTGTTATTTAAAAAGTGATCAGTATATATTTATTGTTCTATGTTGTTTTATTATATAATACATAATGAATTACGAGGATTGTAAGTTTAGTTATTTATCAAAATCAATAATGAAAACAATTTTTTTAGATTACCAATCTAATGTGAATGTGAGTCCTTGGGAAAACTCCAATTACGTTTCGAATTTAAACAGCCATGATTCGTTGCAAAATGATTATCCAAAAACAAGTAAGGTATATGTAAATCCAAACTTCCATCGGAACGTTGGTCAAACTAAAACAATTCATATAAATCCACGTATTGCAATGATCTGTGATAGCTACCATATGCAAAATAAGTCTAGTCAAGCAAATTGTAATAATGTGCCAAGAAACACGAAAATCCATATTAATCCAAAAATGGCAAATATAAAATTGCCTCAAAATGTTCATATAAATCCTAATTTTAAATGTGTTGTTCCCAGTCCAAATATATCTAATGCATTTGATAATGTGAATAAAAGTGAAGAGGAAAGTTTGTCATTATCAACCAAGACTTCCAGTTTTAAAAATAACGAGTTAGTACCGGTAGCTGAACAAAGTAAAGTAATAAAGAGAAGAAATTCTGTAAAATCAAAATTTAAAATTGTCAAAAGCAATTGCCAATCTCCATATAAACACATCAAAGATAATTCTTCAAAGTATAAAGTTGATCATAGGAGGCGGAAATCTATAACAATAGAGTTGAAAAATGAGAAAAAATACATTAAGATGAACGTTAAAAGAACTACGAAGAGTAATCCAATCAGATTATCTCAAAAACATCTAAGTTTAGTTAAAATAAATGGTATTATGTATAAGAAATCTCCAAATTCATTAAGGACACTTAACACTCCAGTGAAGAAGAAATCTATTTGGAATAAAAAGGAAAAGTATGAGTTACTTAAAAAATCTGATCCAAGAATTGAACAGAAAGATGTAAAAACAGATAATAAGACCACATGTCAACCTATCAGGAAAAGTCAATTAGATACTATTTCTAGATTTAAAGTGGATCACAGAAAAAGAAAATCGATAGATATAGAACCGAGAGATAGAAGAAAATACATTTTCAAAAATAAACTTCTTTGCTTGACCGATTTGTTAAAAGGTAGCATTGTTAAAAAAACACCAAGCAAAACCTCACAAAAAAGTTTAAGTATAGTGAGAATAAATAATGTTATGTATAAGAAATCCAAGAACTCGTTAAGGAGGGCATATGTCTCAAGTACACCAACAAAGAAAGTTTCTCCTGAAATTACAAAGTCTAAATACAAGCTAGTGAAGAGAAGCAAAGATGTAGAGTCAGTGAATAGAAATATCATCAAGATAAGGTAAAAAGTTTAAAAATCAAGTAGGTTTTTAAGTATAATTTGTTGAGTTATAGAAAGATGCTGAGTCCATTAAAAATTGGATCAGTCAAGTTATTCTCTAAGAAACTGAAGATATGTAACATTCCTTGCCCATACTACAGAAAATATGGAGTTTGTAGAGGAAAGGAAAATGGAAAATGCTTTAGAAAACATGATCCCGATCAAATAGCTTTATGCACTAAGTACCTATTTATAATCAGGTATATTGTCCATTATTCATTAATATTTTTAGGTTTTTACAAGGGGCCTGCATAAAAGAGAAATGCTTACTATCCCACAAGGTATCTCCAGAAAAGATGCCTACATGTAAATTCTTTTTAGAAGGCTCCTGTATTAAAGAAACCTGCTCCTACCTTCATGTCAAGTTAAATAAAAACGCAGATATTTGCCGTGATTTCTTGGAAGGTTTTTGTAGAAAAGCTGCCGAAGTATGCTACATATATTTCTTTTATTTTTTACATAATTTTTCTTCCCTGTATTTCTTTGTTATAGTGTGACAGAAGACACCAATATTTATGTCCGGAATATGAAAAACATGGAAAATGTACCAAGCAAAGATGTCCCTATCCTCATGGAAAGATGGTAAGAAGTTATTTAATTCATAAAAGTAAATTTGCCAAGAACTATTCCGATAAGAACAAAGTAGATCAAACTGAACAGAGAAAAGTTGTAAATGAAAAATTAGACAAAATTGACGAGAGACTAAGATACTATAAAAACGATAAAGCAGAATATGAAATCGAGCAAGAAAATGGAAGTAAAAATCTTGAATTACTGGCTAGGCCTAAACTAGGCAGTCTGCCAGCTTTTATACCTTTTACTGAATAGCGGCAATACTTTTATGAGAATATTTCTTGGCAGGGTATAATTTATTACAGAACATATTTTGTAATTTAAATGTAATAAAAAAATATATAATATACTATTTTGAAAATAAAATGTTAAAAAAGTAAATTTGTTTTAGTAACTAGCACTTGGTTTTAGAGTTAATAAACCAAAAAAGATAAATTTAGGATTGCAATAATTTGATCTCTTTTCATCTTAAGTGCTGTATATTGTTCTCAAAAGAAATTCAATTTAAAAATAACTGCTGCTTGCTTGTCCGCTTATCTCTTTGATCCCCTAACCAGGTCTGTGCCCCTCATGTGCCCCTAACCTCCTCCATCATATACAAAGAGTAACCATAGAATACGTAGAATAATCCTCAACCAGAGATATAGCGAAATAGGACAAGATTGGATGCTATGGCCGAGGATTGCGGTTAGGATTCCGCAAAGTTCTGTCCAGATTGGCCCTAGCAGCAAAAGAGGATTTAAATTCCGCTTTATACATTTTGTGGAGAGATTTAGGCCTGTAATTAAAAAAAGAAGATATATGCATAGCAAACTTCAGTTCGAATTCTGTCATTGTCATCTGTTTTGTTTATTAATCGGCCATCTTGCGATGCTTCTTTTTAGATATTTTTGTTGTGGTTTTGAGTTTTGAAAACATATATTTTGTTTATTAAAAGGTTAATCGAAAGATATTCGGGCATAAGAGGTTCTAGAATAGTGTTTTTTTGCTATAATAATAGTTACACGGGAGGACAACAATGTATCAGAGCCCAATGTCATATATTCTATTGCTTCCAGAAGTAGCTTTGGAAAATATCTTTTCCTTTTTAAACTACGACGAAATTGCGAAAAATAGAATTGTAAGTACATTTTTGAAAATTCTTAGATAGTTTTTGTTCGACAGTTTGGTATATTTGTAGATATAAAGTATATTTAGTATTTCTCTTTATTCAAAAAGGATAATTATTACATTTTCACTCAAAATTTTCATAGTATTTTTTTGTTGGCATGTTGGCAAACATGAGAAGTTCTTGTGTTTGCCATTCACCACAGATTAGATATAACTGCATTTATTATTAAATTGTCACTGGGTAAATTGGCGGGAATTATTTATTTAGGATATGTTTTATGTTTTGGATCTGTGTTTTGGATTTGGTTTGATTAGGAAGGATAAAAGTTAGGTTTATTTAAATATATTTATGAATATTTATAATGGACCAAGAGGATGATCTACTAGAATCTTTATTAGCTGTAGCTGCTGAAGAGCTGGAAAAAATAGAGGACACCACTTCAATAAGTAAAAATGAAGAAAATAAATTACCCGAAGTTAAAACTCCAGCCCGAATAATAAAAGAAACTGATATATTTCAGTCAGAAAGTAATACTGCCAGTAGGACAAACACTTCTAAACGAGATGATCTCAAAAGTGTGGTTCACAGTGGTGATACGGATTCTTCAGATGACGAAGGAAACAGAGATTATGAAAATCAAAAATATAGTGAATATGGTAGAGAAATAAAAAGAATTATCAATACTACCCCATGTAATAACTCCAATTCTATATCTAGTAGCCACTATGGTATTCCAAAAAAGAGGATATCTACTTGTACATCTGAAGTTAAGATCCAAAATAATAGTGCAAATTCCACAGCAATAAAAATGAAGAAAAGTATTGAACCAGTAAAAGCTCACAAGGATGTGTTTTATGACCCAATTTTTGGGATGCGAATTGTAAATCCACTAATTTCATCTGCAACTCTGATTGAAAAGATGCAAGGGAGATGTGCTGTGAAATTTTCAGATTTGGTTCGATTTGTCACAACCGATTATCTAAAAGATAAAGATTGGGTAATATGTGGAGTTTTGGTAAGCAAATCTCCTCCAAAAACTTCAAAGAACGGTTCACAATTTTCTATTTGGACTATATCCGATTTAAAGGATGATATTAAAACTGTGGCATTGTTCATGTTTAGTGGAGCACACACTGATTTATGGAAGACTCTTATCGGTACTGTTATAGGGGTACTTAATCCAAATATAATGGATAGAAAAGAGGGCTCAAAAGATATAGCATCTTTAAATGTAGACACATCTCAGAGAGTTATGATTTTTGGACAATCTAAAGACTTTGGACTCTGTAAAAGTATGAAAAAGAATGGGGAGAAATGTACCGCAATAGTAAATTTAAGTAACTGTGAATTTTGTTTGTATCATATCAAACAGGAATACCAAAAATGCAGTAAAAGATCCGAATTACAGTCTAGTTTTGTTGGTAAAGGGTTAACAAATTTACGAAACAAGGTTTTGGGGAAGAGCGAAGTTTTTTATGCTGGGAAATCTTACATGGCCATACCAGCACAGAAGAGTAGAAAATTACAGGCAAAAGATTCCAGAATTATGGAAGCCTTGACTAATGGTACTCAAAAGGAAGAGAAACTGAAAAAACAAAGTACTAAAATATCTAAAAAAGGAATGGCTAGCCAGCTTGTCATCAATCCAGCACAAAGAGCTAGGGATTTGGAATTATTAAAAAAGTTAGGAGGTACATCAGACTTGGAAAGTAAATCAACTTTTTTAGGCAATAGATCAAGCGAAGTGTCTTTATCAGACTCTAAAGCAATAGCAATCGATGTAATCAATAAGCTCAAATCTAAACAAAACAGTAATGTTTCTGAAGAAAAAAGTAATTCAAAATATGACTTAAAAGGAGATTTATTTAGGAATGTCGATAATAAAACTGAATTTTCAGAAAAAATGTCTAATACAGTTTCTTTAGATCAAAGTAAAAAAGCTGCTTTAGATTTGGCTACTAAATCAAAAAAAAGACCTGAGCTAACTGAGAAAAAAATAGAAGATAAAGTGAGTTTTCCAGACAATTTTGATGAGGAATTTGGGGATCTTAATTATGGTGATTTTGAAGAGGAATTAACTATTAATAAATCTATAACTTTAAATAATGAAAAGGCACGTCAAAGTAAAGAAGTCAGTACCAAATCACTTTCAGAGAGTAAAAAGATTGCTAGTAACACTGCTAAATTATCTGAAATGAAAGAGATCCCATTAAAACCAAATGTAAATTTAGAAAATAACTCTACCAAATTAAATCTGAAAGGTGTAGCATTAAATATGGGTATTCCAAAACTGTCGTTGTTTGAGAAGAACGGTGTTATTGATTTGAACAAGCCTGTTACATCTAGACACGTAGACAGAGCAAAACTAAATGCAATAAAGTTTATTGAAAAAAATGGCCCAATTAAAAAAATCGATCCAAACAGTACTAAAGGTCCTGGCATTAAAAAACGACCAATTAACACAAATGACAATGAAATCGTAATTGGGAATCCTGCAAAAAAGTCTAAATTACAAGAAAGTGAATTTATATCTGATAGGTTTAAAAAGATGATGGCGCAAACTTCGAGGCATACAGAATTAATCGAACAGCATGACGAGGAAGAAAAGGAAAAGTATTTTAATAAGCAGGAAGCTAGAGAAAAGATGGAAGAGAAGATGGCGAATACTCATAAAGTGAAGTGTAAAGCTGTGAAATGTTTGACATGTAAATATACCAGCTTTTCTGCTTCGGATCTGTGTAAAACTGAGCGCCATCCTTTGAAGGTAAGTTATTTAATATACCTATGTGATTGTAAAATATAACTAAGGTTGTTCTGAAGTCACTTTTTTGGTTCAATATTGTTCTATCTTGTTACCTGCTGAATACAATTCACGCTGTGAATTCACGTTTATGCAACTTCAAGATTTTAAATGCTAAATTTGATAAATGCCCAAGAGTAAAATAATCAGACGTGATAATCTGTTCTTAAAAAAAGATTCATTCCTATGAGAACTATGCGAGTTTTTTGACAGAGTGAATATTTTATAGTTTTCATTATATTTTTTAAGTTTTCAGTTTTGTTTTTTTAACTGAAGAAAAATACTATTAGTATTTGAAAAATGTATACTATTTTTTTGCCGCCTCACCTGCGTCCATCATTGATTGATCCTTCACGTTGACTCAAAATCTAGTCACTACCCAAGTAGTACAGTCAATCTGGCACTTTAACGCCTATTAAATTACCCCCGCTCCCATACTTTGCCAGTCGTAAGTGGTCCACTGGAAAAGTTTAAATTCGAAAATTCGTATCTCCCACCCACCGATTTTAAGAAATTCAAAAAAAAATTGGGATTCGATTTTCTGGCTGAACCGTAGGTCCCACAGAAAATTTTATGGAACAAAAAATGAAGAGAATTAAATACTCTACATTTTCATCTCTAAGTAACAAACCTTTAAAACCTACGGGGACAAAGTTAGAGGGCGCCAAAGTCACCCAAATGCAGTCTTTTGCATTTTTGCTGGTGAAACCATTTTTTTTTACTGTCGCAAAGTTTTTAAAAAGTAAGTAGTAAGAGCATAAAAAACCTACCAAATTGATATGTAACTTTTTTAAGTTAATAAACAGGCCAGAATATAGAATCCAAAAAATGTTTTGACTTTCCCAAAAACGCTACCTTCAGCCAAAGCTTCAGCGAATCTAAAAAAAATTCAAAACGATCAGAGAATGTTATAACGATCCTCTGTTCGAGTGAACATCGTAATCCGCGAAGGTTGGAACTTGCAGTACCCTATCTACCGTAATTGACTTCATGAAAGTTGCATACACATTGTGACAATGAATGCAATATATCTCGTAAACAGTTCAACGTAAAAAAAAGTTACACATCAGTTTGATAGGTTTTTTATGCTCTTTACTTTTAAAAACTTTGCTACGCGTAAAAAAATGGTTTCACCCGGAAAAATGCAAAAAACTGCGTTTGGGTTACTTTGGCGCCCTCTAACTTTGTCCTCGTAGGTTTTAGAGGTTTGTTAGTTAGAAATGAAATGCTCTTCATTTTTTGTTCCACAAAATTTTCTGTGGGACCTACGGTTCAGCCAGAAAATCGAATCCAAAATTAACATACCAAATATCTTTCTTATATTAGAAAAAATTAAAAAAAAAGTTATAGTGGTGAGCCACTTTTGAAAAATACCCGGTATCATGATGTCGGTAACTTTTCAGAGCATCCTCGTAAATATCCTACGTTATTCGATTTACCAGGACAGGATTATTTAATATTAATATTTTATTAAGTTTTATACTTAATTTATTTTAGAAACAAAAATGTTAATTTTGATAAACTATACATAGATTATATTCCAAAAATTACAAAAGTCCACATATAGGCGGGAGTTGACAAAATAGAAAAAAAATGAATCAAAAATGGCAGATTTAATAATTGAGGGGTTCAGAAGTGAAGTGAATCAAGTCCTAAATGGAGAAAATGAGAGTTAAAGTTTTTTAATGTTACTTAATTACAATGAAACAAGTTGGATAAACAGACTATAGCTGCTTAATGCGAAAAGTATGACTGGAATCATTTCTTTCTGGATAATACAATATTCTATAAACGGATAAAGACGATTATCTTAAAATAGTAGAAAATTGGACTTTATCCATTTTAATTCTGACCATTATAATTATACAGTATGATGAAAAAAAATGACGTCAAAGACGGCTGGTGAATGACTGGATGATAATTTTGGCGAGGTCAATCTCTAGAAGACAACTAAAATAAAATTGACATAAAATTTGTCAAAAAGAAAAAATATAAGAGGATAGAACGTTTCCAGACACACAAATCTTTTCCCAAAAAAATATTTTTTCTCGAATTTTAAACTACACTATTTACATATAATTTTTACTCAGTATAAAAATAAATTATCACCTCCTTAAGGCCAATTGGCAGTAAGAGCCATTAAAAAATAAAGAGGAGTACGGACCAGTGGCGGCTCGTGGTCATTGTTGTAGGGAGAATAGGGAGGTCGATATCAAAAAATATTGCGTCGATTTGACCTCATGGTTAAGCCACTGGTACGGGCTCAGTAAATGACGTATAGGGATTCCCCAGCCGTCTTTGACGCCGTTTTTTTCTCTTGACCGTATGGCACTTAGGAATATACAGTTTTTTATCCAAAAACCATATTTTATTAATTACTTAATTTAAGGTATTTGATGCGATGAAACGGTTCTACAAATGCTCCAATTGCCAAAACCGAACGGTGACGTTGGAGTTGGTTCCCACGAGACCTTGCACCAATTGCGGCAGTACGAAATGGGAGAAGACCGGCATGATGAAGGAAAAAATTGTACAAGTCCAGCATAAACTTTCTGTGCGGGGCGACGAACAAAAATTTGTAAATTCCGTGTCGAAAGAGGCTAATCTAGATTTACTTGTACCCGACGACTAAACTTTATCTGTGTTAAGTTTTAAATTTATTTTATTTGTTAAGCATTTTATGTTATTTAATAATATCCTTTATTTTTTTAATGTAAGAAATATATTTTAACTTTATATTATTTTTTCTTTGATTTTAAAGTTAAATGTAAAAATTATTTATTAAATAAATTTTAGTGGTCTTTTATTTCTGTTTTTTTTTAATAAGTTGTGAACGGTGGTAAAGCGTTTTTTTTTCTTGGTACACATAAGAAAATATAAATCTAATAATTCTAACAAAAATTTGTAAATTATATTGAATATAATTTTAATACAAAAAAAATATTGCTTTAAATATACAGTGTGGTTCACTATAAGTATGCAACATATGGGATTTGTTTCTTAATAGAAGTCCTATCCAAAGGGAAATATTGTTACGGATTCCGTGGGTCCACTATTCAAAACACACGACACAATACTTACTACAATTTATTTTTACTTTACACAATTAACACTAATTAAATATAACCACAACTAACTATTTAAAAATTCTTCGCCAATTTGTCACAATTCGCTATTTACAGAACGCTACTCAAAAATTAACTGTAGAGCGCGGAGTGCAACTTATATATCTCTGCGGATCTTAATAAATTCTATTCTAGAATTCTGTCGAATTATTTTAACCTCTAGCAATTTCTGTTGTCTGGCTTGGGATTTTCCATAAATTCTATTCTAGAATTCTGTCGAATTATTTTAACCTCTAGCAATTTCTGTTGTCTGGCTTGGGATTTTCCATGAAAGTCTAAAGGTGCGTTCACACCGGCTGCGCCGCTCCGGTAACATGTACTTTTGATGTGTATTTTTTTTAGCGCGCACAAAAGTACATGTTAAAAAAATGATTTGCGAGGCGCGGCGCAGCCGGTGTGTACGCACCTTAAGAGATGGCCCACTATTAAATTCCTGAAAGAATGTAAACATGCTTAGTGGTTTTATGCTCTTCCGGCAGATGCATGTCGGATAACCATATCAGCGTTCTTAGTATGACTGCATGTCAAACAACCTACAGAGTAGGCCAAAAATGCGAAAAGAGGGTACATTTTAGAAAGAAATAAGTAAAAAAATGTCGCACTCACACTACAGGGTCCACTCAGGGTAATAGTGCGTCGGGCATCTCTAGCTCCTATAGTAAAAAACTTTTTATAAGGAAAAAGGAATAAGGAATTTTGTATACGAGCAATAAAGTATGTATTGGGATGTATTTCAGGAAATATTTTAACTTCTGTAGGGTGGCTCAATAATTTCTGAAGTAACGTCAATATTTCGATGAAAATTGGTGTCTGGGAGTTTTTTGACATGAGAAATTTGATTTTAATGTCAATATGACTCCTATTTGTAGGGAGTGTTATTTGTATAAAAGTTGTTACTCTTCAAACCAGTTAAAAAATATGTAGGTTGCGCCCTCTACAAGTAAGAGTCGTATTGACATCAAAATCAAATTTATCATGTCAAAAAACTCCCAGACACCAATTTTTATTCAAATATTGACGTTACTTCATAAATTATTTGGAAAAAATCGAAATAAAAATGAAACTTCTACACCCTGTATCTCCGAAACCATTTTAGGACATACATTTATACGAACTTTTTTACTTATTTTTATCTGTAGAATATGCTGCCGAAGTTTCCGGAATACAGTTCGGACCACCCTGTATATTAGGAGCTACAGATGCCTGACGCACTATTGCCGGATCCTGTAGAAATAAGTTTTCTGTAATAATTTAGTGCATGCTCTTAGTGATCAGCGAGGGTGCTCTTGATCTTGTACAAAAAGCAAGACCAAGACTAGCGTTTGATCTGCAAGACCAAGATCCTGGCATAGGTCGACCTTCCGAAAGGCCAACCATGCAAAAAAAATATTGAAAAATAAAATTGTCAGGCAAATATTCTAATATTTATTTAAAGATTTTATATGTAGAAAACGTCTCTAGTAAAAATCTATTAAAAAATGCAAGACTTGCAAGCGGCTTGCAGCAATACCAAGACTAATTATTAACTGCAAGACCAAGACCAAGACCAATGGCTTAGTCTTGCATTTGCTTATCACTGCATGCTCTATTCACGAATTTTATAGGATCTAAAGATATAACTATCCCAATGCGCAATTGTTTAAATCATCAGGAAATAAATACGATGGGTTATCTTCAATTATTTAATATTGTAGTATTAAATTTAGGTCATTGAACTTCCAGGTTTGTAGAAAATTCAACGAGATTGGCGGTAAGTTACTATCCAGAGGCTTTATCCAACTGGAAAAACGCCATGCCACGATTTACAAGAGGGTCAAATCGGCCCTACCCCGACGCGAGTCTGAACGAAAAACTCACCCTCTGGCAAGACACAGCGACATCTTGCAGGGAGTCGAGACCAGACTTAGCATGCTGAACATGACCTACATGCGCTACATCGAAAGCAAACTGATATGCTTTATCCCGGGAAAAGTATACTTGCATACTCATTGAACACGTCAGAAAATATTACAATATAAATTTGTTAGGTTTTGGATGAGATAAAGAGCATCTTGGATCTGGTAGAGAATGACAGATCTCCGCCAAGAACGCATCAGCTATTGCAAGAGCTTAGGGATCTGAGCAGCATGGCCATGGAACATTTTGATGAGCAAATTTTACCGAGATGCAAGCAGCAAATTGAGCAGCAAACAGGTAAGTTTGAGACAAAACAAAATAGCATTTAATATTACAAAATGTTTTTTAAACCAAAGTCTTTTAAACCTTTGCAGATGTTTTGTATAGGGATGTAGTGTCTACATCGAAATCAACAAGATTATTGTTTCATCAGCAATTTCCTCACGCCATCAGCAACGAGTTGTACAAGGTGAAGAAACTGACCAAGAGCCATAAGCACCACATCGGTTATTTGACGCAAAATACCCAGAAATTATGTCTCAAGGTAAATATAAATTGTTAAGTATACTTCTCAATGCTTGATAGCACCAGACCCTCATTATAAATACAAAAGGCGTTTTTTATGTGTGTCATGCCAAAAAATGGGATCAACATTGGAACTGCGTGAAATACAGTGCGAACTTATATCGATAGTGCGAACTTCCGATTTTTGCCGATTGAGCGCTGCGGTCGGCATTTTTAAAATCAACTTAAATGCAAATAGTCTACACAGGGTGCTACAAATTCGAGCTACGAGCATTGGTATCTCGGAAACCGTAATAGATACGAAGATGGTTAAATTGGGGCAAAGTTGCGCCTTGGGATGTTCACCAAGATTCCATCAAAAAAGTTTTAAAAATTTCGAGGATTGCTGAGTTTTTTGGAAAAAACTAATTTTTTTGAAAATCAATTTTATTTCTTCCTGTCAACTAATTGCACATTCTCTTAGCCACTTTATTAGGGCTGATTAGCTGATAATTTGTGAGATACAGAGGCTTAATTTTTTTAAATACGGACCTGCATTTTTATTTCAGATTTTGAAAAAACTCGGTCTTCTGAGTACAGTGATGTGCAACACTTAATATTTTTTTTGTTTTGACATTTGAACACAATTTATTTAAACTAATTTCAAGTCCGGCTCTGTTTTTTTAAATATTTAATCTATTCATCGTTACAATATTGATAAGCTTTCAAATTTAACAATGACGTGGGGTAAAACAGTTAATACGGAAAATCAAATGCAATAAAATAATATAAAATAATTAATATAATATAATATAAACAATCAAATAATTTTCCCGGAAGATATCGCCAAGGAGCTACATTACTTAACATCATTTGTAAAAGTGAAATCAATTCATCTCAACATTTACAATGAAAAGTACAAAATGCATTCGGAAGTATAAGAAGAAAGTTCAAAGAGCTATAAATAAAATTGAACGAAAAATAAATTAGTGCAATAGGGAGGGTGGTAACCTTTTCAAACATGTAGAACATTTATTAGAAACTAGTTTGTAGAAATTGATTTATTTATAATAACTACGATTAATATTGTGCATATTATTAGATCGCACACTAAGATTTCAAATTCACAATAAAAAGATAAAAATATACTAATTACAGAATACTAATACAGAAATTTGAAGATATAAATTCTGACCTGGATATTATTTATTTGAATCTTCCAATTGGCTCGATTTTCCTTATTCAATGTTAATTAGCGCTAATCGATATTGTTGCGATGAATATAATCAGATTAAATAATTTAAGAAACCAGAGTTGGACTTGAAATTATTTTAAATAATAATTATAGTTTTGTTGCTGTTAAGGTACCCAAAACAAACAAAAAAGTATAAAGTGTGGCATATCATTGTATACAGGATATTGAGTTCTTTCAAAACCTCAAATAAAAAATGCAGGTCCGTATTTAAAAAATAAGTTGGCCTCTCTGTATCTCACAAATTATCAGCTAATTTGAAAGTCTAAAAATACTATCAGATAGCCCTAATAAAGTAGCTATGAGAATGTGCACTTAACTTTTTGATATTCTAAAAAGTAACGACAGGAAAAAATAAAATTGATTAAAAAAAACCAGTTTTTTCCAAAAAACTCAGCAATCCTTGAAATTTAAAAAAAAATTTAATGACAGCTTGGTAAACATCGTTAATACGCAACTTTGCTCCAATTTAACCATGTTCGTATCTATTACGGTTACCGAGATACCAATGCTCGTGCCTCGAATTTGTAGCACCCTGTGTAGACTATTTGCATTTAAGTTGATTTTAAAAATGCCGACCGCAGCGCTCAATCGGCAAAAATCGGAAGTTCGCACTATCGATATAAGTTCGCACTGTATTTCACGCAGTTCCAATGTTGATCCCATTTTTTGGCATGACACACATAAAAAAAAATTATTTTTGCAGATGCGCAAACAGAAAAATATCCTACGCATCCAATCGAGCAAAATCCACGAGCAAGAACGGAAAATCCAGGAACAGAACCAGAAAATAATGGAACAGGAATCGGCCCTGAACGAAATCAAGAAGCACGTCGACGACTGGGACCAGAAGTACAAAGACCTGACCACGGAACTGATTCGAGCCAGAGACGAAATCCTTCTCAAAGCCTCTTCGAGCAGCGGTTCCCTTCTCAGTTCTCCCAGTCTCACGTCCACTCCTATCCAGACCGGTTCGTTCAAGAGCCCCACTTTTAAAACGAACATCAAACCGAGAGTGGCTCATATCCTGCCCAAAAGCTACACGCTGGACTTCGATAGAAAGCGTAAGGGCTCGAACGCAACTGAGATTCCTTTGAAGAGGAATCGAAGCCCTAGCGCTGTTCCGGATCATCAAAAGTACTTTCAGCGGAGCTCCAAGGAGAAAAGCGTACAGAACGTGGAGCTGAACATACCGAATTTGGAGAATTTCGAGAAAAAAGAGCAAACGTACGATGCCGGGCCTTCTGAACCCAATCTGGAAGCTTGTACCTCGAGCAAAAACGATTCGAAATCGGAATACCTAACCTTGTTCTTTGACAATCTGCTTAGTAATCCCCTAAAGAGTGCTGCCAAGGCTCGGAAGAGAAAGATGACGGAAGATATCGATCTGAAGTAAATATGGTTAGAGTTTTTTTTTTAATTTGTTTAGAAAAATATTTAAGATTTTATTTAGTTTGTTATTTACTTTACTAACTTGAGAATTTAATAATCTGAGAAACATAAACAGAGAGATGTGTCGTTCATTTTAAATGTTTTTTTTTATTTTTTAAATTTATACAGGGTCCGGCAATAGTGCGTCGGGCATCTGTAGTTCCTAGAATAAAAAACTTGGGAATTTTGTTTATGTAAAACTTAAAGTATGTATGAGGATGTATTTCAGGAAAATATTTTAACTTATATAGGGTGGCTCAAAAGAGTGTGTGTGGATGGCGATGATTTTTTTTTAATAGAACACCCTGTATATTATTGCATTTTTCGCTTCATTTCTGATCACTTTATATAATCCTAAGATATGATTAAATATATTTCGATAGTTTTAGAGATATTAATAAATAAATAAAAAACATATATTTTTCAACCTTCACTAAAACAATTATAAATACAATAACTGTCACAAAATCAAAAGTATATTAAAAATTTACTTTATATGGTCTATACTTACTTCGCTATAAATATCAGAATCTTAAATCATACAGGGTGTTCAAAATTCTACGCCAAACTTTCTAAAATATAAAATAATGTTTCTTCATTTTTTTCAAATGGAACACCCTGTATTTTTGTATTTAAAGTATTTCAAAATTTTTAATAGTTTTGCAGATACACGTTGTATTATTAATCGGTAAAATAGGAGAGAAAAATCATTGGGTGGCTTTGATAAAAATTTACTCTGGAAAATACCATATGAAATATAAAACCGCGAATATCTGCGAAACCACTAAACATTTTGAAATACTCTAAATACAAAAAATGTTCATTTTTCAATTCTCCATCTATTGAAAAAATAATATACAGGGTGTTCCATTTGAAAAAAGGAAGAAAAATTATTTTATATTATAGAAAGTTTGGCGTAGAATTTTGAGCATCCTGTATGATTTACGATTGCCATATTTATAGCAAAGTAAGTGCAGACCATCTAAAGTAAATACCTATTATAGTTTTGATTTCAGGACAGTTCTTGTATTTTTAAGATTTTTTTTAAGAAAGGCTGAAAAATTTAGATTTTTTGTTTATTAATTAATATCTCTGAAACTATCGAAATATATTTACTCATATCTTAGGATTCTGTAAAGGGATCTGAAAGTAAGCTAAAAATCCAATAATATACGGGGTATTCCATTATTGAAAAAAAAAACCTCTTCCACGATCACTTTTTTGAGCCACCCTATAGGAGTTAAAACATTTTCCTGAAATACATACATCCACGTACATACTTTAGGTTTGCACTTAAACAAAATTCTCAATTTTTCCGGACCCCGTATATCAGTAATCAACAGAAACCTGGCTGATTTAAATATGTCATTATTTATTAAAAATGGTCATAAAAGTTTGTCAGAAATTAATATTAAAATTGAAAAAATTTCCATATACAAATATATCTTTAAAAGATTGTTTTTAACGCGTCTGGAAAAAAGTATTCAGTCATTTTTAAATAACCATTTCAATAATAGTTTTTGATAAGTTTTTGTGTCAACTTTTAGAAAGTGAACATAGTAATAAAGCCTTTATGAAGTTTTATTACCAAGAACTTGGTAATAAAAATGTTCAAACTTTAACTCGCTTTTCAGAGTTTGCGCATTTCTAAAATTTGTTCAAACTTGCTGTGCATACGCAGGGTTGGCAAATATTATGATATTTATATAAATATCAAATATCGGATATATATCCGATATATATCTGACATATATCCGATATATATCAAGTTTTGATATTTATTTTTGTTTTTATTTTTTATGTAAAACTGCGTTTAGTATCAAGTAAAATTAAGAGCTCAAGCAAATATTTTTATTTCAACTTAATTATTGTTGCTTTGCACAGAATAGGAACAACATTAAAACAACAATATATAAAAGATATACAGAAATTCTAAAAAAATAAACAGAACTTCTAAAAAATAAACAGGAATTCTAAAAAATAAACAGAAATTCTAAAAAATAAACGGAAATTCAAAAAGAAAATAAACAGATATTCTAAAACTAACAACAAACAAATTTATATGTGATTTATTAATTTTATTATTGGTAAATCATCAAGTCAGATGTCAGAGTCAGAATCAATAATTGATACTGTTTCTGGCAAAGTTTTTGGTACATTTGAATTGTCCCAGATCCAATCAATATTATCTTTTTTGTTTTTTTCTTTCTGATTGTTGTATTTAAATAGAAAGGTTAATTTTCCAGCTTTTTCGTTCCCAAGCCTATTACGCAGTTTCGAGTAATAAAAATACGTTGTTCCGTAAACATGTTGACTTTTTAACGTAGAAATTTAAGAAAAGAGTTGAGTTTTATTTTTTTTGTAAATATCATGATATATATCAAGGTATATATATCCGATATATATCATTGATATATATCATGCCAACCCTGTGCATACGCAGTGGCGGCTCGTTAATATATTTTTTTAAATACGATTAAATTTTCTCACCTATGAAGTATTATTCTGGGACGCGTTATCGTTTTTTAATGGTACCAAACCTATTAAGTTTGGTACGCAAAAATATTTAAAAAGTTTTTAAATACCTTATACTTTAAATAACCAGGCTTAATACCTTGCCTCTTATCGTTAAATATTGCGAAAATTTTTGACCCCTTAATATTTATTTGTCTTTTTTCAGTTTCATTTTGTCTTAGAAAATGAGTTTCAAGTTTATAAAGAATAACGTTATAAATAGGATTCATTTTAAAGAAAACACTAAAATTCAACTCCTCTTCGGCACTTTAAAATAAATAAAATAAATCTTACCGGCGAAGGACCTTCAAAAAGCCTAACCTTCAAATTTCAACAGTATTTGTGGCGTTGAATTTTAAAAACTGCTAAAATGCCACCTTACCTGTGCATAATCGAGTTAAAAATACTATATCTAATTGCCATCAAATAATTTAAATTTATAAACACAAACAATCTAAATAATTCTCGCCCCTAAATGTCTAAATAAAAACTAAAATATACGCTAATTAATTTACCCACGCTGTTCCCACCACAACCGGCCACAGCTATCGGCACTTTAACTTCCTGAGTCATGCATACGAGATTGAGACTTTAGCTTTTTTCGTTTTCCTGTTATTACCGATTCTGAACCGTCCTAGAACTCCGTAGCGCATGCGCAAATGAAATAATGTCTTCATATTTCCTTCTGCGTATACGCATCACAGTTCTAGGACGGTTCAGAATCGGTAATAATAGGAAAACGAAAAAAACTTTTGTCGCATTTTTCAATAGTCAGATGATTTAAACCACCAATGAAAACACAGCCAAGCGCCAAATATCGCGCCTCAACCACGCCTCAAAGCTGCGATCGAGAATGCGTACCCCGTCGTCGGCCGTCGCGTCACATGATCTTAAATCGTCGCTGCTAATAAGTAGGCAATTCGAACTTTCCAAGCTAGAATTGTTTCGCCTCTGTGTGCCTCTATCGGGTCGCGTTCTTTTTCGCTGAGTTTACGCGGCTTATATTGTGCCTGACCTGGATGTATTTATAGAATATATATTTTTTAGTTTTATTATGTTGAATGTGTTGTAGAATTCTAATAAGTCATACTGGGATTAAATAAAAAACTAAATACACAAAAATAAATCGTTCCTTCATTTTAAAGGTGAGGCGCGGCCTCAGAGGCCTACCCTGACGAGCTGCCACTGTGCATACGCTACATATAGTTTTATCTCAAAGTTTTGTCGACCCATGCAAATTATAGGATAAGTCGTTGCTTCTGGACCGCACTTAAGGTACTTTCATTAAATTTTCACAGAGTGCAGACACTTTTTAGAAGTAGGTAACAAAGTAACAAAAAAGACTGTGAGCTAAAGAACTGAATAATGTTATGGTTTTCATTTCTCACAAGAAAGGTTTATGTTGAACTGACATCTCTCCGTTCATTACTCAAAGTCTTATTATTATTAACTTTAGAAGACTATTTAACTTTATTTTTAGTTGTAATACCAGGTGATATACTCAAGAAATTATTTAGATTTTTTTTCATATCTTGAGTTTTTGTTGCGACTGGTAACACTGGATAAAACAAATCATACCGTACTATCGAAAAATAAACGGCGTCAAGTAGGCTTGGAAATGACGACCGATGTCATTCGCCATAGAATTTTACTTAAAACATGCCAGCGATCTTCATTTCCAAGCCAACATTGACGCGTTTTTTTCGATCGCACAGTATATAGACAATAGATTATGTATCACAAACAAAATTATAATTTGTGTAGGTTTTTCCAGAATTTTTTTTAAAATAACTTTATAGTTATAAAAAAAGAATTTCAAATATTTTTCTTTTCAGTGCTTTGTTACAATTTTCATAGCCTGTGTTCCATCATAATCAGAAAACTTAAATGACGATAGGAATGTATAACGAATTATAATAATAATAGCTCCCGTATATAGCGTTTAACGCCTTGGGAGTAGCAAGGTACAGCTTGCTATACTAGAGCCGTTCGGTATACAAGGAAGGTAATGTGGCTAGCACTACGCTTCAACCGCCTATTATTACCTCAGGATTGTGAATCCCAAGTACTCATTTAAGGCTGAGTCGACCTAGGTACCCAAACAATTTTTATTTTAATAAAAATAGTCGGCTGATGAAATGCCGGGTGTGGGAATCGAACCCACACCTTGAGATTGGTAGACGAGAGCCTGTACCTCTACGCCACCGGGCACCATGTATAACGAATTAATATCGAAAAAAAAATGGCGTCACAGTGACCTTTGAAATAACAATGTTATTTACCCCTATATGTTATTTATTAAAAATTAGCACCAAAAATTATTAATAAACATTAATCAAATAGAAAAGTTTTCAGAAAAATCTTATCATTTATTCACAAATCTATTCAATAAAAAAATATATTTTTAAGAGATTTGTGTTGAACCTTTAATATCAATTTTTGACATGTTAGTTCCTAATAAATAACATGTTGAGGTCGGCCTAACATAAATTAAGTGGATAATTATTTCAAAAGACCCTGTGATACCATTTTTCTTTTCAATATCAAAGTTTTCTCATTATGATATAAGTTTTATCTTACTATTATATAAGTTTGATATAAGTTATCAAACGGCATTTCAATTGTAAGAAAAAAAACATTGAAAAAAACACATTTAAAATTACTTTTTTTAAATAAACAAAAAAGAATGTAATTTCAGTAAAAAATAAATTGAGATATAATTTATTTTTTCAAATGTACTCAATCATATACAGTATATTGAAATAAAAAGAACATCACCTGGTACAAACAATAGCTTAAATATATCTAAATATTAGAATTATTAATAGTATTTACCCTATATATAATGTAGTTCTTCAAAAGACTTAGAAATAATAAAACAGAGATTTTATATCATAAAACAAGAGTTTTATTAATAAATCCCTTAAAAATAGACATTAAATAAGTATTTTAAACAGTCTTACATAGACAGTAATTAGTTTAGATGTTCAAATAACAATACCTATACAAAAAATATCTTAAAATATGAGTTTTGCTTTGTTAATATAAATTATTAAAAGTAATGTACTAAAAATGAAAGTGAATTTCATATTAGGAATTTATAAAATTTTCCTCCAAAACGGCTAGCACTACTCAGTAAAAATCAGTATAGACTGGTCTACATCATCTACCTCTGATATACATAATAAAAACCATAAATTTTACCCTAGAAAAATCTATATCACAATTCATTCATTCTTTTGGTGCAGTGCTTGGTGTTGCTTCTTCAGTCTTCAAATGTTCTAATACCCACGGGTGTTTCAGAACAGAATCTAAATCCAGTCTATTTTCTGGTTTCACCACTAAAAGTCTTTTAATAAGGTCTCTAACGCCTTCTGAAACAAATGGTGGAAAATTGAAGGCACCCATACAGATTCTTTTGTAGGTACTCTCAAAATCGCTAGCCTCAAATGGAGGTTTTCCTGTAAGAAATTCATAACACAGAACGCCAAGCGACCAAAGATCAACTTTTTCGTCGTGAGGTTTATTAGCAACCTAAAAATTAAATAAAGTTTTTGTAAAAAAATTTTATTGAAATTTAAAAATTACCATCTCAGGAGATAAGTAGTCTAATGTTCCACATAAAGTGGTTCTTCTTGAACTTGGGGCATGTACTGACCAGCCAAAGTCTGCTATTTTAATCTCACCATTGTTACCCAAAAGTAAATTCTCAGGTTTTATATCTCGATGAATCACTTTTTTTGCATGACAATATTTTAAGGCATCTGCAATCTGAGCTACGTAGTTGGCACATACATCTTCTGCAAATCTTTTGTCAGGGGTTTTCATGAGAGCTACATATACAGCTCCTTTTGGGGCATATTCTAATATCAAATAAACTCTACTTTCGTCATGGAAATAGCCGTACAGCCTTAGAATATTTGGATGTCTTAAGTGACTCTGAATTTCTACCTCTCTGCGTACTTGATGTTCGTTATTAAACTCTTTAATAGCACTCTTAAATAAAACTTTTAGAGCTACCAAAAATTTTGATTTTTTCTCCCTTGCAAGATACACGTTTCCAAATTTGCCTTTACCTAAGGGCCTGCCTATATCAAAGTCTGTTAAAGTCCATTTCTTTTTTTCTTCTTGCTTCTTTGCAGGGGCTTCTGTTTTATGGGGTTCCTTTTCCGTCATTATTTGAGGTTTCATATTCACACTTTCTTTGCTATCAGCTGTGTTCATTTTACTTTGGGTAGGATTCCTGAGATCAATTAAGGGTGTAGTTCTTGCTAAATTCGTTGTTTTGCCATCCTTACTTGAAGATGACGATCTTATGGATGATTTTATTGTATAACCCGCACTTTTAACATGTTGATTTTCTTTATTTATTGTTGATTTACTATGGTTGTCTTTAACTGCAGGAGTTCGGTTGAACATTGCTACAGGTTTTTTAATGTAATACGCTATATATTCCAGTCAAGACCTCTCTACAATCGTTACGGCAAAAAACTGACCAAATGGAATTTTAAATCAAAATGTCAACGGTTTTTCTGTCGTCGCCAAATGTCGTCGCAGTTCGCAGTGGAGCCATCCAGAACACAAGAAAGGTTACTAGGTGAAATGTCATATAAAGAATGTGATATTATTTGATATTTATCACAATATGATCAGAAAAAAGTTGAATAGTTTTATGCAACATAGAGATGGGTGCTGGATGGGCGTTTCTACGAGTTTATAAAGTTATTAAAAGTGCTTTACTCTTAACCATAAATTTTACCCTAGAAAACGTTTATGTGCAGAGCAGACAAGAATTTAATAATAGTAGTACAGTAGTAGTTTCTTTTTCATAAAAACTGTGGTTTTTTACATGTAAAAAATTAGTTTATTACATTTCAGTTTTTCCGCCAACCCCTGCATTGAAAAACAGGGTTCGGAAGTAGTTAACTAAGACGTAATTCACATGATTAACTACGTGTAGTTTTTCTTCAAAAACTACGTCTTTTCTCGGTCATTAACTACATGAAAACTACGTTAATAAACTATGTATTGCTATTATGAATAATTTTCATTTGTATGAGGTATAATAGAGGTACTATGATGTAAATATTATATTTAAAGCCATATTTCTTTTGTTTTCTTAAATACATTATGTCTTTTTAAAGCTGCAACTTATTATAACCAGGGTTCGGAAAACTACATGTTACTTTTAAAAACTACATAAACTACATTACATGTAGTTAATGTAGTTTATGTAGAGGATGTAGTTTACGTAACCTATGTATGTAACTTTCAAATGTCAAAGGTTTGAGGTGAGGTTATAATAAGTTGAAGCTTTAAAAACACATAATGTATTTAAGAAAACAGAAGAAATATGGCTTTAAATATAATATTTACATCATATTATCTCTATTACACCTCATACAAAGGAAAATTATTCATAATATCAATACATAGTTTATTAACGTAGTTTTCATGTAGTTAATGAACGGGAAAAGACGTAGTTTTTGAAGAACTTCCGAACCCTGATTATAACCTCCCCTCAAACCTTTGACATTTAAAAGTTGCATACATAGGTTACATAAACTACACCCTCTACATAAACTACATTAACTACATGTAATGTAGTTTATGTAGTTTTTAAAAGTAACATGTAGTTTTCCGAACCCTGTGACAGAACAGTTGTATAGCCGGATAGCCCTGGCAGCTGTGGCCCAAAAACAAAACAATCAATAACAGTTTCATATATATTGATATAATATACAAAGATCATATATAATATTCCTAATATGGAATATGGAATATGGGAAATAGAAATAGAAATAATCAATCTATGGAAATAAAATATTTAAAAATATATACTTTGTCTCTAATTTTGTGCAATCATGTAAATAATTTTCTCTAATGTACTGTATGCAAAAATAATTAAAAATACCTTACAATGTAACAATTAATAACATTAATAAATTGATGTGAAATCAAAATTGTTTTCTTTCCTTTTTTAAACATTTAGGTTAGAAGTGCAATTTAATTATTAAAGTTCTCTGTGATTTACTTTTTTATTACGTGTCTTTATTTAGAAATATAATTAAGTAAATATTTTAATACAAGTACACCAGGTGAGTTTAAATAAGTTACTTAAATCATGGAGAAAGGATATGAAACAATGCAATTGTTAAAATTGAAAGCATATTATAACAACAGGTTTTAAATATAAAATAAGATTAGAAGATTACATATTTCTCTTTATCGTATTCTTGATAACGATAAGGGATTCCCAGTTTATGAAATCATTCACCGGTTTTAGTAAATTCAGTTCAGTTTTTTTGGCCGTCAGAAAACAATCATCTTGTAAGTACATACACCTACATATACCTATCTACTTTTTAAAAATAAAATAAGGTACATTTTGGACCACTTCTTTTATTTTTATTTTACAAATGGAGAGCTATTCAATACTTTTTTGTTGATCGATAGATTCAGCCCTTTCTAAGGGTGGTGCGTTAACCAGTAATGCCATTTCTTCTACTAATGATGTCTTACGTCTCATTCTGTATTCAGTGGGCGTGAGCAATCCTCTTAAAATAGTATCGTAACTTACATTAATACCTAAAAAAGATTGTTTATAATTTTATCTGCATATTTTTGTTTTTATGATAAGATATATACTGCACTGCATAACTGGAAATACTTATAGCCAGAGATTATAGCTAAAAAGTAATAATTATTACCTTTTTCCGTCATCTTGCAATACATAGCCCAACATTGTTTTTCATTTGGAGTGTCTGGTGGTAAATCTTCAATATTTTTCTCGTTTTCTAATAGATCCTCCTTTTTCTGAAATTGTGTAATTCTAATTTAATCAGGTTTTCACATGGATTTGACATGGTGTGGTAAAATACAATTTTATACATTTTTTTAATATCAAACAAGCTTTAGACTATGACAGATAACTAATTCTGGATAATTAATTACAATAAGTATTCCTTAAAGAACTATTATATCAAGATCGAAACCTAGCTTTATTATAAAACTGTTTGATCACAATGTTAATTATCAATATTGTAGAAACTTTAAGAAACAAAATTTTGAATAGAAAGTAGATCAAAAGCGAAAATTGAATTTGTTACCTGATCGTCTGTCGTAATTAAAATAATATTTTCTTCTAAATTTAATTTCATGGATTCTTCCAAGGTTGTCTCGTTGGAGTTTTCGGTAGTTTTCGTCTGGATATCAACCGAAAAAGTTGCAGAGGTTTGTATTTCTGCGCTGTTTCGCGATCTGGGAAATTCGGAAGTCCTTTGCCATAAGCTGTAAAAAATGTTTAAATAAATTAGTTCTTCCTAAAGAAATACGAGATATTAAAATATATACTGTGTAAATTTAATTTTATTTATAAAATTAAATTTACACAATTACAATATACGGGGTCTCACTTCTATACAATAACAATATTAAATATTACAATATATTATTGCCTTCGCAAGGTACGGACGTTATTTTTTTGGCTGTACTTAAACTGCCGTTAAACGGTAGCTTACTAAAATGCCGTTAATAGGTATGACGTCGTTGATTAGACGCACTTGACGGTTTTATGAAATATAGGAATTTTATAAGGACTAACCAACGCTATCCACCCCACCAAATAACCAACTTAACCAACGCAACTAACCTTGACACTTGTAAAAAAATATAAAAAACAAATATAAATTAGTAAAATCCAACCAACCCCACCAAATAACCAACTAAACAATGAATTAACACCCTTCAAATAACCACGCTAACCTACCCGCATAATAACTAAACCAATCCAACCAAATAGAGTGAAACCATGAAACCAATGCAATAAGATCACGCTATAAGCAAAAAAAAATAAAAAAGTCTTGGTCCAGCGTGATATTTGAACCACGGACCTTTCGCTCATGAAGCAATAGCCTCAGTCATGGAGCCACAGGTGCTCTTGCAAAAAGCCTATCGCCAGGCATTACTTTTCGCCGACATCAACACGTCATAATATCTATTAACGGCATTTTAGTAGGCTACCGTTTAACGGCTGTTTAAGTACATAGTATATTTTTGTTGAGATCCAGGCTAGCGATTTTGTAAACATATTTTCTGTCTAGTGACTCGTCAATCGTATACAAATAGCATAGGCTAGACAGGAAATTTCTTGCTACGGAGCTTACAGAATCCCACCGCAGGTTCCTACGGCGTAAAATACGAAATTGTTGGAAAAACTTTTCGCTGTGAAGAGTAACGTTTCGGCCGTTAGTGCAGGAAATTATATTTTGGCTTAAAATTTGATATTTGTTATAATAATTAAATATATCGTGAAGAATTTTATCTCTTTACCAGCCATACCGCAAAAAACGTTAGTCTGTACCTTATTTTTTGCGTGTTGATTTTTCGACTCGTTTTATTCATACGAGGGCAAATCAAAAACTTTTTGTAAATAATTATTAAAAATGGCTCCTGTTGATAAATGCAAAGTATGCGATGAGAATATTCGAACAAATTCTCCGGCAATAAAATGTAACCACTGTGATTGTTGGATACATAAGAAATGCACAGACCTTACAAATGAGGAGTTTACAAAATTGGCCTCTACGTCTAAGAAACACTCTCATAAATGGGTCTGTTCCATTTGTCTTAGTGCTGAAGTTAGTATTATATCAATGAGCAAGATGTCGAAACAAATAATAAAACCGATATTGACAAAATGGAAGCTCTTTTTTGTAAATACTTCTTGCCATTTAAGATCGAGATTGAAAAGACCCTTACGAACATTAAGAGCAATATTAGTTTGATTTTAGAAGAAAACCAAAGATTAAAAGAGGAAAACCAGCTCATGTGGAAGAAGTTGAATCAACTTGAAAGAGACTACAACAACCATAGTAATGCCCTGTCATCCGAAGGAGTTATCCATAGTTATCAGTGAAATTAATGAGCGAAAGAGAAGAGAGTCGAATGTCATAGCTTTCAATGTTCCTGAATCTCGTAGGCAAACCAAAGAAGAGAGAAATGAGGATGATTACAACTCACTCATTAAGGCCATAAATAACCATGCTCAAATAAATAAGGTTAATATCAAAGTGTTTAGAATCGGAACATATAACAACAATAAAATAAGACCTGTTAAAGTTATACGTAATTCAGCTGAAGATGCACTTACTCTCGTTCGAAGTAAACCTCAATTAGAGAACTACTCAGGCCCCTATTTCAAAACAGATTTAACTAAGATGCAGCAATCAAATCTTAAGAAATTGAGAGAAGACTGAAATATTATGAAGATGAATGGCTGCACAAGTAAAACTATAAGATACATCAACTAGGGTTCCCAACTTGAGCATCGGCGATTCTGGGACATTTATTTTTAAGCTTTTAAATAATTGAAGCAAGACATTAAATATTACAAAATAAAATATATTATGTGTGCAGTACACATTTTTTTAGTTTCCACGTCCCGGCCAAGGCAAAACTTTCGCCGGGGCAAACTTTCTGATTCCTGGTTAATCCCGGCCAAACCGGGACGGTTGGGAACCCTAACATCAACGGAACACCTAAAATAGTAGAAACACAAAAATTTCGGAAGCCAGAGGATTCAGCTCTACGTACCCACAGTTAAGTGTTCGAACAATTTACCAGAATGTGCGTGGACTTAACACTAAACGCATGTGTTCTTGTTGTCTGTTTCCTCGGGGCTCTATGACATTGTTGCGGTTTCGGAGTCACGGATCCAGCCTGGAGTTTCGATAGTGAATCTAAGCGGTATACCGGAAGGATCGGGACTTGGATGCAATGAGTGTGACAAGAGGAGGAGGTGTTATTTTAGTTGTACATTCGAGGTTGCATAACGGGACGTTGAACAATTGGCAAATTTTTCTTGCGACATAGAAACAACTAACACCCACTAGTACCTAAGGATGCAACCCATCCCGCGTTAGATATTAACATCGCTACAGTTTGAATCTAGTATTCTTCCGTGCAAATTACCTGTAAAGCGATATAATTTTTATAAAGTCAATTATTGAATTAATTATGTATTTTTATATGAGATAGGTATTCGATTGTTCTCTTGAGAGGTGCAGAATACAAAATAACTTAAGTTTTTTTATTTAAAATGTGCAACAACTTGATAGAATGTACTTAATTGTTAAACAAAGTAAACTTTGCGGTCCCGATTGCTCATCCTCAACAGTGTGAATTTTATCAGCCATTGGCGACATCAAATCTGCAGCAGAAAGCGCCCATATACCGTTCTTGCTTCCAATGGAACAACATAGCAAATTATAACAGTATTAGTATAGACCTAGTTAATATTGTCTTGTAATTGGATTTTTTTAATCTGTTAGACAATAAACCCATATTATTATTATTATTATTAATATACGGGGTATCTCGTCGCAACTACAATGTTGAAATACAGGGTGTTCCTTAATGACATGCTAATATTTAAGGAGGTGATTCTTGGGTCTATTCTAAGAAAAAAACTTCTTATGAATATATGCCCTAAACATCTCAACTTTTCAGATACAGGGTGGTGAAATTTTCTATTTTTTTTCAAAATATATCTGATGTTATATTTGATACACGTCTTCCATGCATCAAAATGCTTATTTTGATATACAAAAAAAATGTTTTATTTCTTAATTTCCTTCGCGCCGCGCGCCAATGCATAAATTGTTTCACACAACAGTCACCGCATCAGCTTTTCAGCGATGGCCCTGAATTAAAGTCAGTTTACTACTTTAATTTTTTAAGTAAAAACTATGCGTCGGATAAAAAAATCAAAAGATAAAAAATGTTTAAAAATGAATTGAATTTTGTAAATAATTTTTATTTTAAGAGGTCAGTGGTGTACCACTTTTTTCTCCAAAATCCATTCAGGACGGCACTGGTTGAAATAAATAAAATTCTTTGTACACCAAAAAAGCTATTTTGATGCATAGAAGACGTGTATCAAGTTTGAAAGATATCTATAATAAGATCAGAGTTATTATGGAAACCCTATGAAAATACATTTTTTTAGAAAATTTTACTTTCCTGTATCTCAGAAATTAAATTATAATTAAGTAATTAATAAAATAAGGACATACATTCATATGATTTTTTTTCTTCTTAGAATAGATCCAAGAATCGCCCCTTTAAATATTAGCATGCCATTAAGGCATACCCCGTATACTGTATGAAAAACTTTCTTACACAAAAGTTGTCAAGAATTGAGTTCTGAACTTTTCTGCATGGTTAACGAAACGTGGGATCCGGATCAGGAGATCAAATGCAGGATCGAACAAGCAAGATCTACTTTTCTGAGACTGCGAAGATTTCTCACAGATAGGAATTTGAACTTCGGCCTTAGATACAGAATGGTGAAGTGCTATGTCTGGTCCGTTTTGTTATATGGTGTGGAAGTATGGACACTGAAGGTAGCAACAATAAACCGAATTGAAGCCTTCGAAATGTGGACCCTACGACGAATGCTAAGAGTGCCCTGGGTCGACCGTGTTAGGAATGAAGACATTCTCAGAAGAGCTGGTCTGGAACAACGTGAACTCTTCGAAATCATCAAGAAGAGGAAAATAGCCTATTTGGGACACATACTACGTGGAGAACGCTATCACTTTCAGCGTCTGATTCTCCAGGGTAAAATAGAAGGGGGCAAAAGGGGGATAGGACGAAGGAAGCTATCCTGGCTGAAAAATATTCGTCATTTGACAGGCATACAGGACTTCCAAGCACTCCAAGTCGCGGCAGTTAACAGAACCATCTGATGAGGAAGAAAAAGATGAACGCCTACGCAGGAATCTGCACGGCACCTTAAGAAGAAGAAGAGTTCTGAACAAATTTTCATGACAATGTGTCTCTTATTTTTATATAACTATAGATCAAATAAACTTTTAGTCACGTGATTAAGCTTGACCGGCACAGCGTTGCCCGCTTTTACATATTTTCTTTTAATCAAAATATTTTAGGAAACAAAAATAAATTAATTATAAATATATAAACAGTTATTATTTCCAACAAAACTCACCTCCTTAACAGCACTTAAGAGACATAAAGGGACATTACTACCGCTTTCCCGTTCAAAATACTCTAATAAGGTTGCGATGTGTTTTTTGCAACGGCTCTTAAGCTATCTTGTACACTTCGCACTAAAAGAGGTTCTAGAAAGAACAATGTTCGACTGCAAGGTCTGCTAGTAAAAATGTTTAAGCTTAAAGTATCACAACACAATTCATTTAAACAAAAAACTCGTAATAACAAAACTAAAGTGTCAAAACGAATGACACTGTCAGGAAATAAATGTGGTAACTTGACATATTTTACAGCAGAACTACCACCTAAATCACCAGGGGGAAATTTAAATTATAGTTAGTCAGCCCGGCGCCGAATATCTATGGATGGCAACAACGAATTTAAAAATCACGTTTTCGATTACGTATCTAAAAGTTTAATTGGTACCTATCGCTTTATATTATATTATTTTTTTTTCTATTTTTCTCTATAACGGTATGGAAATTGTGCATACTTAATGCATTTTTCTCAAAAAGTTAACAACAAAGTGTTTCCTCTTGTAAAGACGATCCGGAGACATACTGTTGATACTTAATTTATAAATATTTTTTAGTGAAGAATACGGTTCCTGGTACCTCAGAGTGTCAACGCCACAAAGATACGTTTCGTCTACATAGACAAAAAAAAATATCCGAGAAAAAATGGCGGATTTATGCAAACGGCCGTTCCGTGTCTCCGTTACGGGAAACCAGTCGAAAAATTCGATGTCTGCCTCGTCCTCTGAACGACTATTTTACCAAAACCGGAATAAATCATATTTTATCGATGGCGGTGTCATGAGAACTCGCCAAACGGCGTCCTTATTTGGGTTTCGCGCCCTTTAAGCCCTGTAACATTAGATTTTTTCCAACTAAAAAATTAGAGAGTGGGAACTTTTCACTCAGTTAGATTCTATTTGTCAAGTAGATGACAAAATCACAGTCTTGCCCAAGTACCGTATTATAGAAAAAAAAACGGCGTCAAAGGCGGCTGGGGAGTGACAATCGATGACAATTTCAGCCCGGTCATTCTCTAGACATCATTTTTAAACAACCCAACTTAACTATAATTTTACTCAATATAAAAATAAATTACAACTTTCTTAAGGCCAACTGGCAGTAAACGCCGTTAAAAAATAAAGAAGAGTACTGGCGTAACCACCGTAATAACAAGGCCGGACAGCTTATCCGTGACGTCATCAACTGGAGGCCTAAACTTTGATTGCATTTGATACACTTTATACGTATATAATGGATATAAACTTTAATTGCATCGAATTTTTAATAAATAATAATTAAACATAAAATTTGAAAAACATCAGATTGATATCCCATCTCACATTATCCATCGTCATTGTATTTATTTATGCTGTAAGTGTGTTTAAGTTTCTTTTATTTTCTTTTCCAAGTCTATCATTATTTTTTAACAACAGTAGTTTTTTAGACGTATATTTCTAATAGAATTTATGACAATTTTTACAATAACTTAGCATTATAAATAGTACATTGCGGAAATTTTAATAATGGTATTACTTTTAATGTAATCCAAGATATTTTTGATAAAAATATTTTTTTATTGTTAATTTTGAGAAACTCCTCATGGCTTTGCAAGACTTTGTTAAAAATTATATATTCAAATAAAACTATATTAGTTATTTCATCTTTTGGAAAGCCAAGACTGCCTTTAGTAAGGTTTTTTATAAGTGAATTTTGTTCAATATTAGTGTTGTCTGAAAAAATGTTAAATTATTTTTAGGGACATTAATGACTGAATCTTAAGTTTCTTTTCGCCTTCATATTAATGTCGAACACAAATACTGTACTGACTCCCGGCTAACTGTCTATATTTTCCAAACCTACTTTCAAGAGGATCAGTTTGCTAGTTCTCTAGTAAAATATACCTCATGTTTTACTCATTAAAACAATATTTTATTACTTCAAGCTCAACCTGAGTTAATAATTAACTCAACTCAAGTTAATAATTTTAATATTGAACACAGATAAAAGTTAGAAATTTTTTATTATTTTCATCGCATTTTAAAGAATTTAGTAAATAACAAGCATGACTAATAATTTGATCAATATTACTATTATAAGGCATTATACCTTTTAAATTGTATAATTGCACACACTTATAATCACTTTATAGTTTACACCTCTTTTTACAGATTTATAACTTTTTTCACCCTTCTATTATCGATTATAATTACCACGTCCGCACACCTACCGATAAATCGATGACTGTCAATTGCGGCAATACCACTCCGCTACGCGCTACGATAGTCGCCCCCACGCGACGCCACGAAATATATCTGGCGAGTGAAAAAAGGTCCACAATTTGAACTTTTATCGGGTAATTATCAACGCTGCTAAATAGAATTGGGCCTCGAGTTGGTGACGTCACGAGATTTTTACGTCACAGCTGTCCGGCCTTGTTATTACGATGATTACGGTACTGGCCGTGCAAGTAACTGACGTCTAGGGTTTGACCTTGCTAAAATTATCATCGATTGTCATTCTCCAGCCGTCTTTGACGCCGTTTTTTTTTCGATCATATTGGTATGATTTCCGGGCGTACATTTAAATGTATTTCTTAAAAATGACATATACACAAAAGACAGGTTGTTAATAATACTCACTCTGTTTTGGCTTCTTCTGTCTTTGCGCGAAGCAGTCGCCTCTTTGGTACTCTTTCGTCGCTGTGAGGGGAACTAGGGTTGGTACTTCTTTTTTCTTGCGTTTTTGCCGGTCCGTTTTTAGTACTACTGGCGCTGTTGCCGGAACTGGGCGCAAGCGCGCATGCCACTGATCCTCTCCTAGCAGGAAAACTAGCCGAGAAGCTTCTAACCGCGTGAATACTTGATTGTTGAAATGAAACTAGAAAAAATATCCATTATTCAATAATATATTTAATAAAGGTACATTACAATTAAATTATATACACCTAAGAATACACAAGTTATAGAGTTTGTTCATTTTCACAAAGTGGTGGCCCATGGTAAAAAAAACTTAATGTTAAAATTAAGAACAAAGTCCAAACCATGCACTGCCAAAAATTTTTTTTATTAGTGACCTGTTTCGGCAATTCCAGCCATCATCAGACCTTTGTCAAAGACAGTTGTTCATTTGACTTTATATATAAAATTCCTTTATATATAAAATTGAATTTTATATACCGTGCTGGGAACTGTCACTTTTGGGTCGGTATTTACATGTGTCGAAGTAAACTGCATAGGGATCTTATTAAGTCGGAATGAGAGAAATGCGACGGTGTGCTATTGCGGCGTTGCCGGTACGCCTTTACCTATCAAGTAAAGTAAAATCACGATCGCAAACCGCTTATTTTTAAAAGACTTTCGAAAAGATAACTAGATATAATAATTTAATATGTTTCTGAGCATCTGAAATGGAATTACAGGGATTTCGTTAGGGTGTCCATTTTTTATAACGATAAAACGTCAGTAATCGCGATAATTTAAAAACTCAACTTTTTAACACATAACACGCCATAACTTAAGAAACACTTTAGATATTGAAACTTTTTTTTTATTTTGAAGATCGGATCTTTTACAATATGTTTTAATAAGAAAAATGCAAGAGGGTTTTTGGTTTGGTCAAAAAATTTTAACAGCCCATCCATTTATTTTTAGTGCATAGCAATTTTCAGCAATCGTGTAACTTTTTTATTTATAAAGATTTTCACATACTGTGCGAAGAAAATATAGCAGAGGTGTTAAGAAACTTTTTGAAAAAACTACAATCGATTATTTCTAATAGATTTCGAGATATCGACTTTTGAATTCAGACTTCTAATAGATTTCGAATTATTTCTAATAGATTTCGAGATATCGACTTTTGAATTCAGAGTTCTAATAGCGCGACCACTGTCGAACACCAACTCAATTCCACTTATTTTTTACCAAAATTGCAAGTGTTCTAACTTGCACTTAAAAGCTGTCAAGCTATAGGGAAAATTACAACGACTTTTTAATAAATAAACAAATAAAGTATCACGAGACGTAATTAAATCGTGAAGCTGAACGCACGATGTACACCTCTCCCTAGAACTTTAAGTACTGACAGAGGTACTGATTGGGTCGACCTGTCGACTGTGACAAATCTGCTATATATCCCCTTCCACGTCTCTTAGCAATGTGCGCAGTTTCTCGGTTTATTTCATACGTTTGGCAACGTGTTTACTGTTCTCTCTTTATTCAGGACATTATAAACGCATTGTGCTCTTCTTACAAAAGGAAATCTCGACCCAAGACTAACCTTTGCCAGCCATTAGTATAAAGTCAAACGAACAACTGTCTTTTTTTTGACAAAGGTCTGATGATGGTTGGAATTGCCGAAACCGGTCACTAATAAAGAATTTTTTTGACAGTGGTTTGGACTTTTCTTGATTTCAACATTAAGTTTTTTAAAATACACATTCCAGGGATCTCGTAAAACAGACTGAATCCTACGTCATGTTTCGCAATATAAAGAAAACCTGAGTCATTTTCGAAGATATTTGGGAATTTTCCCGGCTACGTTTTTATTTTTTCTAACCATATATTTGTAAAGATTATTCCCATTACTACTTCTTACATTGTCTTTGTTTATTAGGTCAGGTTTTTTTGCTTATCAGAGCTATCAATACCTTAATATCCGCTTATTAAGAAAGACAAAACCAAAAGGTCTTGGCCAGAAGAAAGAGTCTGTCATGAGCCATGTAGTTATAAGAAAACTGAAAAGGTATTGATCAGAAGATAGAAGATGTCTATAATAAACAATGCAATTATGGAAAACCAAAGTAGTTTTGTCCGGAAGAAAGGAAGTGTCTATATTTGTAAAGACACATTCCCATTATTACTTTTTACATTGTTTTTGTTTATTAGGTCAGGTTTTTTTGCTTATCAGAGCTATCAATACCTTAATATCCGCTTATTAAGAAAGACAAAACCAAAAGGTCTTGGCCAGAAGAAAGAGTCTGTCATGAGCCATGTAGTTATAAGAAAACTGAAAAGGTTTTGATCAGAAGATAGAAGGTGTGTATCATAAACAATGCAATTATGGAAAACCGAAGTAGTTTTGTCCGGAAAAAAGAAAGTGTCTATCATCAACCACGCAGTTAGGGAAAATATTATTTTGGGGAGACTAAAAGTCCACCAGAAGTTAGACTTAAAGAACAATTTGTCGACGCAATAAAAAAAATATAAATCTACAGATGATATAACTATGTATTAATTTTATAGGAGTTTATTATTATATTGCTTTATAAATTAAAACATATACATATGCTCGCTCTCCTTCTTAATGTCACTTCTATGTCTCCCGGACGAAAATTCGTGACAGCAATAAAGGCAATTTAGTTTTATTGACATGATCGCTACGTGAACTAGATTTATGTGCCGATAAAATTGAGTTTTTTTTCGATATACCGTTTTGATAAAAATAGGCCGTTCGCCATATAGCCATCGAACGATTTTCGGTTATTACCGTTATTTAATATATTAGGCAACTGCGATATCGCTGAGTATGTCTGTGGAAATTTTATTAATCTAAATAAAATTTCCTGTTACTATTTATAAGAACGGCTGGACCGATTTTAATGATGTCTGACTTGTTGGATTTGTCTCCACCCCGAATAGCAGAATAACCATTAAAATATCGGAAAAATTCACGAATGAAAATCACACAGAAAATTAATTAACTCCGCCATCTTCCGTAATTGACAGCTCACGTCACGCACCTTTATATTGCAGTAATTGAGGTCCATTGCAGATCAGTGATAGTAAACATTATACCGAGTAATTCTAATTCGACCCTCACTAAAAATAGGAGGATAGGAGGTACGAGGATGGTTAAATAGGATCAAAGTTGTGCATTAATGTGCCTAATAATATGCTGTTTAGAAACATTTAAAATTCCGAGTAGTGCCGGAGAGATGCGAAATAAAAACGAAAATTGTTGATTTCGATTTTTTTTTCTGACGTTATTTGACAAGGTATCTTAAAACTAAAAGAATATTTTCATTTTCATTGCCACTTTTTTCCCACTACACAACAGTGGTTTCAGATTTGTCGTCCGACGTTTCATCTTCTGACCTCCAATCAATTATTAGGACTGCAGTTTACCTCCTGCAGTTTTTGACAACCTAATTTGAAGAATACTTCAATAATTTACTTCTGACACATTTTAGGTAGGTTAGGTTACTGGCGTATGAGATCCTGTTTGATCCCCCACTCGGAGGCCTTGTAGCCATTGCGAAGCCCCTGTTATTATTGTACCAAACCTTCCTCTCATTCTTTCTTTGCGTTAAACCACTTCCAGCTCTTTGCAAAGTTCCCGATGTCGCTTATGTTGGCTTCTCTGGTCTTCTTCTGCTTCTTCTGGTCCCTCCAAAAAACGTGCCTCAAAGTTTTGTAGCGTCGGCTTTGCAGTGCTGGCACACTTTAACAGGTACTGGTTCCAGCACGACAGAGCCCCTCACACAACACCTCCAACACAGTTTCGAGCTATTGGAAGAAGGGATATAACTAGAGCTCTCAATAGTTAAATCGACAAGATTTTCTAATTCGCCCTGTATTTCCGAAAATTAGGAGGGATAGAACAAATATGTATGCAGCTTTTTAGTTTTATAAAAAGTAGGACATTAATATGATTTGGTGTGGTTTTAATGGCCGCACTTCGTACCTCGACTCATAAACGAGAAACCCCATGATGATATTGCGCAGGTTGGTCACTACGTCACAGGTGATAAACGGCACCATTGGTCGGCAAGTTCCGCGCGCCAATTTCAAATTGTCAAACAGATGACACAATTAATGTCAGAATAATTTTTCAAATGTCAAGCACGATGATTTGACATAACTTTTAGGGTTATGTCCTAATTCTTCCCTATTTTAGGTCTTTTTTTATTAGTGGCAATTGCACAAGAAGGATATTTTTTTGTATGGCGTATGACGTCACAGGTGGTATGCGCAAACTTAACGAAATTGTGGCCGCTATCGATCATACCTTGTTTTCTTTGTACCATAGAGAAACCCTGTCAAACACACAAAAATAGTACACTCTGTAACCGGGTGGCCAACTAAGAATGGAGACGCCGGTTGTACCTCAGAAACTACTTATCGTATAATTTTGGGAAAAAAAAATCTAATAAGTAAATCGACCAAGAGAAATCGCTTTCTTTCAAGTTCGAAAAATGCCCGCTAGGGGGCGTTTCTCTAATAGCCAACCAGAAAACAGGGTTTTTCTCAAAAATATGCAGGTGAACAAGTATTTTAAATATTACTATTGTAATCAACAAGAAATTTGTAATTTTTTGATATAGAGTGTTTTGCTCTATCTCTTAAAATAAAGTGGTGGGGGAGGGTTAAACATGCTTTTATTAAAATAAGAATAACTCTGGTTTAGGTTACCCGGTTTAAACAAACTAGGGCTCGTTTAAAAGAGCTTTTCTTTCTTAATGATCTCCAGTATAAATTTTGTGTCCACAATTTT
>NW_022146168.1:4714443-4885460 GCF_002938485.1 Sitophilus oryzae
AGTTAGAAGTTTTATATTACCATGTTTGTTATCTCCTTTAATTAATTAAAAATAATAATATTAGTGAAAATTTGAAATGGTTCTGATTATAATAGATTTAGTAAATTAAAATATTTTACAGAACATTCAAAAAATAAAATGATAAATATATTTTTCTATATATATCTATAGGGGAAGGTTTCCAATATCGTACCGGTTCCTAAATCTCTCTCACTCTCTCTCTCTCTCTCTCTCTCTCTCTAAAGGCCGCCATTTGATGTTTGCTAACATCGTCGATATTCAATACACGTTAGGTAGTGGATTGAATTTATTTATGCTCCAGTGAATATTTTTAACAATCTTATTTGTAGTATAACCTATTAGTACATAAAACTCCATTATAGAACAAGACAAGACCACAATAGATCTGAGAAGGTCGCATTGTGTCAGGCCGAGATCCACCTCTAGAAATCTAATCTAGAACAAGACAAACACCTTACTTGCAAACTACCATACATATCTTTTAAAAAGGATGCTAAGTGTAATTGAAATCTCTACGTAATCATTCCCTAAAATGTGTAGTGTAGTTTAGTTTTCAACATTTTGCAGTAAGAAGTTTAGATAAATCTACAATATATTATCATCAGACCAAAGGAAGGATAATTATTTAAAAGAATAAGTTATGTTATGATACATATATAATATATTTGGATGACATCGCTTCAGATGGTTTTACCAGTCAGGACTAACAGGGATATTAATCTAAATGAAAAAAAGCTCAAATAAATTTGATCCTAATAACAAGAATGTTGTTTATGCATATACTAACTATATAGTTATTTTCATGGACTTAAATAGATTAGTTTTTATGTATTTATTGATAGTAATTAATATTTTTTGGTTCATATTGTAATTACTAATAAAAAGTAAACAATATAATGTAAGCATGTAAAGTTATATTTAAAAATTTGGTCTGATTTTTATACATGACATAAAATTGTTAAGATTCATTTCATGTTTTACATATTGTCGAGGTAAAATTATGCCTACTTAATTTATGTTTAACAATAATTACAGTTATTTCAATGTGAAATTTATAGCAGTATAACTTTTTTTATGATAATGATGCTTAAACATTATGACACTTGTTTTAAAAATATAATATTAAATTGCCGAGCAAAATATATTTTAATTGTATTATGTGGTATTAACTTGCTTTTATTTAACTAATAATAAATTTGTTGTATAAAAATCACTCCATAACATACAAACCTTAATTATACAGCATACAAAAAGAGCTCCTATGCGTTTCAAGCTTCTTTCTAAGTTATTTTTAAATTAAGTGCACAATTACATACCTAAAATGACAAAACTACCTGAAGTAATACTAATTGAAACAATCTTTCTATCAATATATTAATATATTTCAAAAATAGCAGGTATGTATCATATCAATTTAATTATTACATTTATTTGTTTCAACCATGGCTTAAAATTTTCTCATATAAAAGCCGGCCTTCAAATTTAAGTTTGTAGCTTATTCCTAGATTCATGCTTATTTGTCAAAACTAACTACAGCATAACTGGTATAATAGGGAAAGTTTACTTATGGTATAGGTATCCAGTTCTTATCAACAAACAAAGTTTTTCCAATTGTTGCGACTGAATTAAGTACTAAAATGTTATTCCAACTTTATTTCTTCTTACCTATTAACTTACTTCTGTTGGCGTACTTTGCGCTAAAAGGTAACATAAAATAAATGGTAATACAAATGAAAAACACTTGTACCTATGCTTGTACGGAAACCATTCGTTTATAACCTCTTAACATATATAGGCCTTAAAAATTAAATTTATGAAATTGAATATTAATATACAACCTGTTATTACGTTAAAATGCAGGTAAATTGTAGATAATAAACGTAATTCTATTACAATTAATAAATATTTTATTTTACGGTTTGCCTGTCAATATTGGTCGGCCATATTGCCGCCGGACCGACCAGCTGCTTAAAAAGCCGAAACAGCGAAATGTTGGCCTCCTTTTTAAATTTGCTGCTAGTTTTGGCGCCAATATGGCGGTAATTGCGGTACTTTATATATCTAGGGACTTTAGTCAATGGTGACTCTCAACGCCATCTCGGTAATTGCCTTACAAACTACTTCGCCAACAACCAACAACAAAACAATAGTTATCGCCTTGAAGTTAGCGTCAGTAGAAATAGTAGAAATACAGTTGAAAGAATATATATATATATATATATATATATATATATATATATATATATATATATATATATATATATATATATATATATATATATATATATATATATATATATATATATATATATATATATATATATATATATATATATATATATATATATATATATATATATATATATATATATATATATATATATATATATATATATATATATATATATATATATATATATATATATATATATATATATATATATATATATATATATATATATACCCCGTTTTTGGATGTTATTTTTCCACCTCAAATGTAAGTATCCTCATATTTTGATATCAAGATATCAATAAACCCTTATATTTCGTTTAAACGAACATAGTTTTGGCTGTTTAAGAATATGCATGTTCGGTTTTTTCTCTCAAGGTTAGGATAGAAATTTTAGATTAGAAAAATAAATTTACAAGTTTCATATGTGAAGAAAAAACGGTTGAAGAGATGATTCAATGTTGCCAGTGTCAAACATGGGTTCACTTATCTTGTTCCACAGCCGAAAAAAAACAAAAAAAATATATATTTATGACAAATGTGTGTAAATTTACATTTTAAGAACAAAATAAATACTTTTCTCTTATCTTTTTCATTTTGAAATAATAAAAAGTATATTTTTTAATAAAATAGCATGGTACGATTTAGGCTATGGGGGTACGATTTAGGAGACTAGTTTTCTAAATCATACCGTTTGCAATTGCTTTTTTTAATTACTAAAAAGTACTTCCGGTAAACTTCTTCATTAGAAACGAATGTAGTATAAAAATAAAAAACGAACAGTGATTTTTGCCAGAAAATGGCTGATTAATGTGAAATTCTGCAAAAGTGGTACGATATGGGAAACCTTCCCCTAATAATGTTTTCTTAATGAGGTTTAAAAACAGTTTTTATAGGCGTTACAAATTTGGTTTAGTTTTAAATTTAGTCATTTTAATATTACGAAAAAATAGAGAAAGGAGACCATCTACCCATATTGAACGATGAAGTCATAAAAGCTATCCGAGAAACGAAAAGCAATAAAGCACCGGGCGAAGATCGAATAACAGCAGAGCACTTCAAAGACATAAGCGATAATGCCATCAAAATACTGACCCAATTTTTCAATAAAGTATATGACACCGGAACAATCCCCGAAGACTGGGTAACATCTACCTTCATAGCCTTACCCAAAAAGAATAAAGCGAAGAAATGCGAAGACCACAGAACGATATGTCAGAGCCACGCAGCGAAAATCTTTATGCGAATAATATTCAATAGAGTATACAGCAAATGTGATGGACAAATTGATGGTTTTTGGGAATAGCTTAGAATATATTAGGATGAAAAAAGTTATTTACAAAAAGTATAATTTAAATTTAAATTTAAAACGTAGGACAACATAGTAACTTCAATACAGTTATTAAAAGCAAAGACGGCAGACCACTAACATCCTCTGAAGAACAGCTTGACAGATGGAAAGAACACTTCAGCAACCTGCTTGGACTAATAAGTGAACAAAATTTCGACAACGAGGAACCGAAGCCAACAATCGAAATGCCTATCAACTGCGACACGCCAACGAAAACAGAAATACAAAAGGCTATTAAAACACTTAAGAACAATAAAGCAGCCGGCCCCGATAGCGTCCCTGCAGACCTCCTCAAAGCAGATCCTAGCACAGCAGCAGACATACTACATCGTCTAATTACACGAGCTTGAGTATCTAACATCATCCCAGATGAATGGAAACAGGGTCTCATTATTAAACTTCCTAAAAAAGAAGATACCACTAACTGTGACAACTGGAGAGGTATTGTTTTGTTAAACACCATTCACAAGATAATATCCTCTATAGTTTATTTAAGGTTAAACTCCTATATAGAGCCTACTCTGAGAGAGAACCAAGCTGGTTTCCGACCGAACCACTCGTGCATTGACCATATTAACACATTGCGCATTATCATAGAGCAGTCAATAGAATTTAGGTCACCTTTATTCTTATTATCTGATTTCGTCAAAGCTTTTGAGAGTATCCCCCATGCGAAAAACTGTATAATTAATATAATCAAGGAACTCTAAAGAAACACAGAATGCAATGTGCTGCACAACGGTAGAACCAGCGACAGTTTTAACTTAGGGACAGGAGTAAAGCAGGGTTGCACATTATCGCCGCTTTTATTTAATATCGTGCTCGACAGCGTTTTGACTAAAGCCACAGCAAACATTAGGGGAGTACAATGGACTCTGACATCGCATCTGACGGATCTTGATTATGCTGATGATATCTGTCTCACAACGCAATCCTTCAAAGACATGGAAGTGATGCTCAGACGTCTAAAAACAGAAGCAGACAAAGTAGGATTAAGCATAAACATCGACAAAACAAAGTCAATGCGCATTAACACAAACAACAACACTCCATTCAATGTAGGAATCAAACATGTCGAGAATGTAACAGAGTTTACTTACCTGGGAAGTATTCTAACAGCAAACGGTGGCGCAGACGCGGATATTGTCAGCAGGATCAGGAAGGCGCAGCGAGCCTTTGGCCAACTAAAATCAGTTTGGACCTCCCGTCAACTCTCCATACAAACAAAATTAAGAATATTCAATTCCAACGTCATACCAGTTTTATTATATGCTGCGAGATATGGAGAGTGACAAAAATATCCATCAACCGTCCACAGGTGTTTATCAATCGCTGCTTGCGGAAAATACTTAAAATCTTTTGGCCAGACACCATACGTAACACCGACCTGCTTCATCTTACAAACCAACAAGAAGTAGGCATTGAAATCCGCAAAAGAAAATGGGGTTGGATAGGTCACACTTTGCGGAAACCTGATAGTAATATAGCGAGATCAGTGTTGGAGTGGAATCCCCAAGGAAAAAAGAAAACAAGGACGACCTGCTCAAACATGGAGACGTTCCATACTGGATGAGCTTCAACAAGTAGGGTCAATATGGAAGGAAGCAAAAACAACTGCCAAAAACAGAACCCGATGGAGAGCTTTCACTGAAGTCCTTTGCTCCGCGTAGGAGATATAGGATCCTGTATGTGTATAATTTAAATAGGTTTTTCCTATTTTCTAATTTTTTTGGGGGGGGGGGGCATTGACCATTTGACCATATGGTTAAGCCGCCACTGACAAAAACTATGATTTTCAACAGACATCCGCAAGACAATGAAAACACCGACATAATGATAAACGGCGTCTACGCAGAGTATATTTACTTGTGCATGGAATTAAACAGCCAGCCAGACCACTCTAAGGATATCAGAAGAATGATAGAAATAGCTAGGGCTGGTTTCTTCAACATGCGGGAGTTCTTATGCTATCCGAGAATAGCTATATCAACAAGGCTAAGAACATTAAAATATTATCAGCTAAAACAAGAAGACATCAAACGCCTTAATGCATTTGGAATGTGGATGTATCGTCGGATGCTGAGAATAAGTTGGACTTCCAGAACAACAAACTGTGAAGTTTTAAATAGAATAAAAACTCGTGCACACCTAACAGGCCTAATTAAAATCAAAAAGACTTCATATCTTGGACACATAATGCGGTACTCAGAATATGAAGAATCACTTTCTCTCTCTACAACCTAAACGTTGTGTAAAGTACCGTATAATCGAAAAAAAAAACGGCGTCCAGTTGGCTGGGAAATGAACATCAATGACATTTCCCATATAAATTTACATATAAAATGACAGCGATCTTCATTCCATAGCCATCGCTGACGCCGTTTTTTCTCGATCATACAGTATAAAGATTAGAAACAATATCTGTCCGAGAAGATATTAAATTTACTTATTATACTTTTTATTTATTATTATACTTTTTTGTTGTAGATATAAATCTACACAATTTCCGAAATAAAATCCTGGGAGTAAAATATTTGCAAGAAGGGTTTTCATGGTTTTATTTTATTTTACACTGGCATTTTACAATAGAACAGTAAGCCAACGTTGATACGAGCTGTAAAATCATTTGGAAAACGTCAAGTAAATAATTCCTTTTTTGAATTGATGTTTCTACACTAGATCTCGTCTTCAGATTTGTGTTTTTATTTTAATAACACGTAATTTGTTTACATGACGTGAATTATCTGGTATGTACGTGAGTTTTGTCCAAAACAAGATTGGCTATAATAATTTTGAAAGAATAAAATTTAAAAAATAAGAATGAAATTTATTTTGGGCCTGTATCCCCATCTTTTCTTGATATCTTGACGACGTTTCGTGCACTATGAAACCTGATCAATGGACTATGAAACAATTATCAATCAATCAAGTCACAAAACCATCCGATTTGAATGAAATTTGGTATGCCGATAGATTGGACCAAGGCCAACTTGACCGTGTACGACACGTGTCACTGAATGTTGTTGGTCTGTGTGTCACTGTAACAGTTAGATTTGGCGTAAGACACGTCAAAAGTTGATGTCCGATCGCAACCAAATTTAGTGGGTAGGTTATGTGAGCGACGGTGCACTGGGTCCTGCAAAGTTGGATAGGACGTTTCGTTTACATCTTCATCAGGGTGAGACTAAGGTTTTGATATTGAAGAAAAATGTGGGTCAATTTCGGCATAATTGGGGACAGGCTATAGGATGACGCCCTCTAGGTTTCGAACCAGTGCCTCTAAATGGACAAAATCATGAAGATTTTTTTCTATAGGTCGATTGGAACCAAACTCGGTACGTGGATAGAGGTAACCGAATGCCGAATGGAGTCCTCAGACGGATAGACGGATAGAGAGACGGAAGTAAGAAGTTTCACTTCAAATATACGCACATAGTGCACCCACAATTCTTTTCTGTCAGTTGTTTTTTTTTGTTGTTTTAGTGTAGTCGGTGTAGTCGACTTAAAGTAGATACCTAACCAACAACATACGTGCATATACAAAATTTTGCAAAATTAACGAATAGTTATTTTGAACAAAAGAAAAAAAAATGTTCCATGTCAGAGTTTCATTTCATAGTTTCGGTATATTCTCTACTCCTTGATTTGGATATGTTATTTTATGCGTCACGATACTCAAGATATATATTTTGTGACTTTGTTTTAATAGGGGCACTTATTTAACTTAATTTTCATCAATTTATATGCCCATAACCTGGATATTTTCCTTTAGGACCTTGAACTAATCGTTACGATTATTTTCCCAGAGTCGGCGTGACGAAAATTAAAGATATTTTCTTATTCCTTTAGTTTAGCATTACTTGTCAAATAAAAGATGAGAAAAATAAGAAAATGTAGATGGCGAGTATATTAATGTCGACAACCTGTATTATGTTTTTTTTATCTAAATAATATATTGGTATTATGAGATATGTTATTCCTCTTATTAAAGTGATGTCAATAAAATGAAACAATACAGACCGTTATCTCAGATCTCAGAAATGTGGAGATTTATATTTACAACCAAGCGTGAGGTTGTCCACTGAGGACGCTAGAGTTGGTACGTTTAATAACGAACTTCCATACTTGGATGGCTAAAGTTTTGAGGTTTCTTGTGGACAATCCGAGCTTCCGACCACTATATATCTTGCTGCTAGGACCACACTTGGTCTGTAATGCATTCATTGATTCACCTTTTTACTTATGTTTTTATTGCTCGTACATTGATGTCTTTTAAGTTTTACACGGTACATGTTTTGTCTTCCCTATATTCGACTCAAAGTATTCACAAGGAAGGAAAATACCAACCCAAGACCGTCTCTTGCCGATCCTGTATAAATATTTTTAAGAAAAATAGGAGGGTATTACCCGCAACTCCTTATATTATAACTGTAAAGTTCTTATTTACGTCGCAATTCGCTGACGACCAAGTTATTTGTGCAGGAGACAAAGATAACTTGGAATATATGACACGAAAACTTAAAGAGGAATGCCAAGTTTGGGGACTGGAGATGAGGAGATGAATATCACAAAAACTAAATATCTCTGCATTAGATCGGATCAAACAGCAATAAAACTGGATAATGAATATATACAAATATGTAACGAATACAAATACCTAGGCGTTACTTTCGATAAATCGGGAAAAGACGACAACGAAATAAGCTTGAGAATAGTCAAGGCCAGAAATGCAATAAAATGTCTGAATAATATACTCTGGAGTAACGAAATAAAAAGTAAAAACAGAAAACTAAGGATTTATGATGCGATAATCAAGAGCAATCTGTTATTTGGAGCGGAAACATGGGGGTTAACGGAGAATAACAAAAGAAAATTACTGGCGGTAGAAATGGACGCGATAAGGAGATTAGCACGAACATCAAAGCTGGATAGAGTAGGAAACGAGGCAATCAGGGACAAAATGGGTAGACAGAAAACAATAGCAGACGAAATAGAGAGTGCCCAACTGAAGTGGTATGGACATGTGAGAAGGATGGACAACACGCGACTGCCTCAGAAGGTACTAAACTGGTTTCCACAAAACGAGGAAAACTGAAACTTTCTCTGAAACGGGAAAAACCAAGGACAAATTGGATGGAGGGTGTCAAGAAGGCAATGTGCTCAAGGGATCTGCGTGATGGAGACTGGAATGAACGAAACCAATGGCGACTAGACATCGCACAACGTCGAAGGACGTTTTAAAAGCGATTCTTATATATAAAGTTCTTATAGACCTAAGCAGCTAAAACTAATACTCGAAGCACGAACCAGCCATAAGATGGTGTTACTTCGTACCAATGTTATTTATATAATAGAGCGCCTCTATATTTACTTATTTCTCTAGAAATGCCTTCTTGCGTGTCTGTCGCCTTCTTTCCGTCTAAACTTGACCTCGTTTCTGTCGAATTTTAATGGGACAACCCATTTTTCAACGGGCCACGGGGGGTAGGTGGTGGTTGATGGAGGTCGGAAAACGTTTTTTTTTAAATCCTGGAAAATATTCAGAACGATTTACGATATGGAGATTTTATAGGTTAGGATTAGTGGGGAATTCCTAAAGATGACGCGTTCTTGGAAAGGTGGCATTGGCTTTATTTATATATTGGATCAATTTTTATACTGTATCATAAAACACACCTTTACATACATGATCGGTGCGAAAAACAAGAGTTTACAGTAATAATTCCGGTATTTTTTTACCGGAATTGGTTAAACAAAGGAAATTACTTTTCATACCATCCTGATGATTTTTTGACATCAACTACCCTATGTAGCCTCGTACAACGAACTGGTGGAAAGAAAAAACATTCTAGTAAATAACACAACACCGGAAATTAGTAGAAGGATATACAGGGTGGCCCATCGAAAACATTCCGCAAGGCATAACGTCAATTTTGTTTGTGAGGGGGACAACTTTTGCCCCATAAATGATCGCAAAATATTCAACCCTCTAAGTGGGGTGTCATCCCCAACTTTTTTCAAATGGGAAGGGGGGTCAAGTGGTGCCGCAATGAAAAGAGCTTTCTATTCTCTATATTTCCCCGCCTCGTTTTTGAAAATCGGTCGAGTCATTGAGAAAATATGAAGGATTGAAATTTGAAAAGTTTATTTAAACATTTATCAGAGTAAATGATAAGGATAAATTCCTTCGACCAATTTGAGTTTTTTTCTTATTATTTTTAGATGTTTACGCATTTTTTCACTTGCCACAAGGTTAACTGACCCTCAACGTTCCCACACGTTCAATTTCTGAGGGTTTTGTGTGTGCACCTCGTGGAAAACCCTGGGGTTGTCCTCAGCCCAGTACCGACAGTTGTACCGATTAACTACACCGTTCAAAAAGAAAGTACACTCATCCGAAAAACACACATTAAATAGGAAATTATTATCATTCGCCACTCGTTCACTCATAGTTTCACAAAATTGCAAGCGACGATCAACATCGTCTTCGTTGAGTTCTTGTACCAACTGAATTTTGTACGGGTGGAACTTGTGTTTTTTAATAGCTTTGTTCGGGTTCTTGTTATTACCGATTCTGAACCGTCCTAGAACTCGGCAGTGCATGCGCAAATGAAATAATCTCTTCATATTTCCTTCTGCGCGTACGCATCACAGTTCTAGGACGGTTCAGAATCGGTAATAAGAGAAACCCGAAGTAAGCTAATATCCTTTGGACACTTGTACGATTCACGCCGGTCTCATTGGCTAATTTTCCTGTACTCAGCGTACTATCCATGGCAACTTGGCCCAATACGAATACCTCCATAGCTTCATTTACTACAGGATTTTTTCTCAGCCTCTTTTTATTCATAACGGAACAAGTTTCGCGAAATTTTGCTACTAACTCGCGAACAATTTTGCCATAAAGGTGTTTGTCAGGATGGCGTTCATTAAATATCTACGCAACCCCACTGCCACATTTGCTATTTTTAAAATAAAGTTCGATTATTTCTACTTTTTCTGCAAGTGAGTACACCATAATTGTTAAAAAGTTTAACGATATATTGAGAAGAACTTCAACGCACAAGTCACAGAACAGCTATCTAGCAACTACCGCACCTGATTGTTCAACATCGTGGCAAGTGAAAAAATGCGTAAACATCTAGAAATAATAAGAAAAAACAGCAAATTCGTCGAAGGAATTTATCCTTATCAATTACACTGATATATGTTTAAATAAACTTTTCAAATTTCAATCCTTCATATTTTCTCAATGACTCGACCGATTTTCAAAAACGGAGCGGGAAAGTACAGAGAATAGAAAGCCCTTTTCATTGCGGTACCATTTGACCCCCCTTCCCATTTGAAAAAAATTGGGGGATGACACCCCCGCTTAGAGGGTTGAAGATTATACAATACAATAATTAATAATTTTTGAGGCAAAAGTTGTCCCACTTACAAACAAAATTGACGTGTTTTTAAATTTTCTGAAAAAAAAAATTACCCTGGCCGTTATGCCTTGCGGAACGTTTTCAATGGGCCACCCTGTATATATTTGGTACAACTAATGCACAGCTCGGGATCTCTACTACCAGAAATCAACACAAGAATTAAGTTAGCATGGAGACCTTATGGAAGAAAATCAATCATATTCAAATCTAGAATGCCACTTATCTAAAGAAGAAAACATTCGACCAATGTGTACAACCAGGCATGACCTATGCATACGAAACCTGGATATTAAAAACGGACATCATGCATATCGCACAACGCTCAATGGAACGAAATATGCTGGAAATAACCAAGAGAGACTGTAAAAGAATAGAGTAATAATACGACAACAGACCCAGGACCAGTTATCATCCACAAAATCAAATCCCTCAAGTAGCAATGGACACCTGGCAAGAAGAACGAACAGTAGATGGACCACAAGAATTACAGCATGGTACCCACGAGGAATTAAGAGATCTAGAGGAAGACCGAACCTGAGATGGGACCATGATATTAAGAAATTAGCAGTGATAACTTGGACCCGCATAGCCTACAATAGACAACAATGGGCTCAACTACAAAGAGAATATGTGAGGGAGGCTACATCATAAATGGAGATGGTTGACTAAGCTGAAAATGATAATTATGATCATGATGATGTAGCCTCGTTAGATTTCTCCATAACTTCTTTCAGAAGCAGATTTTCAGTACTTGTCGACTCGTATCTCTATATATACATTTTATCAACTTTTTTAAAATAACTAAATTACTTTAATAGCGCTGACTTTGACGCAAAAAAAATTATTACAGTTGCTTTGCGTGGATATCCCCAAGTATTCTGCACCAGACTCAAATGTTATGTCAATTGTGATAATGATTTCAACAGTAAATAAATTATAACTCATCATACAGTCTCAGGGCTTTGTCAAAAGCCAGTATCTGAAACGGTTTTACAGAGGTTAGTTCTCCATCTCCGATATCAGTCTTATCAAAGTTTATGGCACGAATGGTTATCGTCTCGGCGCACTTAGTGATGTGAATGTGTTCTGGCGTTTCTCTATTTTCCTCGCAGAATCTGCATTCGTCATTGTTTCTTAGCTTCAATCTACTGAGATGTTCATTAAGGAGACAGTGTCCTGTTAAAAACCTCGTGCCAATCCGAAGATTGTTCTTACTTAAATCAAGGAAAATCTTTTATTTTTCTCGGTCGTAAGTTCTGAGAAATGTCTTCGTTTATCTTAGGCCGTTGGAGGATTCCCATTCCAGGTTACGGATAGAGTCTTCCAGGTTCTTGAGTTCCGCTTTAAGTTGGTTTTCACTTGGGAAGCAGAACGGTCCTGGTCCAGTTAGTGGAGTGTTCGCTCCTTTTCGTTTTGCTTTTTCGTTATCTTCTATACCTTGGTGGACTGGCCCTGAGTAGGCAGACTTTATTTTCTTTGCCTAATTTCAAATGGACTTCGAATTGATGGTTACTGAGTTGATCGTTTTTAATGCTGCTTGACTAACGGATAAGATGACAATAGCCGGCAACAGGCAATATCCTGGTTCCGATAGTTCCTATCTAAGATAAGTTATACGCATCTTTTGATAGCGTATATGTAAGCTGAAGGATGCTGGGATAGGTGTCCATTGCAGTTTGGAGTATTTAGTTTTCGGCCTAAATACTCCTATCCCTGTCTCTGCTTTGGTTTTGGAAGAATCAGTATACCGCTTATGGTATGGCTTATGTATACTGGTTATGGTATGGTCTTTTACCTGCTAAGCAAATGTTTCTCTTTTCAATCTTTTTTATTGCTCAATACTATAGTGAAGTGTTTCTCAAAATTGTACATTCTTGTACCATTCTTGTACCCACTTACTTTGATGTTAAAATACCTTCCATCTTGACTTGGATAAAACAGTCAATACTATACAAGCAGCGAACAAGTGAAACTGCGAACAGATGCGCCCAGCATTATTATAAGTACCGTTTATATGGCAGCATCCAAGTGTTCTTGGTCGAAGTGTGATCGAAGTAGAGATGAGCAACAAATCGCGATTCAATCGCAGCGATTTTAAAATCACAATCGCAACCTGCGATCTGCGATTGGCTCTCATAGGAAACTTCGACTGCGATTTTTTCTATTTGCGAATTCCAATTTAGGCAACCAATATTACTATAGTTGCGATTTGCGATTTTGTTGCGACTGTGATTTTGTAAATTAGGACCGTGATAACCTTCTATCTGTGAGTTTGAATTTTTAGGAGTTGCGTAGATTCATACTTGCCAGAGGTTATTTATGGGTATCATGGAAAAGGGCAGATGTTGAAGATCACCTGCGGATATTGCGCTGCTTTAATTGTTGCACATATCGTCACGTGTCCAAAGACTGTAAAGTGTCTAAAGTGTGTGGTAAATGTTCTGAAAATCATAGTGAAAAGGAATGTACTGGTGAAAAAAATGTGCAAATTGGAGCATAATTAAGCCGTAAGTAAGAGAGGAAGGAAAAGTTGCTTACATGCAGCAGCTCTTGTACCCATGTTGACAATGCAGTCACAATAATCAAAGGCTAGGGAAACACTCAGGTCACATTGTTTAAAACGTACAGGTATCTTCAACATGAGGGCAGCGGGAACTTGACTTATCCCATAATGCGAATTCCAATTTAGGCAATCAATATTACTATAGTTGCGATTTGCGATTTTGCTGCGATTTTGTTGCCACTGTGATTTTGTAAACTAGGACCGTGATAACCTTCTATCTGCGAGTTTGAATTTTTAGGAGTTGCGTAGATTCATACTTGCCAGAGGTTATTTATGGGTATCATGGAAAAGGGCAGATGTTGAAGATCACCTGCGGATATTGCGCTGCTTTAATTGTTGCACATATCGTCACGTGTCCAAAGACTGTAAAGTGTCTAAAGTGTGTGGTAAATGTTCTGAAAATCATAGTGAAAAGGAATGTACTGGTGAAAAAAAAATGTGCAAATTGTTTGGAGCATAATTAAGCCGTAAGTAAGAGAGGAAGGAAAAAGTTGCTTACATGCAGCAGTTCTTGTACCCATGTTGACAATGCAGTCACAATAATCAAAGGCTAGGGAAACACTCAGGTCACATTGTTTAAAACGTACAGGTATCTTCAACATGAGGGCAGCGGGAACTTGACTTATCCCATAATGCGAATTCCAATTTAGGCAATCAATATTACTATAGTTGCGATTTGCGATTTTGCTGCGATTTTGTTGCCACTGTGATTTTGTAAACTAGGACCGTGATAACCTTCTATCTGCGAGTTTGAATTTTTAGGAGTTGCGTAGATTCATACTTGCCAGAGGTTATTTATGGGTATCATGGAAAAGGGCAGATGTTGAAGATCACCTGCGGATATTGCGCTGCTTTAATTGTTGCAGATATCGTCACGTGTCCAAAGACTGTAAAGTGTCTAAAGTGTGTGGTAAATGTTCTGAAAATCATAGTGAAAAGGAATGTACTGATGAAGAAAAATGTGCATGATTTTGTGTGACTAGGACCGTGATAACCTTCTATCTGCGAGTTTGAATTTTTATGAGTTGCGATTTGCGATTTTGTTGCGAATGTAATTTTGTGGTCCATTGAAGCATTTTATAGTGAACTGCGATTATCCTGTTTCACTGGAAATGACTACCACTTTTGATTTTTAAATGGCACCCTCGATATTTTTTACTTTATTCGATAGAAAATGAACTCTGAAAAGAATCTTAGTACAATATTTAAATATGAAAATTGCAATCGCAGCTTACAGTCGCAGCGATTTAATACGCGCCGAACATGGGGACGACGTGCGTGTGTGTCCTCGTTGCTCTGACAACTTTATAGTAAATCAAAAGTTTCTAAAGTGTTATAATTGTCAAAAACGATATCATTATGCCTGTTCCGGTTTGAAAGACGTCCAATGTAAATTTATCACTGACTGTAAAAGTGTTGTGTGGCTGTGCGACGGTTGCGCAAATAAACCTTCTCGTAATAGCGCATCAGTTCCCGATATAAGTGTCGAAAAACTGGAGTGCGAAGTTGCAGTGCTAAATAAGGAAATAGACTGTCTTAATCGTGAAAAACAATTGTTAAATAAACTCTTAACTGAAATGGACACTATGGTAGATTTATTTAAATCCAAAATAAACGGTCTCGAACAAAATTCTTTAGCTGATAAAAACATAAAGAATGCGGATATAAATGACCGGACAAAAAAGGGAATCTCCTACAGCGAGGCGTTGTAGTCGAAAATAAATAATGATGAATTAGCTGTGCTGCTTGTAAAAATAAACAATCCATCGATCTCCAAGGGGGATATTTTCAAAGATGTAACTAGTAAAATTAAGCCTGCAGAATTAAAAGTTTGTGTTAATGACACCAGAGAGATAAAAAATGGTATTGCTGTTTTTTGTGAAAATTCTGATGGTTTAAATACACTTAAAAAAGAGCTTACAAAGAAGCTAAGTTCAGATATATCGTCAATGAATCAAAGACATATAATCCACGCATGCTAGTAAAGAATGTCCGAGCTGATGAGCAATCAAGCGATAGTGACATTATGCATAGTATATTTACTCTAAACGACTTGTCTCAGTTTGATAAGAACGACCTAAAAATTATATCAAGACTGAAACGATTTGGTAGGGTGGATGTGGTCATAGAGGTAACCCCAATACTTCGTAGATTCATACTTGCCAGAGGTTATTTATGGGTATCATGGAAAAGGGCAGAGGTTGAAGATCACCTGCGGATATTGCGCTGCTTTAATTGTTGTAGATATCGTCACGTGTCCCAAGACTGTAAAGTGTCTAAAGTATGTGGTAAATGTTCTGAAAATCATAGTGAAAAGGAATGTACTGGTGAAGAAAAATGTGCAAATTGTTTGGAGCATAATTTAAAGTATAAAACTTCATTGTCGATTAATCATACAACTAGAGACAGTACATGCACAGTTCTAAATAATTATATTTCCAGATTGAAAAGTAGAGTTGCATATAACTGATTGTAAATTATGGTGAATAATAGTAATTTAAAAATCGGACATTTCAATATTAGATCTATCTTTAACAAACTACCGGATCTTTCGATTCTCTTAGCTCAGAATGATTTTGATATCTTTTGCGTCACTGAAACTTGGGTTTCGGCAAATATTTCTTCGGATTTGATTGTGATACCGGGATATAATTTAATTATCGTCGAGACAGAGGCATTCACGGCGGTGGTGTAGGTATATTTGTCAAAAATACTCTTACTTCTCATATATTGGAATGGAATGTTTACAACAACTCTTGTATTCTCGAGTCTCGAGCACATATGGTTAAAAGTCAAACTTGGTCAAATGTCACTGATTGTTGCTGCCATATATCGTCCACCTAAAGGCAACGTTGACCAGGCTATAGAATATATGGATAATATAATGTCGAGTCTTATTCCTGACTATGACTATATTGTAATCCTTGGTGACCTCAACGTAAATTTTTTCAATTTAAACAATGAAATTAGTCAATGTCTAGGTTCTTATAATATGGAACAATTGATTAATGAACCAACTCGTATAACTAACTACTCAGAAACTCTTCTAGATCTTATTTTTATAACTGAGTCAGAAAACTGTACTAGTAGCGGTGTATTAAATGTTGATCTTCTATCTGATCATCATTTAGTATATGTTGAGATTCTTTTTCAATACATGAAACCTAAACCAAAGATGGTTACTTATAGAGATATGAAAAATATACTTAGACATCGCTAAATTTAATTTAGACCTTAAAAATATACCTTGGTATAAAATGCTTCGCTTCGGGAACATTGACGACAAAGTTAATTTCCTAACCATAAATATTTCAAAATTATTTGACTCATGCTCCTCTGCGTACTGTTCGTATTTCTAAACCACGAGGTCCGTGGCTAACCATTTCAATAAAAATTATTATTAAGGAACGTGACAAAGCTCTATCGGCATATAAAAAGTCAAAAACACCAGCAAGTTGGGAATATTACAAACAAATAAGAAACTATACTAAGAGCTCAATTCATAGGGAAAAAGCTGCCTATTTAAAATTTGTTCATGAACAATCATATACATCTCTTTTTTATAAAACTCTTAAAAGCCTACACATTCAGAAATCTAAAAGAAACACCGCATTACCTTCAAATCTATGCGCCGTTGAAGATATAAATTCATATTTTGCGTCTGTGTTTCTAAATAACGACTCTAAATGTGCAACTAATGTAAATCTATACAACCGTTCTAAACTAAACGAATTTTGCAGTTTCAGCTTCTCTTTAATCGATACGTCTTGCATATTAAAAATAATAAATAAATTAAAATCAAATGCTTCAGGAGTGGATGGTATATCGCTGATCATGTTAAATATGTATCTGCCTGTTATTGATATATTTATCTGTCACATAATAAACTGTTGCTTGGAATTAGGCTACTGTCCCAAACTATGGAAAGATGCCCTGGTCATTCCAGTCCCGAAAAATGCCAACCAATCTAGTTTCAATGAATTGCGATCTATAAGTTTATTACCTATTATATCGAAGATACTTGAGAAGGTTGTATATTATCAAATTAATGATCACCTGAAAGTACATTCTTTGTTGCCTGTCCATCAGTCGGGATTCAGGAGGGGACACAGCACGGAGACATCACTGTTGAGGCTTACGGATGATATATTCCGAGGTTTAGACAGAGGAAATGCCACAGCTTTGGTATTACTTGACTTTTCTAAAGCTTTCGACACGTTAGATCACTCATTATTACTCTCAAAACTAAGGTTTATTGGATTTGATCAGATAGCCTTAAATTTTTTCTCTTCTTATTTACAAGATCGCACACAAATAGTGACTTTAAATGGCCAAACCTCTAGTTCTCTGCCTGTTCTATCAGGAGTTCCGCAGGGCTCCGTGCTGGGTCCTATGTTATTCCTTATATACACTTTTGATATGATATCTGTTATTAAAGATTGTCAAGTACAATGTTTTGCTGAGGATACGCAACCCTACCATCATTTTAATTATAATGACACAGATTCCGCTGTTGAAAGCATAAATAAAGCGTTGCAAAGTTTGGAAGTTTATGCAAATCGGCACAGCTTAATTTTAAATCCTTCAAAATCAAAATCAATAATTTTTTGTTCAGATAAAAAGAGAGAGTATCTAAAAAACCATTCAAAGTTAATAACAAGTATATTGATATAGTAGATTCTGTCAAAAACCTTGGTGTGTTGTTTGATGAGAAATTAAGATTTACAAATCACGTGTGCAGAATCTAGTCAAACAATCTTACATAAACTTAAAATTATTGTATGGCAATAAAAGTATATTATCCCGTCAATTGCATGAAAATTTATGTCAAACTCTTGTATTGTCCCGTCTTTTGTATTGTAATACGGTTTACTTTCCATGCTTGGATTCTGTAACATCAACTAGGTTACAAAAAGATCAAAATACCTGCTGCTGCTTTGTCTGCAACTTGCGCAAGTATGATCATGTGTCCGTAAGTCTAGCAAATTTGAAATGGTTGAAAGTTAAACAGCTTTTTAAGTATAAACTTCTTGGATTGGTCGAGCGGATTGTTAACACTTCATCTCCTGAATATTTAAAGGTTAGACTAATAAACCGATATTCTGTTCATGATTTGAATCTGAGGAAATGTTTTGCCTTAACTATGCCACATCATAGAACAGCCATTTTTCAGAGGTCCTTCTCGTACAATGTCTCTCTTTAATAAATTGCCTACATCTCTAAAACTTGTTTTGTTACGTAATAATGAAAAAGCTTTTAAATTTTCCCTTAAAACCTTATTGTATTTTGACAGTTCTAACACTCTCTGATGGTTACTTCACCGTAATATATTTAAATTGATTTAAAAATTAATTTTGTAAAATGGATTAATTTGATTATATTATACATATTGTATTGTTGTTTCTATTTATCATTTATTGTAATTAATTTTTTAATTTATATATGGGTTAAGTGGAGTGGCTATCTAGCCAGACTTCGCTCATTTAGCAAATAAAGACAATTTATTATTATTATTACTATTATTTAAAAATCGCAATCGCAGTTTTGCACATGTCTAGGTCGAAACTCATTTCTAGGTTTTGCTCATCTCTACGTCGGTCGCCTTGTTCATAGTCATCTCACTCATACTGTAAAAGTTGAATTCAACATTGCCTGCCACTATCAAGCAATCGCATATACTGGCATTTTCGTAACCATTTCCATTTTTTGATACGTTAAAGTACGGTTTTTCCGATCGAAGTCGAAAACAATTTCGAATTGGAAACTCAGGCCCGAAGAAAAGCAATTAAGAGGGAAAAAGTTGGCCGGAAAAGAGGGAAATCGGTGAAATTTCTTATCCGACGCGAGGAGGCGGGTCTCGAGGGGGCTCGTTCACCGTACGGAGCGCCGAACGCTAACCGACAAAGTTAAGTTTTAGCGTTTAATTGCGAGAGTTTAATTGAGGAGACGCCTGCTCGTGCCCTTCTGCCCACCCAGCCCTAAGCCTCGCCAGTCACGCTACGGGGGTTCTCGACCTTCGATCATTCCAAGAAAAACGGATATCGAAACGCTCACGTTTGTATGGGCACGTGTGAGGTTTTAAGGTCCCTCCACACGATTAGGCACGCCTGACATAGATGGATTGTCCAACTAAATATAAAAACTTAAACTGTTTCTTTATCTACTACTTAAACACTTTATTCAGAACCTCAAAATTACTGGAATGAATTAGGGCTTCAATTCGTAGAAGCTTGGTTCCTCTAATTTCAATGTAAGCATTCAGAACGTCAAAATTAGTGATAGTAATTTTGAATTAGTAGAAATTACGCTTCATTCAGAACCTCGCAATTAGTGGTTTCAATTAGCGTAGAAGGTTGTTCCTTTAATTGCAATGTAATTGCATTCAGAACATCAAAATTAGTGGTAGACATTTTCAATTAGTAGAAAAAGTTATCAAACTTTTAACTTCTCCACTAATTACACTTCAAAATTTGCGAGTGCGTCATTTTGTAGTTAGAAAATTGTGGTTAGAAATCAAAAAAAAAATTGATTGTTTTATAAGCTAAATATTAGGCTTTCTCTATGGATACAACTGACTAACGCAAGGTTATAGCGTTTTTTAAACAACTACCACTGCGAACGGCAGCTTTTCATCGGAGATCAGTCGTGGATAAGGTATTTCACTGGAAAGAAAACTAATTAATAACAATAAACAAAAAAAATAGATATTGGGCGCCAGGCATGTACAGAGAAAGAAAACACAGTTGTATATTACTTAAAATTAATGACTATGTTTATTCATGATGTTCTTTGATGGTAAATAACATTGTAAAATTTTAATACTTAATTATAGTGGTTATATGTTGAGGAAAAAGTTATATTAAAAATAGTATTAAATAGTAGTGGAACTATCGAATGAATACTATCGAAACATTCGATAGTTGCAATTCATTCTGAATAATTCGATAGCTAGTAAAAAAATATTCGTTGAAAACTATTCGAATAAAAAATTATCGAATAGATGCGTCATCTGCCTTGAAATATTGTATTCTAGTAATTCGGCAGCAAAACCATTCATTTATAAAATTCATTCATTTAGAAAATTCATTTATTCGTCAGGATCGATTATAATAAAATATTAACTGGATTTTTAGTTGTCGCCCGGCGACGTAGGTTTCTTTCGAAAAACCCGGTCGGTGGCAATGCTATGAAAGAAGCCGGCATCTTTGATTTTTTGTGAGTCAGATAAAGCTAAGGACACATTATTTTTTTATTGAGGTGCTAGTATTTACAGAGAAAATACATTATGAAGGGCGCTGTTGCCATATATTGGTATTAGTCTCGGTATTAATTGATATTAGCAAAGAATATTATTGTTTGGCTTTAGTTAGTTAGGGATAGTATGTCTATATATTTTATATTTTTTATTAATATTCTGTTGTTACACTGCAATAATACTTGTTATTTTGGATGTAGGAAAATTATTTTTAATGTGTTTAAGCAAAGACTGGTTTAATAAATAATAATAACAGTAATAATTTGTTATACCTATTAACAACAAAATTTGAAATAATTTAATATAAACATTTTTTTAAGTAGTAGCAAAATATATAAATATATATATATATATATATATATATATATATATATATATATATATATATATATATATATATATATATATATATATATATATATATATATATATATATATATATATATATATATTGATATATATATGATATTATTGATTGATATATATATATATATATATATATATTATTTTGATATATATTATATATATATATATATATATATATATATATATATATATATATATATATATATATATATATATATATATATATATATATATATATAATATATATATATATATATATATATATATATATATATATATATATATATATATATATATTATTTATATTAGATCCTATTTAAAAATAATATAGTCTCTCAATTTTTTGTGGCAACGTTGGTTTATTAAATAATAATAATTACAGAACTAATTTGTTATATTAACAACAAATTTTAAAATCATGAAATATAAACATTTATTAATTTTCTAAGCGTGCAGTGTAATGCAAGGAAAATATAAATAAAAATTAGAAATCAAAATTATTTATATTCGGTACTTTATATTACTATTTAATAATAATAATATTTACTTTTACTGGTATTTACTTACTAAAAAATAAATGAAATATTTCTTCGCAAAAAACTACATGTAAGAGAATTAGCATAAACAAAATACAAACATCGTTAACTTTTTTTTAAATTGGCACGTGTAAAACTTTTAATTTAATTTTCTCACCCCATAGTCTGAGTTCGATAACCATTTACTTAACCACATTAATTAATATAATTATTAAGTTCAACTAATTCATATTATTAAAACATCTAAAATACAAATATGTATTTTTAAAATTAATTGTAAGTTCATCTCATCTCTCTTAAAAATTGCTACTTCTCAAAATTTCCCATTAAAAAATAGACCATATACCATATAAAATTAAATAATTGAAAGATCGGGCTACGGAAAATCACACAAACTTTCGGAAAAATTTTGACCACCTGCACACGCACACAATCGTCAATTAAAAAAACTACTATTTTAGTATTTTAAATATTTTAATAAACGCAAAAATAGCACAGTATTTATAAGGCGAAGTTATAAAAATTTGGAAGAACTAATAATGCACTGACGCACACAAAAATCAAACGAATACTAAATTTCATTTATCAAAAACATTCGATAGTCGTGGCTCAACGATAACCATTTAGTCACACGGCGAGGTTGTCACATATGCTTTAGTATACAAATGAATGAATGATTTTATTCGAATAAAACCATTCGATAGTTGAAATCATTCATTCAGTAACCATTCGATAGTCTAATTCAATCGATAGTTCCCATCGCTAGTATTAAATATGTTCAATGAAAAACACTATGGAAAATTACAATATAAATAAAGCTATAGAAAATTAAAAAAAGGTAGCATTACTTTAATTAATTTGATATTATTCTATATGATCTGTCAAAATGACGCTATTTTTATATAGAAAGTAATACTATTACAAAAGGTAATGTTCGTACGAGCTAAAGATCTAAATCATATTTTAAATACGAAATCGACATAAATAAGTTCTTAACCATCTAACCACTAAACATGATATGTACGATATTATTTAAGACTGACATGTAAAACGTAAAATCTAAACTTAGAATTAAACTTATCTGCTTGTTCTTGAGGTAATCCTGTTTCAAAGAGTAACAGCGTGACGTGGGCTCGTATCTCTGTAGTGTCTCTCGGCCAATACAACAAAAAGGGGCCAGGATGAGGACACCATGAACCAATCTGGCCGTAACTACTGACTAGGCTTAAAAACAGGAACGAAGCAGCATGGGGCCTACGCCACATCCACGCTGGGGCACTCTGTACATAGGATAAACTATCCGTACAGTGGACACTCGTCCATCGGACACCTGTCCATAGGAAAACTATATATGGGAACACTACCTGTACCTTGGAACACTACTAGGACCTTGGATAATGCCCATACCTTGGATACTGCCCGTACCTTGGAATCAATACATATATATGGGACACCTGCCCATACCTTGGACCCTAAAAATATGAAACTCCGCCAAGCGTGCCAAATAAATTATCAGGCCTGAACGATACGGAATCGGGTGACGATACGCCAGACATCATATATCATATATATAAAAAAGACATGTAACGAACTAAAAACGTTACAAGCTGTTGTTACAATATTCTATTAATTTTACTTGTGTTTTTTAAATATTGTGAATGATCGCAAACTAAGTATAAAGAGTAAAGTAAAAAATAAAAGTATAAAGTGTAATTGACACCACTAATTTATTCCACTAATTGCGAGGTTCTGAATGAAGCTTAATTTCTACTAACTGAAAATTACTACCACTAATTTTTACGTTCTGAATGCTTACTTTGACATTAAAGGAACAAACTTCTACGCTAATTGAAACCATTAATTTATTGCACTAATTGCGAGGTTCGGAATGAAGCTTTAGTGGAATTAATTAGTGGCTTCAATTAGCGTAAAAGTTTGTTCCTCTAATTTATTAGTTAGAAATGCTAGAGAACAGGACTATCACATCGGAGATGGGAAACAGCTCAGCCAAAAAGTGTGCAACAAGAGGCACGCCACAAGGAGGGGTATTATCACCTCTGCTGTGGCTGATTGTAATGAACCCGATCCTGACCTCTCTGACAATGAAGGGAATTAGGATAAAGGCATATGCAGACGACGTGGTAATATTGATCGTTGGCAAAAACTTGCAGACGATCAGTGACATCATGGAATCTGCTCTGAAGGAGCTAACGGAATGGGCAAAAAGGAATGGTTTGGGCATCAACCCAGACAAAACCGAACTGATTCTGTTTACAAGAAAATACAAGATACCCAAGTTCACGCTACCAAAGCTGGAAGGGAAGACACTTGTACTTGCTAAGGAGACAAAATAATTAGGATCAATCTGGACTCGAAGCTTTCCTGGAAAAGGAACACGGAGGAAAGGATTATAAAGGGAATAAATGCATTCTATACAACTATTGCAAATGCATGTAAACAACTATTTGGAAAGAGATGGGGTCTGCAACCGTACATTATACACTGGATGTACACTGCTATAGTTAGACCAATCACCACTTATGGAGTACTAGTATGGTGGCAAGCGGTACTTAAAGAGACTATTAGAAAAAGCCTCACGAAAGTACAGCGATTAGCAGCTCTAGGTACAACTGGGGCAAGGAACAACACAGCGCAAGCTGCGCTAGAAGCAATTCTGGACTTGCAATCAATCGACTGGCTCATGAAGGATCTAGCCGCTAAGGGTGCCCTAAGATTAAGGGAATCCAATCTGTGGAACCAAACCAACTACGGTCACTCGAGGATATTGCCAGTGATAGGAAAAACATGGTGAACACGAGTCCACATCTGCTAGACCAGAAAACGGACTATATGCTCACCAAACATGATTTTGGAGAAAAGATAAGAATTCGCATTCCGACAAGAGAAGAATGGGAAAGCAACCGAGTAATGAACACTCAAGAGATAGCAGTCTACACAGATGCTTCCGCAAATTCAGGGGGCACAGGTGTGGGCATCTTCTCAGAGAAACTAGACATCCGACGATCTTTGAGGCTATCGGATGGCTGTAATGTTCTACAAGCAGAGGTTTACGCCATAAAGGAAGCGGCTAGTTGTATACGAGAGAAAATTGCTGATAGACCAATAGGGGATATAGTGATATACTCTGACAGCTTGCCCGCATTAAGAAGCATCACCATGCAATCAGTGAGATCGAAAACTGTGATGGAATGCCGAGAAGCACTGTCCTGGCTGCGTCGGGGTGGGGCTACTCTGTGCTGGGTGCCAGGCCACAGCAATGTGGTGGGCAATCAGGAAGCAGACAGACTCGCCAAAGACGGGGCCAGGGGAGAGGCCGTGGCAGATGACCCACCACTTTTGACGATCAACACACTGAAGGAGGCTATAGGAACTGCCATCAAGGCCAAGCAGCAAGAGACGTGGCAACACCGTGAGGACTGTGCTACAGCTCGAAGACTATGGCCAGTGGTAGATAGCAAAAAGACAAAACAGCTACTAGAGCATAAAAAGGACCTAGTACGCATAATTGTAGGTGTCGTCACTGGAAACTGTTCCACGGGGGTAAACCTCGTAAGATGGAAAGTTTCCGACGACGACTACTGCAGAGAATGCGGAGAGGAAGAAGAAACCATAGAGCACCTGCTGTGCCACTGTCCGGCACTGGAATACCGACGCATTAAAACTTTAGGGCAAGGTTTTTTGGAGGGACTAGAGGAAGCAGCAGAAGCCAACATCAGCGACATCGGGAACTTTGCAAAGAGCTGGAAGTGCTTTAACGCAAAGAAAGAATGAGAGGAAGGTTTGGTAAAACAATACAGGGGTATCGCAATGGGCCCAAGGCCTCCGAGTGAGGGATCAAATATGATCCCAAACCCCAGCAACCTAACCTAACCTAACCTAATTTTCAATTAGTAGAAATTAAGCTTTATTCAGAACTTCACAATTAGTGGTATAAATTAGTGGTTTTAATTTGCAAAATTAGTGGTAGACATTTTCAATTAGTAGACAACGTTATCAAACTTTTAACTTTTCCACTAATTATACTTCAAAATTTGCGAGAAATGTCATTTTGGCCTTTATTATCTTCCGTCAAGACAAATTGTGGTCAGAAATCAAAAGTTGATTGTTTTATAAGTTAAATAATAAGCTTTCTGTATGGATACAACTGACTAACGCAACCTGTTGCTGGGATATTCTATTAATTTTAATTGTGTTTTTTAAATATTGTGAACGATCGTAAATTGAAAAGTATAAAGTGTAATTGAAACCACTAATTTATTTCACTAATGGCGAGGTTCTGAATGAAACGCAACTTTTTCTACTAATTGAAAGTTTCTACCACTAATTTTGACGTTTTGAATATCCAAAAATGACGTATCATAATATTGATTTTGTGTCTAATGTATTACATTTTTTGTTGATATTTCGAATATATTGATCAGTCCTTGTATATTAAGTTTTACATATCGATGCAAAAATATTTAATTTTACTTAATCTGATACATTTTTCGAAATATTTTGACCATAATTATTTCTTTTGCTTCAAAACATAATATTCCTAGTAGAAAAAAAAGGGAAAAAGGTGTAATACTTACCAGATTTAACCGTTTTTCTTAAAGATGCATTCTTCGTCAAATCTGTCTCATTAGGCTTCTCAGCAAAACTACTCTCCCTCTTCAACACCGACTTGGGCCTCTCCTTCTGCACAACTTCCTCAACATCCTCCTCAGCCTCCTCTTCATTATCGCTTCCTCCAGGACTCACCAGCGACACCATTGTCACGATCTCCCCAGGATTAGCCACGGCATTACTCCACTCTTTCACTTCAACCTCGTTTTTGGTACCGCTCTCGTCTTTATTATATTTTTTCGCACCTTTCATTTTTCTCTTCGTAGCCAGAAATTTGCTTTTCTCTGGCCTGGAACTCGGTGCCGAAGACGATCTAACTAGGGGAGGTCGAAATACTGGTTGTTGTTCTTTGAGAGTACCGTGAAACGCTGAATTGGTACGTTTATGGAACCGTTCTCTTCGTGATTGAGCTGTAACGGGTCGTATTATAACGTTTATTCCAGTGGATTCGTCGTTATTATCAGATTTTGAGTCATTATTATCAGCATTTTTATCTGGTTCCTTTTCAACCAACGGCACTACAACAATTGTACTGCTTTTTGGTCGCGTTCTGGGCGACTCAGTTTTCTTAAGAACGTTCTTTTTTAATCGGAAAGTTCTATTGTACTCTGAGTCAGCTATTAAAGGCTGTAAAAATTTTGGCTGTGTTTTTTCATTCTGTGATTCCTCCTCGCACTCTTTTGTACTCGGAGCAAGGAAAATCTCCAAATTTGGCTTTGTCTCAGCTTTGTTCTCTTTTTCAAACTCTTCTTTCTTTGCTCTAAATCGCTCTGCCAGATCTTGTCTGGAATTAAGAATAGAATCTTTCTCTAAAGATGCGTGTCTAGTGAGTTTACCTCTTCTAATTTCTTTGCATTTCTTCACTACTACCGGCTCATCTTTGATGTCTGTGGCGGTCCAGGCCATTTTTATAGGAGGTGGATGATCTGTTGGAAGTTTCTTCGTTTTGGCATTGAGGGAAATACGGATTTCGGAATTATGGTCTAAAATGGAGGCTTTTATGTCGGATATGTCTTCGGAGAACTGCTTGGTGAGGGTTTTGCGTCTTTGGCGGGCTGATGGGGGGTCGTACATTAGAGACATCTGTCGGAGCGGGGGTGATTTTTTTGTTGTGGACATATTGACTAAGTGGTGTTGCTTTGTGAACTAATTCATCTGTAATAATAATGAATTGATGTTATTTTGTGATGAATAGGTCTAGTTTATAGTGAATAATATTAGAGAAATATAAATAGGTAATCCATAATCTAATTCCATTAACGTTACTAATTTAACATATTATTATTTAATTTATATATTTTTTAAAATTTATATTATACATCTTAAATAAGTGCAAATATTATTAGGGTCTGTATATTCTATGAGGTTTTTTCGAAAAAAAAAATATTGAAAATTGTGCATTTTCTTTTAAATTTTCCTAAAATATTTTTAGAAAACTTTTTAGAACTGCCTGTTCATCGCAAATTTTCCCATGGTATAATTTCTTAATCTCTGATAATACCATGGTTACGGCTTTACTTGAGGGTTACTGCTCTAAAAACGATGCGAAAAACAGAAAAAATTCGGTGGCTCCCAATTTTTTTTAAAGAAATCATTTTTTTTTAATTTTCAAACTTGAAGAACTCGGTTGTTTGGACTTACTTGAAAAACGATAGAAGAAAAATATGTTCCTTTTATCGAGATCTACCAGAACTAAAAATATTTGCACTTGTTTAGGACTCACCCTGTATATTAGGCGTTCGAAATATGCAAAAATGAAATACATAAAATACGAAAGTTTCCATAACCATGAGTCAGGAAATCTATAATTTTAAAGATATATAGGATGTCAAAACTGTTAAAAAATGTTTGTTTTTTCAAACGTCACAAAAGTATTATTTTTTGCAACGTGATTAACAATATAAAAAGACATTTTAAGCCTAGGCATAAAATGAAGCACTTTTACGCCTAAGTACAAAAGTACGAAAATATATTATTAACTGACATAAAGTGTCAAATTCAACGAGCCTAACCATAGTTTCCCAATATATGAAAGTAATACCGGAGATGTAATACCTTGTATGCAATGCCTTGTATGTAGGTATTACTTTTAGATATTTTTATATTATCTGGAACGCTTGAAATTGTTTAAAAAAAAATTACTTGTGGCGTTTAAAAAAAATAGCATGTTCTATTCGGAGTAAAGATGACTTTTTGTGCCTCGCCTGTATGTCATATCTACAGCCTCGCCGCCAAAAAGTGTCATTTTTACTTTAATACAGTCTTTTGTATTTTATGCAAAACCGCAAAAATGACAGCTAAAACGTTTTGTTTAGACGTTAAATGTTGCCACATCGTGTAGGAGACACACTCAATGACATCGAAATAAAGATTATTTAGAGGTCATTGGACACACTGTTAATTGTAATATTGTCGAAACTTGTGCCAAATGTTAATTACAACGTTGGACACATCATGTAGAGTATGTTTCTCTTAACGTACAAAACGTCGAAATTACATTAATTACTTTACAATCAACAGTAACAAAGACAGTAAGCAAAGGAAAGTTGTTCTCTAAAAGCTGTTCGATGTTTTAATAAAAAAAAAACTAAGGAAACTTAACTTTTTCGTTGAAAAATTGAGACTTTCCGCGTTTCCAGGCAAAGTTTCTCTATTAAATTTCCATCTGTTCGTTTTTGTTTTCGTACGTGGCGTTTCACTTCCGTAGTAAGTTTTTCATTCAGTTTCGGTTTTCTGGCACCGGCATCGCCGAATCAACTTAAAAAAGGGGGGAAAATTACAACGTTGCCAGACGTTGGAGCGTTTTTCTTTGACGGGAATAGAAATTTTCAGAATAAGAAATATTTATCGACTAATTTAAAACTAATAATTGCCTGGAATTTGATATCTATTCCGGGTGCGTCTCGAAAGTGGCTCACCCCTATAACTTTTTTATTTTTTCAGTTCAAAAAACGAGATTTGGTATGTTAGTATATGAGATAAATTAGAATTGATTGACATATTCAATTGTTTTTGGTGACTTCTTGTTTCAGCGGAAATGACTAAAACTTTTGATTTTTAAATGGCATCCTCGGTATATTTCTACTTTATTCGATAGAAAATGACATTCTGAATAGAATGACACATCACATGTCAACTTTTGACATTTTCGCTTAAAAATGTATATTATTTATTATTTTATTTTAAACGTATTTTAAATTTCAATCTAGAGTGCCATGGCTATGTTAAAAACACTAATTTTTAATCGAGGAGCCTCGGAAAAATAGATTTGATCGTCTAATGTTTTTCGTGTCTTGGCCTGGCCGGTTAAAAGATGCTCAAATCGTATTTTTAATCATATCTCAATAATTATTTCAAATGGAACAAGGGTGGCTTGTTAGCATATTTTGAAAAAGCATTTTTTACGAATAATTTGGTACCACACACTTGGTTTTTCGAGTCAAATTGTCGTTATGAACGGCATGTTACAATTTCAAATTAACCATAATATCCGAAAATGTCAAAAGTTGACATATGATATTTCATTCTATTCAGAGTGCCATTTTCTAACGAATTAAGCAGAAATATACCGAGGGTGCCATTTAAAAATCAAAAGTTGTAGTTGTTTCCGGTGAAACAGGAAGTGACCAAAAACAATTACATACGTCAATCAATACTAATTTATGTCGCATATTAATATACCAAATCTGTTTTTTTATCTGAAAAAATAAAAAAAAATTGTAGGGGTGGGCCACTTTTGAGACGCACTCGGTATAAAAAATATCACTGTTTACAGATGTATTCCTAATGACTTTTATCGTTGTGTTGAAAATAAAAGATGGCTCTGGACTAAGACAAGTCTCGCTTATCACTAACCCTTGGTCTAAAATGAGTTTTAAAAATGTCAATATCTATATATTAAAATATCTTCAGAATAATTATTGTAAGTTATTGTTACACTAAATTAGTTTTGTCTCGTTGCGCTGGTTTTGTCACCTTTGGTCATTACCAACCGAGTTTCTATATAAATCATCTGCTAATATGATTAGGTTGATTTATCTATTATTTTATTTTTATTTATAAGAATTAAAATTACCTCTTATTTTGAAAATAATTACTATTTTAATTCTTTTTATTGTTTTTGTAATTGATGCTTCTGGATACTATTGTAAATTGATTGAGATATTTAAATAAAATACTACAAAGTGCTTTACGGTGTAAGAACAAACTTTATTGTGCTAATATACAAGTGTAAATTCTGCAGGGATGAAAAACATTACCATACTCTCTCTCTCTAGTTGTGCGAATCTTGTTTGGAGACGTGGCAACGTTGTGCAGGGGCGGCGGCGTGATGTTCGCCCTCCGCTCGACGGGGTTCGACTGAAACAATTCGGGCCCGCCACATGTTCTCCGCCGCCACCATCGATCACCCCCCGCCCCTCGGTCGCCCCATATGTCTTTCCCCCCTTTTGGAGCGTCCTGTTTTTTGTTTGTTTAAACGGCACGCGCTCCCCTTTTTTTATTGCTTTGTTTCTTAACGTTTTTTTTGTGGTTTTTACGTTTTAAGTATCTTAGCTATTCACTTGATTGGCTGGTAACTGTAGAGGTGGGTAAAATTGCTATTTCTCAATCACGTTGGAACTTTTATTATTATTATTTCTTAAGTATACCAGAATTCTGTTTTTTATTTTTAAACAGTCAAAATATCAAAAAGAATTCATCAAGAGCTAGTCATTAAAAGAATTGATGTCAAAAGCGTTAAGCCTTAGCTCATGACTCATGGCTACACAGAAAGCTATTTTTGCGTGTGAAGCGTTTTTTCATCTTTTTTATATATTAAGCATCGCTAAACGCTTTTGGTCGTGCCACTCTTATATAATTCTGTTATTTTGTTTCAGTCGCAAAAAACGCTTTAAACGCAAAATCGCTTCCTGTGTGGCCGTGCGCTTAAAGGTACGTTCAGGCTGAGAGCGTCGAGCGTCGCGTTGCGTTTGCGTGGCGTTCGCGTCACGCCGAATTCAGGCTGGAAGCGCCAGTTCAGCGTCTTGTGAGACTTGTAAGAAATCATTGTTGGATACATGTTATTTATTTTAATGTAAATATAACGAAGGAAACATTTTTGAACCTTCTTAATCTCGTTACTGTGAGTGTAACAATTGGGAGACCAGATATTTGACGCATATTCAAGATGCGGTCTTACAAGAGAGATATAAAGTCTTATAGTTGATTATATATCGAAATCTTTACTATTTACTTGCAAGGATATGATCTTTATATATACCGGATGGTGCATCAGCGTTGGAAGCAGAAAATCCATGAAAATTTTGAACTGTTAAATATTTCCTTATTGATTTTACACCGAAGTCGTAAATATATACCAAAAACTTTTAGTTACGTAATCGAGGACGCAATTTTTAAATTCATTGTTGCCAACCATGGACATATATATTTATTTCCTGACATTGTCATTCGTTTTGACACTTCAGTTTTGTATTACGAGTTTTTGGTTTAAATGAATTGTGTTGTGATACTTTAAGCTTAAATTTTTTTACTAGCAGGTATTGCAGAACACATTTTTTTAGAATCTCTTTTAGTGCGAAGTGCACAAGATAGCTTAATAGCCGTATAAAACTCATCGCAACTTTATTAGAATATTTTGAACGGGAAAGCGGTAGTAATGTCCCTATATGTCCCTTAAGTGTTGTTAAGAAGGTGAGTTTTGTTGATGTAAATAATAACTGTTTATATATTTATAATTAATTTATTTTTGTTTTCTAAAATATTTTGATTAAAAGAAAATATGTAATAGTGGACAATCACGTGACTAAAAGTTTATTTGATATGAAGGATATAGGTATATCAGGTAGAGTATCGAGTCTATTTTCTTAAACAAGAAATAAACTACAGGGTTGTTCACCACATACGACACGGAGTATTGTAGCTAAACGATTAGATTTTTGCCAATTGTAAGTTTTGGGTTCGTTGAAGCACTATTAGAGCTACAATTTAAAAATATTTTTACAAGATACAGTGTACCAAATAAATAAAAAAATATCAAAGTTGATTTTTTTTAAATGGAACAGCCTGTATATTATTACATTTTTAGTTTCTACGATTAAAATAAAGGTTAGTTTGATTAAAGTTTATCGCATATTAATCTTACCGTTTTTGAAATATTTAGGTTTTTTGTCAAATTACAGTAATAAATTTAATGCTTCATTTGTCTAGGCGTATTTAAGTTTCCAAAACCAAATATTATACTGAAGTATTTATATTTACTAAGTTTTGTGTTGCAATAATAAAAATTATACTTACTTATACAGAGTGTCTAAAAATTTATTTTAAATAATTACTAGCTTTAAACGGCAATAACTTGTTTAATTTAAATGGAACATCCTGTATATTTTATAAGAATCAGATGCATAATTTAATTGTCTATAAAATTGTATTATACCATTTTTTACCTATCTCTTCAAGTTTTCGTAGAAAATGCATTTTCTTATAATTTAGACCTCATTTATCAATATACCCATGGAATATTGACATTTTAGATTATTTTTAAAGATGTAACAAATTTTTAAAGAGTACAGATACTAATATTGTCGATATAATTCGTTTATTTCATTAAAAAATAAAAGAAAACTGTTTAAATATTTGTTAAAGAAAACCAATTAATATGGTTCCAGTATTCAAACTACATTAATTAACTGTTTGCGTTGATTAATCCAAATACTAAAAAACTGGATTTTGGATGTATAGTAGACAGTGCGGTAAAAAGTAACCCCTTAAAAATGTTATTTCATTTTTTGAGGATTGCTTATATATAACAAGAGAGACGTTCATTTTCATAACTTATTATTATATTGATTTCTGATTCAAATCCACATTTATTTACAATAATTTCTTAACTATCACACCATACCAAACACAATTAAGTATGTAATTAATGAATATTTGGGTAGAAATAATGGTGGTATACTCTTTTATATAGACTGAAATAGGTTTCTTTTTGTATACAAATTGTCTAGTAATATTATCGTTTTAACACCTGTACATTTGTTGCTTTAAAAACAATCTAAAATATTCCATGGGTATTCCATGGGTATATTGATAAATGAGGTCTAAATTATAAGAAAATGCATTTTCTACGAAAACTTGAAGGGATAGGTAAACAGTGGTATAATGCAATTTAATAGACAATTAAGTTGTGCATCTGATTGTGCTAAAATATACAGGGTGTTTTGCCAGAATATATTCTGCCATACATATGCCAGAATTTCCACAGACCCTCTCAAAAAATAATTCGCCTGGATTAATAAAACGGTAATAAAGCAGAGCGCCATCGCCACCAGACCAGCCCTCGAGATTAATAGAATGAAATAAGAAACCGTTTCCTGAATTAAAGATCCGATTTCGTGGCTGATTTAGCGGCGCGAACGGGGGGTTGAGGGCGGAGGGGTGATGGTGGAGGTGATGGTGGTGTCACCGCGGCGGAATTTAACGCTTTTCGCCGATCTGAATAAAGGTAAAGGAGGACGCGGTGAAATATCGGACCGGAAAACGGCCGTTTTTCTTTCGGGAAAATAGTTCTTTCCGACCTAATTCAACTTTTATAAGTCGATTTCAGGTTTCGGTCTCAATAACACGCTTAAGCTTCATTCAGAACCTCGAAATTAGTGGAATAAATTAGTGCTTTCAATTATAGATTATACTATTTAGTTTACGATCATTCATAATGTTTAAAAAACAATTAAAATTAATAGAATAATAGCAATTTTTAATAATAATATAAACTTAATATTTAGCTTATAAAACAATCAACTTTTGATTTCTAACCACAATTTCTCTTGACGAAAGATAATCAAAGGCCAAAATGACATTTCTCGCAAATTTTGAAGTATAATTAATGGAAAAGTTAAAACTTGGACAACTTTATCTGCTAATTGAAAATGTCTACCACTAATTTTGACGTTCTGAATGCTTACATTGAAATTAAATGATCAAACACTTTTACGCTAATTGAAACCACTAATTTAGTCCACTAATTGGAAGGTTCTGAATGTTTTCTTGTTTCTTTAATTTCAATGTAAGCATTCAGAACGTCAAAATTAGTGGTAGACATTTTCAATTAGCAGATAAAGTTGTCAAAGTTTTAACTTTTCCATTAATTATACTTCAAAATTTGCGAGAAATGTCATTTTGGCCTTTGATTATCTTTCGTCAAGAAAAATTGTGGTTAAAAATCAAAAGTTAATTTTGATTGAATTGAAAAATCAAAAATTGATCAAAAGTCGATTCTATTAATTTTAATTGTGTTTTTTAAATATTGTGAATGATCGTAAACTAAAAAGTATAAAGTGTAATTGAAACCACTAATTTATTCCACTAATTGCGAGGTTCTGAATGGAGCTTTAGTCTATTTAATACAAAGTAGGCATAATTTGTATTCGTATTTACTAAGAGTGGGTTCCAGGTGGAATCCTCCACTGCGGATGCGAGGGCCTATTGTCTCTAGTTCTACAAACTTTAAACTTTCAAAATTCACATTCAAAACCCGACCTTTAAATATACGTTTTTATATCCGAGAGTGATAAGTCACCAAGGTCTAATAAGACTAGCATGGTTTTGCCAATCAACTCAAACCTGGGTCTGCTTCCAACGAGACCTAGCCAGTTTTAGCATTAAATATAAACATATTTAATGCTAAAACTGGCTAGGTATTTTTACACAAATGAAGAAGGAAATTAAAGATAAAGGATTATATTATATCCGTATTGTAGCACATTTTTAGACAACTTCTTTATTTTTAAGATTTTGATGGTCAAACATCAACAAAATATTCCTTATGTTTGGACTAAATTTTCTCGAAAATTAAGACATAATTTAAAATTCCGTTACCATACGGAAGTAGATTGAAGTTTTGTGATTACAGTGATATATAATTTATATGGTTTTGTAACAAATTGCTCGCTATTTTATGGCAAATGCTAAAGCTCTGCAAACTTTAATCAAGCTTTAAGCAGGCCACTCACTAGGGAGCATGTTGCGCAACATCTTGGCGAACGCAGTTGCCGTCAACAAGTTTCCAAGTGTATGTGTTGGTCCGTCAACATGTTGCTAAGTTGCAGGCTCCCAGGACGAAACCGAAAAACCACGACGCGACGTGAGCTGGGCATGGTGTATGGTTCGCAGCACAAGTTGTAGACTACTAGCACAGAATATCTAGCTACTCAACAGAAGCCTCGTTACACGTATAAAATCGTAGGTGTCAAAAGGAGACAGACTTTTAAAGCCTGTCTCCAAATCAGATATTTTGATGCGGTAGTTTCGCTACTACATAATAGAGGGCGATAAATTTAAAAGAAAACAGTTTTCTATAAACGAAATTTAAAAGAATTTTATGCAGTGTTGCCATTGTGTAATCCATATTGTAATACTTCCTTATAAAGCCTGCCTTCAAATTTGCTACAACATATTAAAATAGATCAGAGCTCTTTTTTCAAACGTTTAGTTAACTTGCCATGTTAGTTGGAGTTAAATCTTACGAACTGTGACGTTTCTTCTTACGAAAATCTTACGAAAAGTGACGAACAATCACTTTGTGACGTTCGATTGTAATTGAATTTACTGGCGTTCGATTGGACTTATACTTGGTATAGTAAGTATCTTCGGTGACATTGTAATATGATGATACTATGATGCATATAAAGTGGTAGCTTAAGTACCTTATTACGATACCACTTCCTGACGCTCGATTGGGATCATATTTGAATATGATTATACTTGCGTATTTTTGATGACATTGCAATATTATGGTACCATGAAGTACATCAAGAGGTACCATAATGTAGTACCATATTACGATACCATTTCCTGACGTTCGATTGGTCTTAAAATTTGTATACTACGTGTGTTCGGTGACATCGTAATATGATGATTTTTGATGCATATAAAGTGGTACCTTCTATAGTACCATATTATGATACCACTTCCTGACGTTCGATTGGGCTGATATTTGATTATACTTGCGTATTTTTTATGACCTTGCAATATTATGGTACCATGAAGCATATCAAGGGGTACCATAATGTAGTACCATATTACGATACCATTTCCTGGCGTTCGATTGGGCTTAAACTTTGTATGCTACGTATTTTCGGTGACACTGTAATATGATGGTACTATAATACATATAAAGTGGTACCTTATATAGTACCATATTATGATACCAGTTCCTGACGTTCGATTGGGCTCATATTTGATTATATTTGCGTATTTTTGATGACATTGCAATATTATGGTACCATGAAGCATATCAAGAGGTACCATAATGTAGTACATATTACGATACCATTTCCTGGCGTTCGATTGGGTTTAAAATTGGTATACTACGTATCTTCGATGACATTGTAATATGATGGTACTATGATGCATATAAAGTGGTACCTACCTATAGTACCATATTACGATACCATTTCCTGGATTTCGATTGTGCTTAAATTTGTTATACTACGGATCTTCGGTGACATTTCAATATTATGAAGCATATCGAGTGGTACCATAATATAGTACAATATTATGATATCATTTCCTGGAGTTCGATTGGGCCAAAATTTGGTATACTTGCGTTTCTTTATAAAGATTTGTTTAATTAATAATTTTAATTTATTTTACAAATTTTAATTTATTGTACGATGTCGTGACAGCAACTTTTATGCCGAACTAATATATTATTAATTGTACCTGTGTCACTTTTTAAAATCTACCTAGGTCTATATAAATAACGTAGCAAACAGAAGAAATTTGTTATTATAGTATTTTTCATTAGTCAATTAACATTTTTTATACTGCATTTAATAAACATAATAAAGTAGTGTACATAATAATATATTAAAAATCTATTTTGTGAGCATATGTTTTCTAATAATATACTAAAACTTAAAACTATTTTAAAAGCCAAACGAATAATTAATATAAGCGTATCTGACAAGAAATAAAGAATAGAAAGAAATTATTATACACCAGAAAAAGAATGGGATGTCAATTAAAGTCTTGTTGAATCTGGCAACTGTGCATATTTAGCCGAGCTTCAAGGCCGTCGACGTGCCGTCAATCCAAAACCAAAAATTGAAAATTTCCAATTATATTCTGATTATGATATTGTCGCGCCATCTAATATTTTATTTGTCCAATTTTAGCTCTTTCATTTCGAGTATTTTTCTGTTGCGTAGCTAGGTATTCTGTGCTACTAGTTAATAGTTAACCTCAACATTTCGCGTTTTCTCCACTAAAGTTTTGCAACATGTTTCTTGAGTGTGTGGCTGGGTGATTTTTGTTGACAAGCCTGTCGAGAATCATGTTGCGCAACATGCTCCCTAGTGAGTGGCCTGCTTTTATCAAAACACGTGTGTTTGGAATTTTAGGTGTGGCTTAACACGACAGGATCGGGCTAAGCCTTAGGCAGATTTTTGAAATATAATATATATTTCGTTCGGCCACACACCCGCTTTACCCGACCCCTGAGAGCGACCCGAACAGTAAATATAGTAATACCGAGGGGTATCTCACTATTGGAATTACATGTACATTTTCTTGGCAGTCGCTGGCAGTCATTGGCAGTTTTATGGCAGTCGCCTATAATAATTACATGGCATCTTCTTCGTAGTCATTAGCAGTCGCTTGGAATTGGAAGATTATTTTGGCAGTACGTGTACATTTTTTACCCGAGTGAGACACCCTCGAGTAATACTCTTAAGATGTGAGCTCATCCTGCACTGTCCTCTAATCTGAGATCTCACACCTTTTTATAGTGGAAGACCTGCGTTGTAAGACTTCGCATATTTTACGTTTTATGTTTTTGATGGTATGCTCTTGTCCAAAATCTCTATACATTGACGTGTAATCTCTATACTTTTACGATTTTAAAAATGTCTGTTTTTAATGCTAAAAACTATTCTCTTTGGAGTACTCAAATCTTCCATAATGCCTTAATAGGCTACAGTTATTTTTGTATCATTACAACTACACATCCAATAGCTCACAATAAAAGACTAAACTTCAACTTTACCGTTTAGTTTTTGTCATGCAACATTATAGATAACTAGTTTAGCTTCAAAATAATATTTCTATCAAAAGGCCGGGGAAATCGAATATACCTACTGCTCGCAGTTTATTAATCTAATAAATCGATAGCTGCTATATTTTTATTATCTCTGATAGGATAAAATATTTATTCAAACGACAGAGAAAGTCGACAGTTCAATAAAAAGTGTTTTTCCATAATGCTTTATAGACTTTTTATAAAAGATGTATTTTTTTAAAGATACTATACAGATTGTTCATTGGACGGTTACTTATTGAGGGACAGAATGGCAACACTTCCTACTGAGTACTAAGCTAAGCTGCCGACTCGTCCCGTCGCGTCGTCTCTCGACGAGCGGGCCGAGGTTGCCATATTTCAACCATAAAGCTCTTGCCGCGAGTAATAAACAAATTAACAACCTGTATACAGGGTGGAACACCTCATTCGCTTCGGTTGATTATACGAAAGGAAGGACGTAGAAACAAAATATTTTATGAGTATATGTGAGGAGATAATGTGCACATTTTAAAATGATTTGAAAATATACAGGGTGTCCAGGGTGTGATACTTGGTATCACAACCAAAGTAAGATCCATACCAAAGTTATATTTTTTTCTTATGGAACACTCGGTATTTTATTTAATTCTTGGGCCCAAAAAAAGGCCTTTATTATAAGGGTTTGTTATGTTTAAAACCTTTGGTTTTTGAGATATTTAAAGATATTTGGCCGGCTTAAAAATAGTTTTAAAGGCTTTAAAGATATTTGGCCCATCATTGTGGCCGGCCGTAGCTCCAGCGTTAGTGTGTCGATCTACGGAGCAGAAGGTACTGGGTTCGATCCCCAGCCAGTACGGTCGCTTTATTTATTTAAATAAAAATATTTATTTATCTAAATAGAGCGACCAACGAGCCGCCACACAGTGCTTCGTCCCATGGACAAAAATCGAAAAAAAAGTTAAAATTTACTAATATCTGAATATGTAATTTTATACTTATAGCAATGTTTAACCATCCTGTATATTATTTTTCATAAACAGCGTTTTTTTGTTAGCAAATATTTTCACTAAAAATAAATTTTGCGATCATTATCTTATATCAATGAAAAGAATAACATTTATAGTAGTTCTGTATATGGAGTTAAACGTAAACGAGTTAGTACGTACTTAATTGAAAGCCACTATGGATATTGTTAAACAAGATATGTGCTTTAAATTTATTTCTAAACAAGTTCGTGATTGTTTAGTTTTTATTTATTTTTTAAAATGATTCTTAAATGGGTATAAAAATTTTACGTTTTCAAACTTCAAAAAGGCATTTAAAAAAAACATATCAAAACATATCGTATTTATTGAATATTTTTGTTGTCATATTCATACACTTTTAATTTTTGTATAGTTCACCTGCGTCTGCTTGCGACAAACTTTATTTTATAATACTTTTCAGATGGAGTAAAATTGATAAGCAATGCCGATCTGGTTAATACTTGGCTTGATCATAAGGACAAGAACTCAAAATTATTTGTATTTCAAAAATGTGTTCTTTATTAGATATTCATGAACATTCCAGTCAAATGAGACCATATGTGCCTGAAAAAGCCCACTATTTTGGAGCGAAACGTCGCATAAAAAAGTTTCCATCTTTCAATTTATTATAAAACCTCATACCCAAGAAAACGAAAAAATAATATATTGATATGGTCTATTAAAGAGGTAACTATTAACATCCGAACCCCTCATACCAACAAAAAGAACAGTAACAACGCGAAAAAGTAACATATTAGAAAAAACATGTACAGAAATATCTTATATGTGAGGATATTTCATCTACCTGTGATTTGGATACTATAAATTTGGAAGATTCTGTCAGCAGTGATTCTTCTGAATCAGAGTAGTTACGATCTATGCATTTTGTTGTCCTAAAGTAAATTTATAGTATCTTAAGTTTTTTTTTTAATTAAATATAGCATTAATGTTTCTTTTCATTAAAGAAAAACATTTTTATCTTATATTGGCTTATATTGTAGGAATCATGTTCTAATGTTATTCCAATTCTTTTGAAGTTTAAAGCATCCCCGGTGGTCAATGCAGAACTTACGTTGATGTGTTTTTGTACGCGTAAATTCTTGATTCCGATTAAATGAACAAATTAAAAAGAGAAACAGCCTTATGCTCTCCCCGGAACAATGCTATCCGACTGCACCAGTTTTGATGTTGCATGAAAAGACTTAGACTTTTCCAAAAAAAAATTATTGAAATAGAATTTTACGAACAAAACTTGTGTCGATCTACGGAGCGGAAGGTACAGGGTTCGATCCCCAGCCAGTACGCTCGCTTTATTTATTTAAATAAAAATATTTATTTATTTAAATAGAACGACCAACGAGCCGCTACCTCAAGGAAGGCAATGGCAAACCACCTTGAGTATATTTGCCTTGTACAGCCTCTCAAATAGTGCCGTTCGGATTCGGCAATAAACTGTAAGTCCCGTGTACTTGTGAAACACTGATGACACACATCACAAGTACATGCGAGAGGTAGCCGACGCTCTATATAGAGTATGGCACTGTAAGAAGAAGAAAGATATTTAAATATGCATGCTATAATAAAAAGTTCGTCAACACCTTGTACATTACTTTTCAGAATTAATTATTGTGCTGATTTTCAAACCAGAGAAATAAACTTTACTAAAAAATTTGATTGTTTCCTTAAAAATGTATACAGGGGTATCAAAAATGGCTGGTCTATTTTTAATATTTATTTTACATAAATACTTCGTTATTTCAAATGTAACACTATGTATTTATTTAAATAAGTCGAGGCTTAGGGTTTCCTATAACTATCTGGCTCAGATTTTGAATAAAAAGCGATTTTCAATAAAATTGTTATCAAGATGTGTGAATTGTAATCAAAAGTGTGTCTGGAAAGGTTTTATGAAACTTTCTATAATTCGTGTTAATTTTGTCAAGTTATATGTCAAAATTATTATCGATTGTCATTCCCCAACCGTCTTCGACGCCGTTTTTTTTATTATACGGTACTTAGTCACAGAGATCGGTACGGTAGCATTTAGGTACTTTTATCAAATAATGCTAATACTAATAATAATGCTAATAAATAATAGATTGTGGATTATCATTGAACTATAAGAGTAAACAAATCTGTTATCAAAAGCAAATATATTCTTTGTCATCAGATGTCACTTGAAATCACTTAGTAATATTATTATAGTAGGAGAGCCCAAGGGGGGATTTTGAGAGACGACACTAAAACTCACCAAAACCTCGGAAGCATTAGGATCCTACACGGAGAGTTCGGTTTTGTTCGGCAAAAAGCGCTTTGCGGGAATTTTGAACATAACGAATAATAATACATTGCTAACAGTATTTAACTGTTTGGGTTGTTCATTTTGTTTTTTTATAGTTTTTAGACTATTTTTAGAAATACGGCTATATTCAAAAACTGATCTGCATTCATATATTTTTAAAACATACAAATATCATTAAAGTTACGAAATGTAATTTGTTATTATTTGCTCATTTTAAAGAAGGAAGGTGGTTAATGTATCTGGCTGATATTTGGTAATATGCCTATATTGCCTACATCAAGTGATTTTAGTCAAAGTGGCATTGATTATTAGTGTAGGTAAATTAAAAATTGTTTCATTTGCAGATTGCATGATCACTATCTAATTTGATGCATAAGTGAGAACCATAGCTTTACTATTATTCTCGAATTCTACTCTAGTTATTATCATTATGGCCTATATATGAATGAAGACCGGTTAGAAAAATTTGTAATACAGTACAGGGCAGAGAAATATTATGTTCCGAATCAAGTTGGAAGTCTTTTAAAATATCAATTCTTGAATTGAATCACATTTTCATGGGGGAAATAAACGTTTTGTTTGAAAATTTGTTAGCTTAATTACTGTAACATATTAGAAATAAAAAAACAAATTTATAGTTTTAATTTTATTTGAATGTTGCAGTTTCGATTATGGCCTATAAGAAGAAACTGCAAGAAACTCATGGGTATTCTATGTCAAGAAAATACAATAATTACAACAATAAAATACAATAATTTTAACAATAAACAATACCACATTGTACAGGTAGTATGTAGTACAAAATAAATATAAAACACTTAACCAACAGTGAATACATATTTACTTAACCAAGACCAAAAACAAAATAAATAAAGCCTTAAACCAATAACTTCTTTCACTTTGTTCGGAATAATTAATTCTTGCTTATCCATTTTCCTTTTATGGCTTATTATATGGTCTTTTTATTGAACTACTGGCCTTCTCTGCTCATTTAGAACAATTGCTGATATATCCTAAAAATAAAAAGAGACTATTTGGCATAGTGCTTTTTTTCATTTATATTTTACCTACCTGGCTGATTTACTATGATTACAATAATAATTGTAAGTTTTTTTCCACATAGACATTATATTTTGTTATATATTGACTTGGCGAATGCATAATAATTTATCTTAATCTTCTGTTTTTCATACCATAGTTTATAACTTTCCTTTGTAGGCTTTGTAGCAAAGTCATAGGCAAAGTTATGCGTTTCCATTCCCAATTTTACTTCATGGTGTTTACGTTCAATTGTTGTTGCAATATACTGCAACTTCCAGAAACTATACAGACTACCATATTTAGAGTAAACAGAGGGCAAATAATACGTTTCTTCTTATTATAGTGTTTTTCACAAGATTAAGTGAAACAACACAAATTAAAAATAATCCAGTCTCTAATATTAATTATCAAAGTTGGATCCCCAAAACACATTCACAAATTGTAAATCTACTTTAAAGTGCTATTAGTATTTTTTGTATTTATTTTAAAAATACAGGAATGCTGATGAATTTTTAACTTTGTTTTTAAATAGGGCCATACTTACTCTGATATTTATAAAAGTGCCGTTGTTTACAAAGTCCATTCTAAAATTCAGCTGAGTTTGACGTAAACCGCGGTTGCGCGGTTCAGCTTCCGAGTATTTTGTCCTTAGAGAAGGAAAGAGAGTCTCTCTTTCCTTCTCTAGGGTATTGTGAGTTAGTGTCGTCCAAAGACATTATAAATATAGACCGAACATCTCATTCATAAATACTCGTTGGTAGTGTATCAAACATTCCAATGTGTCAAACAAGGACAGAAGAGACAGAGAAGTCTAAAATTTCCGACCCCGGCAACTAGGCGCATTTGGATTGTTCTAATGGCCAGTGGCGTATCGTTTTTTGGAACGAATTTAATTAGTAAAGTAAAAGTAAATTAATTAGTACAATTTTTACTCCATATTAATATACTACATTAACAGTTTTTCATCAGATGAGTTTTGTTATAAGGTCTAATATAATAATATAATTAATATCCCACATATACCTATGTTGAAACGTTAGTAGGTGCTTTTCGAAAATCGCTCCTACGTCGATTTTCAATTTAAACTTTCAGTTACTTCTATATAAACTTTCAGTTACTTTTGAATATTTACAGGGTGACTCAGGCTTCCGAAACAGTTCTATATTAGGTGTGTGGTTGGTGACTTTTCTTTCAATTTTTTTTCAGAATATGGAGGCAATGGTAAAGCACATTTTAGACATTTTTGTTAACATAGGTGGCCGGAACATATTTTCAAACTAAAGTTGTAGATTTGCCATTAAATTTCCATTCCAGAAATACCTAGGGTTGCCACCTGTCCTTTTTTGAAAAGGACAGTCCTTTTTTAGAATAACTTGTCTTTTTGACTTTTTTTTTACTTAAAAAGTTATTTTTATTTTCTTATTTTCCCTGAGAAAATTACCTACAGCAAACAGAAATATTCTTTTCGTCCAAATTTAATTAGAGATGTTATAAAACTTATAAATAAATTTTTCTTGTTTAGAATAGACAACATTATTTAGAACTTCCCGTTTAATCTCAAATGATAATTTAGGTTTTAGTTTTACCTTTTTTGATCTTAAAAAGAACTTTTTGAAATTAGTAATTAGTAACGATTTAGTTAGTTCGCAATCGATAGCTTCCTGTAAAGTACTGTGTAATAGTTGTTTAATCTTGTATTATTAATAACTTCCTATACCTAAAATCAATATTTAATGAGAAGATTGTATTTTTTTGAAAATATAAGACAAGATTTGACTTTCGGTCTTCTTCTTGTATTATGATGGCTCTGATACGAGGCAATTACCTTTTAGTCTCTCAATAGAAGGCATTTATCATTAAAAGTATCAAATCTGTGTGCTACAGTATGGGATTTCTATCGCATAATAATGAATATTACGTTTATTTACAAATCCATTACTTTTAAACGTAGCTTCATCAGACAATCAAATTTTAGTTAAATGTCCCAATCTTCATGAACTGTATTAAGCATATGTATAGCGGTTTGAATCACCCCGAGAATCACCCTGTATGTTGACAAAATATTTTGAAAATGTGCGTTACAATGGCCCCCATCTTATGTAAAAAATTGAAATAAAATTACAAAACCAAAAACGTAATAGGTAAAAGCTTTTTGGAGGCCTGGGTCACTCTGTATATAGGTATGTATTAAACTAGTAGCCTAAGAATTATTTACAGTTCGTCCCATTCTAAAAAAAGGTAAACACACCGTACAAATAACTCTAGGAAGAGGTATTTGTACGGTGGTAAAAAATTGTTTAAACGAGGCCGAAGGGGCAGATATAATAATGCAATAAAATGTGAAAAAAGGCGGGTAAACTCCTTTGTTTATTTGTTGAGCAAAATTCCTTTAGAATATCGTATATAATGACCAAAATATGACGCAATTTTAAGAAAAAAAATGTCACTTTCTGGCTTATAATAAAGTTTCAAATGCAACGTTTATATTCAAATTTGTTATGATCTACAACAGTTAAGTAGTAATTGAGACGAATTATAATTCAATTACCGGCTACTACGTTCTTGTTTTAATAGCTCAAAATTCAACAAATATAATTAGAAATTATTTTAATTGTGATAGGCTCCCTTGTGGGACGCCTATGTACGGCGATTACGGCGCGGCGGAAACCTGTGAAAAGACAAATTCGCTTATTTTTCCACACATTTGACACTGTCGTACCATATTAAAAATTCGCAGATTCAAAAGTACGTTAAACAAAAGCAAAAACTACTGAAAAACACTGAAAAGTTCACTTCGGACTTGATTCCGACTTCAAACACACCGTAAGCTAAACGTAGTACGCTATAACGGACCAACGGCCGTCGCGAGGGGAGGTGGGACGGACGGCTCATTTCATTCTGGAAGACTAGCAGCGACGTTTGCCAATAGTTCTAGACATTTCAGCACATTAAACAGTAAACATGTCCTTTAATAGTAACGCATATATCCTCTGGTTAATAACATATTATTAGGCATGCTTCTTTAAAAATAAACTATTAATTTAATTAAGAAATTGAGATTTATTGATATCCGGTGAAGGTTTTAAAGTCACCTTTTCTGCAAATCAAACTAAGTAGATAGGCGCAAATTTGAGATGTAGCAATGGCGTCTTCTCTATCTCAGTTGGTTTTTACAGTACGTAGTCAACCTCCGATTGTTTGATCGGGTTAAAATGCAAAATGTGATATCTGTTCTTCCTAAATCTATGGTGTCGTCTGATTTTGAGATTTTCTCAAGCCCAGCAGAATACCATATGCCATAAGGGAGAAACCTTGCGCTCTGTTAGGTACCCCCACCATACATGAACCGACTCAACTTTCATTTAGCTGAAATTAGTTATGTAAGAAATATTTGTTTATTTAGTATTTGGAAGCCTTTTCGAATAGTATCTATGTCACAAAAAATTTTCTGCGGAAATGCATCATTTTCAGTTTTTCAACTTTAAAATTGCTGAACTCAGGACTAGTTTCGTTTAGCTGAAATCAGTTATGTAAGACATCTTTGTTTATTTAGTTTTTGGAAACCTTTTTGAAGAGTATGCCAAAATAAGTTGTCTGCGGAAATGCATCATTTTCAGTTTTTCAACTTTAAAATTGCTTTTTGAGTTTTTCAATTTTAAAATAGCTGAAATCAGGGCTAGTTTCGTTTAGCTGAAATTAGTTATTAAAGAAATATTTGTTTATTTAGTTTTTGGAAGCCCTTTTGAATAGTATGTCACATTTTTTTTGCGGAAATGCATCATTTTCAGTTTTTCAACTTTAAAATTGCTTTTTGAGTTTTTCAATTTTTAAAATAGCTGAAATCAGGGCTAGTTCCGTTTAGCTGAAATCAGTTATTAAAGAAATATTTATTTATTTAGTTTTTGGAAGCCTTTTTGAATAGTGTGTCACAAAAATTTTTTTGCGGAAATGCATCATTTTCAGTTTTTCAACTTTAAAATTGCTTTTTGAGTTTTTCAATTTTAAAATAGCTGAAATCAGGGCTAGTTCCGTTTAGCTGAAATCAGTTATTAAAGAAATATTTGTTTATTTAGTTTTTGGAAGCCTTTTTGAATAGTATGTCACAAAAATTTGTTTGCGGAAATGCATCATTTTCAGTTTTTCAACTTTAAAATTGCTTTTTGAGTTTTTCAATTTTAAAATAGCTGAAATCAGGGCTAGTTCCGTTTAGCTGAAATCAGTTATTAAAGAAATATTTGTTTATTTAGTTTTTGGAAGCCTTTTTGAATAGTATGTCACAAAAATTTGTTTGCGGAAATGCATCATTTTCAGTTTTCAACTTTAAAATTGCTTTTTGAGTTTTTCAATTTTAAAATAGCTGAAATCAGGGCTAGTTCCGTTTAGCTGAAATCAGTTATTAAAGAAATATTTGTTTATTTAGTTTTTGGAAGCCTTTTTGAATAGTATGTCACAAAAATTTGTTTGCGGAAATGCATCATTTTCAGTTTTTCAACTTTAAAATTGCTTTTTGAGTTTTTCAATTTTAAAATAGCTGAAATCAGGGCTAGTTTCGTTTAGCTGAAATCAGTTATTAAAGAAATATTTGTTTATTTAGTTTTTGGAAGTCTTTTTGAATAGTATGTCACAAATTTTTTTTGCGGAAATGCATTATTTTCAGTTTTTCAACTTTAAAATTGCTTTTTGAGTTTTTTAATTTTAAAATAGCTGAAATCAGGACTAGTTTCGTTTAGCTGAAATCAGTTCTTAAAGAAATATTTGTTTATTTAGCTTTTGGAAGTCTTTTTGAATAGTATGTCACAATTTTTTTTTGGCGGAAATGCATCATTTTCAGTTTTTCAACTTTAAAATTGCTTTTTGAGTTTTTCAATTTTAAAATAGCTGGAATCAGGGCTAGTGTCGTTTAGCTGAAATCAGTTATTAAAGAAATATTTGTTTATTTAGTTTTTGGAAGCCTTTTTGAATAGTATGTCACAAAAATTTGTTTGCGGAAATGCATCATTTTCAGTTTTTCAACTTTAAAATTGCTTTTTGAGTTTTTCAATTTTAAAATAGCTGAAATCAGGGCTAGTTTCGTTTAGCTGAAATCAGTTATTAAAGAAATATTGGTTTATTTAGTTTTTGGAAGTCTTTTTGAATAATATGTCACAAATTTTTTTTGCGGAAATGCATCATTTTCAGTTTTTCAACTTTAAAATTGCTTTTTGAGTTTTTCAATTTTAAAATAGCTGGAATCAGGGCTAGTTTCGTTTAGCTGAAATCAGTTATTAAAGAAATATTTGTTTATTTAGTTTTTGGAAGTCTTTTTGAATAGTATGTCACAAAAAAATTTCTGCGGAAATGCATCATTTTCAGTTTTTCAACTTTAAAATTGCTTTTTGAGTTTTTCAATTTTAAAATAGCTGAAATCAGGGCTAGTTTCGTTTAGCTGAAATCAGTTAAAGAAATATTTGTTTATTTAGTTTTTGGAAGTCTTTTTGAATAGTATGCCACAAAAATTTTTCTGCGGAAATGCATCATTTTCAGTTTTTCAACTTTAAAATTGCTTTTTGAGTTTTTCAATTTTAAAATAGCTGAAATCAGGGCTAGTTTCGTTTAGCTGAAATCAGTTATTAAAGAAATATTTTTTTTATTTAGTTTTTGAAGCCTTTTTGAATAGTATGTCACAAAAAATTTTCTGCGGAAATACATCATTTTCAGTTTTTCAACTTTAAAAGAAGATTTTCATTAAATTAAAATTCGTAATCAGGCGCGTTTTAGCTTACAACGTGTTTTGGTTGTGTTGGTTTGGTTTGATTTGTTGGTTCGTTTTTGTTTGTTTTCATTTTTTTTGCGGAAATGCATCATTTTCAGTTTTTCAACTTTAAAATTGCTTTTTGAGTTTTTCAATTTTAAAATAGCTGGAATCAGGGCTAGTTTCGTTTAGCTGAAATCAGTTATTAAAGAAATATTGTTTATTTAGTTTTGGAAGTCTTTTGAATAGTATGTCACAAAAAAATTTCTGCGGAAATGCATCATTTTCAGTTTTTCAACTTTAAAATTGCTTTTTGAGTTTTTCAATTTTAAAATAGCTGAAATCAGGGCTAGTTTCGTTTAGCTGAAATCAGTTATTAAAGAAATATTTGTTTATTTAGTTTTTGGAAGTCTTTTTGAATAGTATGTCACAAAAATTTTTCTGCGGAAATGCATCATTTTCAGTTTTTCAACTTTAAAATTGCTTTTTGAGTTTTTCAATTTTAAAATAGCTGAAATCAGGGCTAGTTTCGTTTAGCTGAAATCAGTTATTAAAGAAATATTTTTTTTATTTAGTTTTTGGAAGCCTTTTTGAATAGTATGTCACAAAAAATTTTCTGCGGAAATACATCATTTTCAGTTTTTCAACTTTAAAAGAAGATTTTCATTAAATTAAAATTCGTAATCAGGCGCGTTTTAGCTTACAACGTGTTTTGGTTGTGTTGGTTTGGTTTGATTTGTTGGTTCGTTTTTGTTTGTTTTCATTTTTTCTCGGTACGGTATTGATGTCTAAATTACAGTATTTACTAGGGTAAATGCATCCCTATACAAGGAAAGTGTTTAGAATGTAAAGCAGGAGCATGTTTTCATGTAACAGTTATGATTTCAGTTATTCTTAAGTCGGAAAAAAGAGAATGATGCATTTCGCAGAGAATTTTTTATGACTTTGTGCTTCGGAGGCTGTATCCATCCAGTATACTGGATGTTTTGTTGTTTTTTTTATAATTGATTTCAGCTAAAAAAAGTTCACCAAATATCTGAAAGATACAAGTATTTCTTTGTGAGTTTTCTTTTTTTACATGTTTGAAACCCTGTACACGCTCCTCCCATCAGTAAAACAACAAACATCCAACCATTTTGCATCTTTGACACCCTTACTATTAGGTTAATTCTATGACGAAGAATACATTATTATAAAATAAAGATATTTAGTCAAAGAGCATATACTCTTATCAAATAACGCATTTATAGATTGATTGTGTGAATTATCATTAATCTATAATAGTAAATAAATGTATTATATAAAGCCAATATATTCTTTACTGTCCAATGTCTGAAATAACTCAATAATATTATTAACCGTTTTTCCCTGAATTCATTTAGATATTTTATCACCGTACGTGCCGAATGCAATATTTCGTACATGCTACCGCAAATAATTTTACTCAGAAACTGAATAAATACATTGTTGATATTAATTCCATATAATTTTCTATTTGTATTACGATTTACTTCAAAATTGAGTAGCTTGTTAGCAACTTACAATGCTACACATATTTACAGTAAGTATTATTTTTTGCACTAAAAAAATCACTATGTGCATTGTGTTGACATAGAAAAATGAAATCTATACTAATATATAAAATCCTTAAGTGACTGACTCACTGATTAATCACGATCCTGCTCAAACCACTCAACGTAAGAAGATCAATTTTGGCATACAGGTTGATTCTAGGGTGTAGAGGTTCGATAAGAAGGGATTTTTCGAAATTCCAGTTCCAAGGGGGCGAAACCACCCCTCAAATATTACAATATTTTTTATTTAAAATACCGTCGTTTCCGAAAAAAACACTTAAACACGTATTTTTTATTTTGTTTTTTTACATATTTTAAGATTTTTTAAAAATGTATACAGGGTGTTTTAAAAAATCTGGTCATTGATTAATCACGATCCTGCTTAAAGCGCCTGACGTAAAAACATAGTATAAGGAAACTAGAAGTTTTACTCCTTGTCAAATCCTTTGTTCTTTTTCTGCCACTTTATATGACCTTGTTCTCGCCTCCGTAGCCGACGACGTAGCTGTATAGTCGTGGTCTATTAACTAGGCAAAGTATAGACGTGGCACTCGCCATAGTTTCACAGATATGTATTTAGGAAAATATGAGTTCACAATAAAATAAAATAAAAAAAATGATCATCGAGTAAAAACTTGCTTGAAAACAGAATATTTTCACATTTCGTGTAGGTAACAATTATTCTGTATCTGAAAATCTTCTGATGGGAAGAAATGCGGAAAAAATATATAATGACATATTTTTATATTATTATCTATTTCAGAGATTTTCTACGACTTTTTTTTTATTTAAAGCAAGTTTAATTCTCTGTAAATAACTGGATTCGGCATAAAATTATGCTATAGTACACTGTCTTTATTTAAAGCACACTGCGGTGTTGCTAATCTATTTCTTATTTACTAAAACTTTGGTTAAAAACATTCTATACGAAAAGTGGTAAAAAACTAGAGTGAACATAACTTTATTAATACTTCGCTATGTTTTCTTAAACATGAAGGATATCGGAATAAATTCGTGTAGAAAAATTTACTTTATCGTATACAGGATATTTTTTATGGCGTCACCAAAATCGTAATATTTAAAAAATGTTGTATCTCATTTTTTTTAAATGTAACACCTTGTATATTATTTTTCTTTCAGATGTAGAATTAAAAGGTGAACATTTTTTGACAAGACAAGACAGACAAAGATCATATTAGGTGGCATTGAAAAAAATTTATTGTTGAAAGAACCATATGTAATATAATACTGCGAATATCTGCGACAGCGGTAAAAATTTAGAAACACTTTAAATTAATAAAAAAAATGTTCACTTTTTAATTCTGCATCTGACAGAAAAATAATATACAGAATGTCGCATTTAAAAAAGTTGAGATATACCATTTTAAATATTGCGATTTTGGTGACGCCATAAAAAATACCCAATATAGAATAATGTATATGGAATGATGTAAAATAATAAAAAAAATCAAACTAACTTTACCATAACTTTTTTTGTGACACCCTGTATATAACAAAATATTTTAGGATACACCTCTTTATAAACCTTGAAACATATGAATAAAACTTTTTTCACATCTTCGACAACGACGACAATATTGGACTTCCTCGCACTAATGGGCCACCCTGTATATTTACGGTGGTTTAAAGCTAGGTGTGGCACTTTTCTTCCCTCAAATATAAACTCAATATTTTGTCTATAATATTTTGAAAATATTGTTATATATTATGACCACTTATAATAAAAAATAAATAAAAAAAACATGAAAAAATACAGTCCACTAAATTTATAAGAGATTATGCTATTATAAAATTCTTTCAATTAAAAAATATGAATAATTTGCGGAGACTTTAGATGTACAAAATATTTACTCTAAAATTGTTTCAAAAACCAATTTATATAAATTACCTCGTAAATTATTATTGAAATGAAAATTTTATGGAAAATCCCCTGACCAAAAAATATTTTCATGTGCATATTTGAGACAACCTGTATATCTAAAAAACTATTTTTAAAATCTGCACATATGCTAAAAAAAATAATAACATTTAATTAATTACATAATATCTCAGCTTCTAAAATAAACAAATATAATTAAATGTTAATTGATAATTACTATCAGCTTGCCGATTTACATCCGATGGAAATCTAAAAAGACTCAAAGAACAATTTTTTTGAATTATTTCCACAATTAATAGCAGCGCACAGTAAGGCACTCATGTCTTGTCAATCCGTCCCTGTGCTCGGACGCAACGCTCGAACCTCACAGCTCGACGGACCGAATTCAACTGAAACGCTTGCAACCTGCCGATATTCGACAGCTTGCAAAAACTGGCAGAAAATATTTGCGAGAGTGCAACTACTCTTTTCCTTAAACTATGGTAAAAAGCTGATTTTCTGGCAGTATGCAAACGAGCAAAAAAGTCGACAGACTTGTTTATCCGTTAAGTTATTTAATATAACATAAACAAAATGGAAATACCGATACCGATTACTATTGCCGGCCGCCTCGCTTTCGTTTAAAACTATAAACGGTGATGGTACATTTTAGGTACGTCGTCAATCTTGAAGTTATTGATGTAAATTTGATATTAATATATTCTACAATTAATGTTTTAACGTTTTAAGTACGGATCGTACGAATACTCGGCTAAATCTTTGAGATTTGAGATCACTGCAATAATTATTTATTTTTTGAGGTTAGAAAAACAATTATTCTTAAATAAACAAAACAAACCCGCGACCTTGCAACCCGGCATGTAACCGATAATAAATGCAACTTGACTGAATACTGGATAAATGAATCAAACCCAAACTTGTTTGTCTCAAATCTAAAAAAAAGTAGATATAAATAAACACGTGAGTATTACGCCTTAACTGGGAACGGGGCAACGGGGACGGAGCGACAAGACTTGTTATTGTTATTGAAACTGTGATCACATCACGCTTAAAAATCACTGATATTAAAAAATCACAGTAACAAATATCAGTGTGATTAAAAAATCACGATATCGCTCATCTCTAAACGCTTGCAACCTGCCGATATTCGACAGCTTGCAAAAACTGGCAGAAAATATTTGCGAGAGTGCAACTACTCTTTTCCTTAAACTATGGTAAAAAGCTGATTTTTGGAAAACGGATTGACTTTAGGGTGTCCATAAGAAGGGATTTTTCGAAACTCGAATTCTAAGGGGGTGAAACCACCCCTCAAATATTAGAATATTTTCTATTTAAAAACCGGGAGTTTTTCGGAAAAACTCTTAAACACGTATATTTTATTTTGTTGTTTTACATATTTTAAGATTAAGGGGTGTAGAGGTTCGATAAGGAGGGGTTTCTCGAATCTCAAATTCCAAGAGGGTGAAAACGCCCCTCAAATATTACAATATTTGTTATTTAAAATACCGTCGTTTCCGAAAAAAACGCTTAAACACGTATTTTTTATTTTGTTTTTTTACATTTAGTTTAGATTATTTTTAAAGATGTACCAAATTTTTAAAGAGTACAGATACTAATATTGTCGATATAGTTTGTTTGTTTCATTAAAAATTAAAAAGAAACTGTTTAAATATTTGTTAAGGAGGACCAATTAATATGATTCCAGTATTCAAACTAGATTAATTGACTGTTTGCGTTGATTAATAATAATTACTCCAAATACTAAAAAACTGAATTTTGTATGTGTATTAGACAGTGTGGTAAAAAGTAACACCTTAAAAATGATATTTCATTTTTTGACAAATGCTTATTTATAACAACAGAGATATTCATTTTCATAACTTATTATTATATTGATTTCTGATTCAAATCCACATTTATTTAGAATAATTTATTAACGAACATAATTAAGTATGTAATTAATTAGTATTTGAGCGGAAATAATAGTGGTATATTTAATTAATGGTATACTCTTTTATAAGGATTTAAATAGTTTTCTTTTTGCATATAAATGGGCTAGTAATATTTTCATTTTGCTAAAAACGATAATATTACTAGCCTGTACATCTTGTACCTTTGTTGCTTTAAAAACAATCTAAACTGTCAATAGTCCATGGGTATATTGATAAATGAGGTCTGAATTATCAGAAAATGCATTTTATACGAAAACTTGAACGGATAGGTAAAAGTGGTACATCGTAATACAATTTGATTGTATCAAAAATTAAATTGTGCATCTGATTCTCCTAAAATATATAGGGCGTTCCATTTAAATTAAACAAGTTATTGCCGTTTAAAGCTAGAAATAATTTAAAATACATTTTTAGACACTTTGTATGAGGTAGTATTATTTTTATTATTACAACCCAATAACTGATCAATAAATAGACTTCAATAAATATTTAGTATTAAAAACTTTGATACCTTTGGTGAAATAACGCCTTAAAATTTTGACTGCAATTTCACAAAATTGAAAATATTTCAAAAACGGTAAGGTTTAAGTGTGATAAACTTTAATCAAATTTACCTTTATTTTAATCGTAGAAACTAAAAATGTAATAATATACAGGGTGTTCTATTTAAAAAAATACAACTTTGATATTTTTTATTTATTTCGGACACTCTGTATTTTGTAAAAATATTTTTAAATTGTAGCTCTAATAGTCCTGCAACGAACCCAAAACTTACAATTTGTAAAAATCTAATCGTTTAGCTACAATACTCCGTGTCGTATATGGTGAACAACCCTGTATATTTTCGGCGTTGAAATTGATCGTGATGTTTGAAAAAAAATAGCATATTCTATTCGGAGCAGGTTAGTCTTTCGGGAAAACGCTTGGACACGCATAATTTATTGTTTTTTTAAATAATATTATGACATTTTTTAAAAAATCATACAGGGTGTTCCAAAAAGTTGGATAATTGATTAACCACGATTCTGTTTAAACTGCTTGACGTAAAAAGCTTATTTCTGGCTAACGGATTTTTCGAAAATCAAATTCCAACGAGATGAAACTACCCCTCATATTACCAAGTTATATAATAATATCGCCATATTGTTTTTTCTCATGCTGACATAAATGTGAGAAAATTTTATCCAGTTTGTATGTTAATGGAAATTCTTGCTTTGCTTTATCATCACCATTACAAATGATTAATTCGACGCGAACGAAGTCGCGGGTACACGCTAGTTAATAAATAAAATTCTGTTTGGTATCAGTATTGGCTGATTAATAGTAGAGGCAAGTTGTAGGTATACATATTTAATATTTGTTTACTAATGTTTATTTCACATATTGCATAAAATTACTGATAAAATAACGCAAAGATTGAAATAAAACAAATTATTTGATAAACGCGTATTTATTTATTCAGAAAATCCAAACTCTTATATATCATCATTAGTAATCAATTTTATGATATTTTTTGAACTTTTGAATAAATATTTAAATTTTAATTTTAAACAATGGTAAAAGTCATAATAAAGCAATATAGAAAGTTACAAAAATATTTCAATAATTCTACTAATAAGATTTGTAAAATAATATTGTTATTTTTTTAGCGGCTTTTTATACGTTGACTCAAAATGGACCCGGAGAATTTGGAAGAACACAGAAAAAAATATAAACCATTGGAGAATGTTCTACAGACTATCAACTCCAAGTATATCGCATTGTCGGAGCAGGCTGTTAAAAAGAATAACAACATTCTTCAACAGGTATGTATTATTAAATAGTTTATGTCTTATACACGTAGAATCTATGTATGTAGAACAAACAGGTTTATCTGATATCTCTGTTTTACCACAGCTTAAGTAAAAACCAGCTCGGACAGTGTAGCGTGCCGCTTTGATCTTTTTACGCTCGGATTTGCGATTCGAAAGAGGGGGAACACTGGAGCGGCGAGCGCTCTCGCCAAAACCAATAGCCGCCTAAGCGCCAGTCAGCCCAGAGATGTATTCAAAAAAAAAATTTACACGTGACGTAAAAAATTATTCGACTGGTGCTAGAACATAATTTAGATACACGTGTTTTAAATTGTTGACTTTAAATAAATATGCATTCTCAAAGAAAAACATTTAAAAAACAAATTAATTAATTTATTTCTAGAAATAACAGCAAAATGAAATAGGTACATTGATTACTTATAGTTATTTACGAATGTTTCTAAATTAGGAGCTTTCGGTTTTTGTTTGCTACATTTAAGTTCTTATTAATATTCTTTAAGGTATAATAAATTCTAACTTATGCGTATAAATTTAACAAAAAATACATTATAGGAAAATTTTGATTGATGGTTGAATTTAATTGTCTGAAATAATTTAACGAATGTACATAATATATTTTCATTTAAGGAAAGTTCTTCAAAATTGTTCTGAAAAATTTTATAAAAAAAACTTTTTTAAAAACAAGTTTTTATTTAAATACACTAAAAAGAATAAAATAAACTTTTTCTTTAGAACTTTTATTATGAACTTATAACGTCATTACACAATTTTAATATTATATAAAAGCTTGTCGCGAGATTTGAGTGTACATTTGCACTCATAAAAATCTGGTACGACAACTTTATCTTGTAATTCCTGGTCTAGTGGTCTATCATAACAGAAACTTTGAGAATGAGACAGGGTAGACACAGGTTTTAGTTAATTTACTTGTTTATCGATGTAGAGAAATCTCGCGACAAGCTTTTATATATCTAATATTAAAATTGTGTAATGACGTTCTAAGTTTATAATAAAAGTTTTAAAGAAAAAGAGTTTATTTTATTCTTTTTAGTGTATTTAAATAAAAGCTTGTTTTTAAAAAAGGTTTTTTTATAAAATTTATCATCTACTTTTAGTTATGCTGGTTTCTCAGTGCCACACATTTAAACTCAATTTTTTTCTTAAATAACTTTCTATGGGCATCCTAATAATATGTATATCGATTTTCATTAAAAAAGGAGAACTTAAAAAAAACGACAGCTGTCAAATTTGACAGTTCAAATATGAGACAAATAAAATGAAAACCGACTATGGGGAAGGGGGCATCCAATATATCGATTTTTATCAAAATCGGACAAATTTGAAATTTTTTTGACAGCTGTCAAGTTTGACAGCTCAAAATTTTTTTCTTTCATTTTAGCCCATGGCCATCATCAATTTTTATCCAAATCGGACAACTTTGAAATTTTTTTGACAGCTCAAAATTTTTTTCTTTCATTTTCGCCCATGGCCGTCCTATATATCAATTTTTATCAAAATCGGACAACTTTGAAATTTTTTTGACAGCTGTCAAATTTGACAGCTCAACATTTTTTTCTTTCATTTTAGCCCATGGCCATCCTATATATCAATTTTTATGAAAATCGGTTGACTTTGAAATTTTGACATGTCTTTAAACTGTCATTTTTTCAAGATGGCCGTCCATATATTTTTTTCATATGTATATACCCACAATATACCTATACAGGTTGTTAAATTGTTCATTACTCGCGGCAAGAGTTTTATGGTTGAAATAACCTCGGCCCGCTCGTCGATAGACGACGCGACGGGACGAGTCGGCAGAAAAATCAATAATGCATACGTTCTCAATAGGCAGTGTTGCCATTCTGTTTCCCTATAAGTAACTGTCGAGTTAACAACCTGTATATATATATATATATATATATATATATATATATATATATATATATATATATATATATATATATATATATATATATATATATATATATATATATATATATATATATATATATATATTTTCAGCCCGATCCATTCATAAATAGAATTTTAAAAAATCAAAAACCTCAAAAATGCCGCCATTTTGACAGCTGTCAAAAATTCGGGTCATGCCTTGCAAAAAAATGTATTATCATCGGGACTGAACCTACATGCCAAATTTCAATCTCCTACAATAAAAGAAAGTGGTTTTAATTTAGCTTACAAGATTTGCCCCGAACAAACATACATACATACATAGATAGTTACATACAAAGCAAGTTAAATAAAAGCTTATAAAACTAGCCTCCAATGAGGAAACTAAATAAAAAAATGGTCACTTGGCATTAGCAAGCCTCCAAATAAGTAGTCTTCATCGTTTTGAAAAGCTCTAAAGTGTGAATATACTTTTGAATTGAACATTAATTTTGAATTGAATTGAAAATTAAACAGACTATATTTTGAATTATTTCCATAACTATTTGTGCAACCAGCAGCCGCACATCCCGGAAAACCTTTTCCCATTCCATCAATAAAAATAAAATTGAACTAAAAGCACAAATACCTATGGATAAATATAAGAAAAAAAATCGAATTAAAATCTTCCGTAATACGGCCCTACGCGCCACCGGTGGAGGCTATGCATCGACTGAATGAGGCTGACTGTCGGTCGCTTAATTCATTTAGCGCATCGTCGGAGTAGGGCGTTTTAAATTCGAGCGTGGGAAAAATTGGCGAGTGTCCAAGCTATATTATTCTGTAAGCTGTGGTTTTACATACAAGGTGGCACATTGTTTTGAAAAAGTACACTGCTATTTTCAGCGATATTTTCACTGAAATTGAAAACTATATTCGATACCAATTAAACTTTTAATTACATAATCGAGGGCGCGATTTTTAAATTCATTGTTGCCAACCATGAACAAAATCGGCGCCGAGCTGACTAACTGAAAAATAAATTTCCCGCTAGGGATGCAGGTGGTAGCTAGACGTAAAAAATGTCAAGTTATTATTAGTTTGACATTGACATTTTAGTTTTGTATTACGAGTTTATGGTTTAAATGAGTTGTGTTGATCCTTTAAGCTTAATTTTTTTTACTAGCACACCTTGCACTTTTTTAGTGCGAAGTGTACAAGATAGCTGAATAGCCGTAAAAAACTCATCGCAACTTGTTAGAATAGTTTGAATGGCCCTTTATGTCCCTTAAGTGCTGTTAAGGAGGTGAGTTTTTAATGTATTTATTTATTTATCGTATGGCTCGTACACATGGAATAAAAACAATACAATGTATATAAATATAAAACAAAACATCAGAAAAGTACAAATACAACAATATAAGGACGAACAGAATGTAAAAAAGTATAACAAAGTGAACCAAACCAAACCAAACCAAACAAACCTGCTGGTTTCGATCTACCACGTCGTGTCTGGAAAACCGTTAAGAGGATACGTTCAAACCACGGAATATGTAGAGATTCGCTTCATAAATGGAAAAAGATCGCTGATCCATTGTGCAGCTGCGGCAGGGGGAACCAGACCATCCGCCACATAGTGCAGGATTGCGAGATGACGGCTTATCGCACTGGTATAGTAAATGACTTCCTTGATCTTCCTCAGACAGCAGTCGACTGGATTGATTCTATGAGTGTAAATATTTGATATACATACTTTTTTTTAATGTAAATAATAACTGTTAATATATTTATAATTAATTTATTTTTGTTTCCTAAAATATTTTGATTAAAAGAAAATAATCTAAAAAAAGTAGGAAAAAGTCTAAAGGTAAGTATGATCACCAGGTGTGACATGTTGCTATGACTATATATTTGACAGTAAATCTTTCATCAAATATTTAATACTTCCATTTAAAATTTCGACTTTTTTTACATTTTTTTCATCATGTCACGTCATTTGAAGAACCTCTCCTCTGCCCTCTACAGGAGTCGCTCTCTCAGCACCAAACTGGAACAAAGACTGACCGAAGACATCCAAGAACTGGAAGAAGACGACAAACCTATCGCCCCGGCGATCAGGTACAACGTTTGCCGCGACAAAACTTCCGCCGGTCACGAAAAATACCAGTTCCCCAAATCGCAAGAATCCGAAGAGCAGAGGAAGATGGAAACGCAACAGATGCAAATGAACAATCCGGATCAAATCAACGTCGATAATATTATAAATAATTCCAAGCACTTAATACCGACGAGTAACTACAGGCAGTTTGAGGCTTCTTCGACGTACAAGAATTTGGTTTTGCCTTTGAAGTCGTCAAAACTGGCAGATCCATTTCCGACGCCCGTGAAAATGATGCGCAGTCACACGGTTTCTGATCAAGAAAAGGCGGAGCAAATGTTGGCGGAACGTAGAATTCCTAGGAACATCACCAGGAAGAAGTATTAGGTCTTTGTGAATGTTTTTTTGCGTTATACAAAATTGTTTTATATGTATTAAAAGTATTGGTTATTTGGAAATTTAGTTTTATTAGCTTTAAACATTGGAATATTTGCAAAATAAAAAAAAACACTAGTTCAAATCACTAGTCACCACAATACACAAAAACACTTTACTTTGGCTACTTACCCTAACCATGTTAGCATCATCAGCATATCATAATTCAAACTTAGTTTTTCATCAGTATTTGGTAGTAAATCTGTCATCAATATTTAATGCTTACTCATAAAATTTCGACATTTCTTTTATCATATCGCGTTATTTGAAGAACCTCTCCTCTGCCCTCTACAGGAGTCGCTCTCTCAGCACCAAACTGGAACAAAAACTCACCGAAGACACCCAAGAACTGGAAGAAGACGACAAGCCTATCGCCCCCGCGATCAGATACAACGTTTGCCGCGACAAAACTTCCGCCGGCCGCGAAAAGTACCAGTTCCCGAAATCGCAAGAATCCGAAGAGCAGAAGAAGATGGAAGCGCAGCAGATGCAGTTGGCCACTCAGGATCAAGTCAACGTCGAGAATATTATAGATAATTCCAAGCACTTGATACCGACGAGTAATTACAGGCAGTTTAAGGCTTCTTCGACGTACAAGAATTTGGTTTTGCCTTTGAAGTCGTCAAAACTGGCAGATGACGCCCGTGAAAATGATGCGCAGTCACACGGTTTCTGATCAGGAGAAGGCGGAGCAAATGTTGGCGGAACGTAGAATTCCTAGGAACATCACCAGGAAGAAGTATTAAGTCTTTGTGAAGGTTTTGTGAGATATACAAAATTGTTTTATATGTATTAAAGGTACTGATTATTTGGAAATTTAGTTTTATTAGCTTTAAGCATTGGAATACTTGCAAAATAAAACACTAGTTTACCACAATACTACAAAATTTTTATACTGTGAACGGTGAACACGCGTTATGCTAGCCATGATCATCAAAACAAATTAGGCAAAGAAAATAAGGTCCTCTTACTCTGGGTACCAGCCCACCAAAGGATACAAGATCATATTGAAAAAGGAAACGATCTAAGTAGAAAAAGAGCAAGCATTCTACTAACTGAACCAGAACCGTTCTGTTTCGCGTAACTTGGAATGGGAATCATCCAACAGTCTAAGACACTCGAAGAAACTTCGCAGAACTTTGGACCGAGAAAAATCGAAGATTTTTCTTGATTTAAGTAATTCTAAATCGAAGATTTTTCTTGATTTAAGTAAGAACAATCTTCGGATTGTCACGGGTCTCCTCAACGAACATCTCAGTAGATTGAAGCTAAGAAACAACAACGAACGCAGATTATGTAGAGAAAAATGGGGAAACATCAGAACACCTCATAACTGAGTGCGCCGAGACGACAACCATTCGTGCCATGAACTTTAGTCGATAGATATTGGAGCTGGATAATTAAAATTAACTTAAACCTCTGTATTAATTAAACCTCTGTAAAACCGTGTCAAATACGGGCTGTATGATGAGTTATAACTCAAAAAAGAAGGACACAATAGATCTATAAGGTCTCGGTATTAAGTTTTTCCCTCCTATACAATTTACAATCCTCCTATACAATCAGAAGATGATTAAAGCTTAGTTTTTCATCAGTACAAATCTATCATCAATATATTTTTAATACTGACATATAAAATTTCGACATTTCGTTTATCTTGTCGCATCATTTAAAGAACCTCTCTATACAGATATTATTATTATCTAGTTAATGTAGCATTTGTTTTTCAGGTTTTGACTAGTTTGACTAATAAGATGAAGGAATGCGACGATCGTTTTAAGTTTATGTATCAAAATTCTTATTTTGGTGGCAGCTTTTACGATAAGCTCAAAATATCAGATCCTAACGAGTACGATATAGATTTGATCTTCAAGATACCTGTAAGTTGATATTCTATTTGTGTGCCTTTTAAATTTTTGACTATGATATAAACTTATGAACAATAAATTTTAGAAAAAAATTTTAAGAACAAGCTTTTATTTAAATACACTAAAAAGAAAAAAATAAACTTTTTTTTTAAAACTTTTATTATGAACTTATAACGTCATTACACAATTTTATATTATATAAAAGCTTGTCGCAAGATTTGAGTGTACAGTTACACTTACCTTTATCTTGTAATTCCTGGTCTAGTGGTCTATCATAACACAAACTTTGAAAATGAGACAGGGTAGACACAGGTTTTAGTTAATTTACTTGTTTATCGATGTAGAGAAATCTCGCGACAAGCTTTTATATAATACTAGCGGGTACCAGCGACTTCGTTCGCGTCGAATTAATCATTTGTAATGGTGATGATAAAGCAAAGCAAGAATTTCCATTAACATACAAACTGGATAAAATTTTCTCACATTTATGTCAGCATGAGTAAAAACAATATGGCAATATTATTATATAACTTGGTAATATTTGAGGGGTAGTTTTATCTCGTTGGAATTTGACTTTCGAAAAATCCGTTTGCCAAAAATAAGCTTTTTACGTCAAGCAGTTTAAGCAGAATCGTGGTTAAGAAATTACCCAAATTTTTGGAAGACCCTGTAATTTTTTTTTAAAACAAATTAAAAAAAAATATATAAAAAAAATAATATGAATATAATATATATGAATATAAATAAAATATTTAAATTCAAAATATATAAAAAAAAACAAATAAATTATGCTTGTCCAAGCGTTTTCCCGAAAGACTAACCGTTTTTTAAATAACAAATACTGTAATATTTGAGGGGCGTTTTCACCCTCTTGGAATTTGAGATTTGAGAAACCCCTCCTTATCGAACCTCTACACCCCACAGTCAATCCGTTTGCCAAAAATCAGCTTTAAACATCAAGCAGTTTAAACAGAATCGTGATTACTCAATGGTCATATTTTATGAAACACCCTGTATAAATTTATAAAAAAATCTTAAAATATGTAAAACAACAAAATAAAATATACGTGTTTAAGAGTTTTTCCGAAAAACTTACCGGTTTTTAAATAAAAAATATTTTAGTATTTGAGGGGTAGGTTCACCCCCTTAGAATTCGAGTTTCGAAAAATCCCTTCTTATCGAACCTTTACACCGTCCCTAAAGTCAATCTGTTTTCCAAAAATCAGCTTTTTACGTCAAGCGCTTTAAGCAGGATCGTGATTAATCAATGACCAGATTTTTCGAAACACCCTGTATACATTTTTAAAAAATCTTAAAATATGTAAAAAAATAAAATAAAATATACGTGTTTAAGCGTTTTTTCGGAAACTGGACCGTTTTTTAAATAAAAAATATTGTAATATTTGCGGGGTGGTTTCACCCTCTTGGAACTGGAATTTCGAAAAATCCCTTCTTATCGAACCTGTACACCCTAGAATCAACCTGTATGCCAAAATTGAGTTTCTTACGGTGAGTGGTTTGAGCAGGATCGTGATTAATCAGTATGTCAGTCACTTAAGGATTTTATATATTAGTATTGATAAAATTGTGTAATGACGTTATAAGTTCATAATAAAAGTTTTAAAGAAAAAGTATATTTTTTTCTTTTTAGTATATTTAAATAAACGCTTGTTCTTAAAATTTTTTTTTTCTAAAATTTATTTTCTACTTTTTAGTTATGCTGGTTTCTTCTTACTGGTAATTTTTTTCTTAAATAGCTTCCTATGGGCATTCTAATAATATGTATATCGATTTTCATTAAAAAGGAGAGCTTAAAAAAACGACAGCTGTCAAATTTGACAGTTCAAATGTGAGACAAGTAAAATGAAAACCGGCTATGGGGTAGGGGGCATCCAATATATCGATTTTTATCAAAATCGGATGACTTTGAAATTTTGACATGTCATTAAACTGTCATTTTTTCAAGATGGCCGCCCATATTTTTTTTTTCATATGTATATACCCACAATATACCTATATATATAATTTCAGCCCGATCCATTCATACATAGAATTTTAAAAAATCAAAAACCTCAAAAATGCCGCCATTTTGATAGCTGTCAAAAATTCGGTTCATGCCTTGCAAAAAAATGTATTATCATCGGGACTGAACCTACATGCCAAATTTCAATTTCCTACAATAAAAGGAAATGGTTCTAATTTAGCTTACAAGATTTGCCCCGAACAAACATACATACATAGATAGTTACATACCTACAAAGCAAGTTAAATAAAAGCTTATAAAAATACAAATCTATAAAAAAAATCAAATAAAGCGGTTTTAAAATGGATGACATAATATAGCGTCTATCTTTATTGTACTTTTTACATAGATATATATTTTTTTAAATTCCTGGGAAAAAATTATGATAAAAAAAAAAAAGAAATGTTTTACCAGATAGTGTCGGATTCCTACCGACTAAAAAACCCCCTTCACCAGCAGGCCTCACCATCTGCAACGGAATCCGCTCACGCATTGCTTCATTACAGTGGCGTTCTTAGACATTATGTCTCACGTTCAGAAGTTTTTGTCATTATAATATATTTCATAAGTCCCACTGCATTTTGCCATTCTTTTTCACTTCCTACCAGACATTTTACCACTTCTGCCACACAAAACTTATTTCCCGTCCTATTATAGAACTCCTCCCTTTGTGTCTGCCATCTACAACAATTGAAAAGAGTGTGTTCGGCGTCGTCTTCAGCTTGACAGTAATCGCAGTCCGAAGTGTCGATTTTCTTTCTAATGGCAGATATTTTTTAAAATAGCCGTGTCCAGATAATATCTGGGTGATATAGTAATCGACTTCACCATATGGTCGCGTTATCCATTTATGCAGATTGGGAATGAGTGTAAATGTCCACCTTCCATGCTTTCCGCCCGTCCATTTTTCCTGCCATTTTTCCATGAGTTGCGCTCTGGCTTCGTTTTTTATCGAACCATTGTAGACCTCATACCTCTCTTGTATCAGGAGATCAATCGGTGGAATTCCGGCAATGACACCAACGCCCTCCCCTGATATAGTTCGGTAGGCGCTGCAAACCCTAATGCACAAAGACCTCTGTAATCGCCTTAGTTTCACCAGCCTATTCTGACATTTAGTAGCTGTATGCCATGCCGGCGCTGCATACAATATTTGTGAGTGTATAACACTTGCTAAAATGCGCCTTCTAGACGCTCTGGGACCTCTTATTTTCGGCATTAAATTTGACAATGCAGCTACGGTTTTCTCCGCTTTAACTACTAACCTACTTATGTGTTCTCCAAAAGTCAGCTTTGTGTCTAGCCACACACCCAAATATTTTATTGCTTTGGAGGGTGCAATATCTATTCCTAAAACGTTGAAGAAAATTGGGGCAATTTTTCTTTTTGTTGTAAGTAGAACAGCTTCTGTCTTGTGTGGTGCTAACTGAAGATCATGTTCTTTCATCCATCTTACTACTCTCGCTATGCCAGCATTTCCCAAATTTATCAGGATCTCTTCATTTTCACCTACAATGACCATAGCAATATCGTCTGCGAAGCCAATCAAAGTTAAGCACCACCTTAAGTATATCCAGCTCCAACAAACCGTCATACAACACATTCCATAGGGTTGGCCCCAGGACGGATCCCTGTGGTACACAACCATAAATGTCAACTTTTTGTTTTTTCCCATCAGCTTGGCATTATCTTTCTTCCGTTAAGATAGGAAACAATCGTAGACCACAATACTTTGTCAATATTTCTCTTTTTAGATTTCTCAGTATCTTTTCCCAAGAAGCGCTGTTAAAAGCATTTTTAACGTCTAACGTAATTACGGCGCAAAATCTTCTATTTATATGAGAAAATGCTGCTGCATTCTTGGCTAATTGAATTACTTTTGTAATTGCGTCTGTGGTTTGCTTTCCTTTTTGAAAGCCATATTGTTTAGTTGAGAGACCACCTGTCCGTTTCAGCTCATTATTTAATCTCCCAAGTATGAGATGTTCATATAATTTACCTTCCACATCTAAAAGGCTTATTGGTCTATATGAGTTACCATTTCCATTTTTACTGAGAAGGACGAGTTTTGCCTGTTTCCATTCCTGCGGAAACTTAGTCAAGCGTACTAGGTTGTTGTAGACCTGCAGTACATACCCGCTTTTACGTTATTACGTGTTTAAGTACTTCTGGAGGAATATTTCCTGGTCCTGGTGTTTCTACCATTTTTTAATTTCTTATTTTTTTTTTTTTTTTTTTTTTTTTTTTATTTCTCAGTGTACTTCGTTTCGGTTACGTATTGCCGCTAATTAGGAATACAGTAGGTCATTATAAGATTTTTTAAAAAATAGTAGTGGTGACAATATTGAGTGGCGTTATTTAACATCTTTAGTGGACCTTCAACTTACTGAAGGACTACACGCTGGTAATAAATTAAAAAAGACATATAAAGTGGACCAGAGAAAAAATGAAGGTCAAAGTGGCTGCTCAAACCATGAGCAAAAGTGTAGCAGATGCTTTGACTTATTTAAACATGGACCTCAAACACCCAGATTTTCTAAATTCACAGGCTACCTCAGAATTTATAATAAACGTCAATGATGTTTTTGACATCTTCAATTCGAGACATAAATTTACTAAATACAAATACAAAGCGGCAATTTTCTCAGGAAACGAAGACTTGATCTTTAGTCGTTTGGAATCAATAAAAGTCTATATCTTGGGTTTAACATATGGGGGAAAATCTGTCTTAATGTCAGGACGAAAAACTGGCTTCCTTGGCTTCTTAATAAACATTGAATCCGTTACCCAATTATACCATATATATTTGAAATCAATGACCCCATTACAATTTTTGTCGACTTATAAACTTTCGCAGGATCATTTGGAGATTTTTTGGAGTGCAATTAGGAGTAGGGGCGGACATAATAATAACCCTACCGCAAAACAATTCGAAAATTCGTATAAAAGGTTATTAGTTCATGTTGAGGTTAAGGGGGCAGATACTGGGAATGCAGTAGCTTTAGATATGACACAAGTTTTGCATTGCGGTTCACAAATAAAACTTGTTAATGATGACGAAGACGTTACAACTTTAAATAGTGACGAAGAGCTAGAGTTAGACTTCTTGAATTCCGATGCCTGGCACTTAACTACTTATAGTGTAGATAATAAATTATATATCCGGTTTTGTAGGAAAAACAATATATTCTAAATTAAAATGCACTAAATGTGCAGCTTTGTTAAAACAACAAGAATCGTTTCTTTATTGCCAAAAAAAAGAAAAACAGTAATTGTTGTAGCATCTAAATTTCTAACTGAAATTTGCCAGATTGCTGAAAAAACACTAAGGCAATGCCAAGACAAATTAAATATATTTGAAAAAACAGCAAGAAAGCGGATCTTGTTTAATTAATAATTGCCTTCGTGTTTTGCCAGCAAATATTTATAATTCTTCAGGGGATCATCTAGATGATAGAAGACTTAATATGCAAACCATTTATAGATTTCATCAAACTGATTGTGAAAAAATTTTTTACTGTAAGAATTTATCATGAGACGGTAAAGAAACATGCTGTGAATGTATCACATAGAGTTAGGAGTATACTCACTAAAACCATACTATTTAAAAAATCAATAAGTACTTAATGTAACAAGTCAAATTTCCTCACTACGACCTCTGTGTGCTGGCTCATGAATTATCGCAAATAACTATTATTTTTGCATCAGATGTTTTTAGTTGTATCCTTTGCTTTAGTTATTGAAATTTATAATTATCAGATAAAATTTCATTAGTTATATCGTTTATTTTTGATGTGGAACGCAGTGTGCATTTCGTTCATTTAATTGTGGGAATTTCTGAGTTAAGTTCGTTCATTGACCGGATATGGAATATGGCTGTGGAAAATATTCTAGAATATCGTTTTATTTATGCCTTTTGTGAGTTGGACTAGTCGAGATATATAGTTCTCTATCTATATCCTGGAGGAGATTTCCGGTTGAAGTATGATTTTGTGAAGAAAATCCAATCCTTACGTGAAACTTCTTATTAGCACTGCCCGACTGAAGAATATCGTCGTGAAGAACTGGCTGCCGTTTCGTGAAGCAGTTTCCCTGTTTGTGATTAGCAGGTCTACATATATTACATTTTGTTTCATTGTTACCTATATTTGCATACACCGTTTCCAGCTGAAGAAGGCTGTTCGATATTCCTGGACTATAAACAGCAAAATTTAATCCCCCAAAATGATAAGCCTGGTCATTAGAAGGACGCCTTTAAATTCTTTAACATATTCTTTGTAGTATTGTTATTCCAAATATTAATAATAAAAAAAAAAAAAAAAAAAAAATATAAATTAGTTAAATGCTGACACTTTTGAACATTCCTTCTTTAAGCATTTTTAACAAAGTTCCACCTATTTCTCTCTCATCTTGGCGTGTGGTCATAACTATAAAACTATTATTTCTTTATTTCATGTTAATTTTTTTATTTTTTATTTACCTAGAAATATAATTCTTGGTTCATTCTTCACCAAATATTTATTGAATTCTCATTTAACTTGATGTATATTTTTTCCTTGATGCCCAAAAATGAGAATTTCATAAGCCAGTAAGTGCCTTTTATAAATAATACCATTATTAGGACTTTCATGGTAAATTCTTTAAAGTTAAAATGGTCTGCTAGCTGGTTCCTTCTGTTCCGCTGGTTTGGAGCTAGGTTATAATGTTATAAATTCATCTTAGAACAAACTTCACTTCTTTTTGTGTACAAACATAACTCCAACAGATTGTAGGCTTCCTTTCATTCAGTGCCGATATCTGCCAAACCTAACATGATTTGATTGTGGTGAGAATAAACTTTCATATGATTGAATATGATTGATAGATGTTGACTTGTTGCATCCAGTCTTCATGACCCACTTTAATCCCCTAATTCTACAGCTGTCGATGCTTTTACAATAAGTTGGCAAATTCTTCTCATTTCTACTGGTTTAATTTTAAGAACAATTCAGAAAATTATAGTAGACCAGGCACGGGGTATAATTGTTGTTCCGTGGTGGCCATCGCAGCCATGGTTTCCTTTATTTCTTAAACATAAAATAGGAAACCATATTTTGTTTAAGCCACGGCCTAATTTGCTTCTTTGTCCTTTCAGTGGGAAGCAACACCCGATGTCAGGCAACCTTTCCCTGGTAGCCGCAGTATTATGCGGCAAGCCTTCCGAATAAAGAATATTCCAGAGAAAGCTATTTCCACCATGCTCAATTCTATTTCAGAAAATACTTTAACGCAGTATACTAGTACGTTTAAGCGCTGGTGGTATTTTTGTATAGAAAATAATTTTTCGTTTTTTAAGGCAGGAGTTCCGGAAGTTTTGAGTTTTTTACAGTTAATACTTGATACCGAGCCACATAAATATGGTACTTTTAACAGTCATCGTTCAGCGCTATCATTAATATTACACGAAAATATTAGTGATGATGCTACGATTAAACGTTTTTTAAAAGGTGTTAGTAATTTACGACCAGCGAGACCAAAATATAATGTAACTTGGGATACTAAGCCGGTTATGCAGTATTTGGAAAATATGCATCCGTTAGATAGTTTGTCCCTTAAGGAACTTTCTATGAAATTAGCAACTCTTTTAATTCTTATTACCGGCCAGAGAGTTCAAACAATTTTTTGTATCAATATAGATAATATTGAAAAAACCTCTAATGGTTTTCAAGCGTTTATATCAGATAGAATTAAATCATCTGGTCTTAATAGAGTTCAACCTTGTTTAGTTATTCCATTTTGTAAAGATAATCCTTCGTTATGTCCTGGAAGTACTCTGAACTATTATATAGAAAAGACTAAAAGTTTAAGGCTACAAGAAGAAAGATATTTATTTTTAAGCACTCGAAATCCATACCTACGGGCTTCTAAGAATACAATAAGCCGATGGATAAAAGAAACTTTAAGTAAAGCGGGTGTCAATAATAATTTCAGTACTCATTCAACACGACATGCAGCTACTTCCAAAGCTTTTCAGAGCGGGGTATCATTAGATATTATAAGAAAAACAGCGGGTTGGTCTGAAACATCGTCGGTGTTTCAGACATATTACAATAGGCCAGTTTTAGGTGATTCAACCGTATTTTCGAATTGTATTATAAACAGTTAATTTTGAAAATATTTTTTCTGTTTTTTCCGTTGTAAAATCATATTGTTTAAATTGCCTATGGAGGCGATATTCTTTTCAGTATGTTATTCTTTTCAGTATGTTATTCTTTTCAGATATGTTTTCAGTTTGTAGTGATTTTTCTTATTTCAGTAAATAAAGGGAATTAACAAGTAAACTGCTGTTTATTTGTTACTTAAGCTTTGTAATCTTCGCAAAGTCTTTAAACATCTACTTGGTAATTATAATTAATATTGAGGACTGGAAGTCGTGCTAAAATTATATGATCAAACGAACTTACCTGTGATGTTCGATCATAATTTTAGTAGACTTCCAGTCCGAAGATATTAATTACCCGCCACACCCTACATATTTCCCCCAAGATTGCGAAGATTACTGGTACCCTTGGAATAATGAAGATACTGAGCGTTGGCGGGGTAAGATACATGATGCACAGGGCCGGACTTCTTTAAAATATAGTGGCATTAGTGAGTATCCAGAGGACTACTACTTGGTAATTATAATTAATATCTTCGGACTGGAAGTTTACTAAAATTATGATCGAACATCACAGGTAAGTTCGTTTGATCATATAAATATATACCAAAATATTTATGAAAAAGAAAATCAAGATTTATTCACGATAAGATCCTTTTACAAAATCTTCAAAATTAATTAACTTTATACGTTTTAATACATTTACACATTTCATTTAAATTATATGAAAATAATTTAATTTTTTACATTTTAGAAAAAAATATAAATCATTACAAAATAATACCAATCTTTTGTATTTTGCATTATTTTAAAGAGACGACAAAATACAAATTTAAACTGTTAGTACGAGAGAGACAAAATCCATATAACTTCTAGGCTAGACAAAGAGGAACTGGGTCTCGGGCTGACGTCACGCGCTATGATTGGTTGGGCTTAGGTGAGGTAACCTTTAGAGTATAATAACCTTGCGCACGTGCGTCAATTGTTCCGACGTTGCCACTGTTGCGACGTATTTTCAAATCCGATCACTAAGAATAAACTAGTTTTAATACATTCTAGTCTAGCAGAACACATGGAATAAAATCTATTTTTATGCTAATAGATGATAGTATCCGAAGTTTTCTGTCATTTCCTAAAATCTCAAAGTGAGGTTGCTAACAAATTTAAATAATTTTGTGTCATGATTGAAAATCGGACTGAGAGAAAAATAAAATGTTTAAGAACTAACTGATAATGGTCATGAGTATTGCAATAAAATTTTTAGGTTGCATTTTGGTTAAACAAGCAAGAAAACCATTTCCATTTAGCAAAACAAAAGATGTTGCTAAGAATAAACTAGTTTTAATACATTCAGGTTTTGTTGATTCAGATTAGGCTAATAATGCTGGTGATAGGAAATCTGTTTATGGTTGTGTGTTTAATTTGGCTGGTGGTCCTTGGGAAAGTCAAAAACAAAAGATTATTGGTTTAAGTTCTACTGAAGCTGAATATGTAGGTATTTGTGAAGGTTAGGCTAAAAAGTGAAGTTCAAAACACGCCAACACTTATATTATGATTAAATTTATTTTTTTGATTTTTAAAAAGAATTTATATTGTCTGTATATTTTTGTATTTATCAATAAAACTAAAATTTATATTTGCAATATTATTATATTATATTGCAACAAACATTTTAAGATGTGTGTGAAATAAAATTAATTATTGAATTAAGAATAAAATTATCTAAATAATAATTCAGTTACGTTATATTGTACCCCTTAATAGCCCCTCTACTAACTGATATTCTTCTACCACATGATAATTATGGACCTTCTTCCAACTTCCATTCTAAATTAACATAACAAAAATTAGGGAGTTGAGCAGCTAAAATTATTTCTTACAGCTTTCTTTGGATTATTGACATTTATGTAATGAAGAATTCTTCAGCGAGATTTCAAAATTCCAAATGAGTTTTCAATTTTTATCCTTGTTTTGCTATCTTTTTTAACATAGTGAACATGTAGTTCTTGCAAATTTTCAAAATCCCTGTCAGTGTAATACAAAATTTAACATTTATAATGTAACGTAGCTCTCGGATGCCAAATTTGCAACGTCCCTGTTCTCGGACACCCAAATTTGTAACGTTTGCTTCTTCCTGAGCTGTGTTACTGACGCTTAAGTTTCTTGTATTGTTGCTTAGAAGATCTCGGGCGCCACCTCTAGTTAATAAGTGGTGCCACCTCTAGTTAATGCCCACTAGTGCCGGTTCGGGTAGCTTTTAAACAGTGGAGAAGTATGGCAGTATTACAGTTCTTTTAGCTCAGAGGTGGGGGAAAAATAAATTAAACTCTAATCAACAGTTATAAAATAAAAAGAACAGGTCGTGTTTTCCAAAACTATTTACAAGTCAAAGCTTTTATTTTTAAATGCAAAAAAAATGTCTGTCTTCTTCGAAAAGTCAGATGGCACGGCGATGTGTAGGTGGCTGGATTGCGACACCCAGCGCCTAAATTACCTCCAATACTTAGAGTCTCGTCACCGGGTTGGAACAAATCGACACAGAAAAGAATATTAATAAAAGCTACGGACTGTTAGGGGAAGGACGGCACTCCCCAAGTTAATAAACAAAAATAATTTATTCTTAAATAAAAAAAAAATTAATGTCAGAACTTTGTCAATAAATTCAAAACGAGAAAAGAAAACAAAATTTACTTGAGAGTGTTAGTGAAAAGAATTTACAATATTCTATTAAAGGTTTTAATCAAAATATTAAAATAAATACGGGTGTGCCAATAAGAAAATGTGGTAATAATTATTTAATTAAATTAAAAGTGTTTCGGAGTTAACAAGAAATTGTTCTAATAATTATTTATTTAAATTGAAGGTATGTCGGGGAAAATAAGAAAATACTCCAAAAATTATTCATTTAAAATTAAAAAGTACGGCGGGGCTAAGGTCTAAATATGATAACGAAAATAAAAAAAAATTAAATAACGACTGAAAGGAAATGCGGAAAACTATAAGAGTTCAGCAAGTGTATCTATAGTGAAGGGATCGGTGTGTAAGAAACCTGCCGGGATGTATCACACTCACAACTTTCTCACGTTCCTAATCTTCACTACAGATATACCGCTTAATTATTAAGAGAACTGACAGAACGATTTACTGCGGATTGTTTTCGGAAAAGAATTAAACTAAAGATAGTTTATCTAAGCAGTATATGAAGAACCTGGAATTCGAAGCAACCTGCCGGGATTTATCACACTCACAACTTACTTATTTTACCAAGTCCTCATTAACGACCCAGATATGTTTTAAGTGATTAAAACAAAATCTAAGACCTGACCTAATGATTTTCTTTTTAATTAAATTACCAATAAGGAATTTAGAGTTTGAAGCAAACTGCCGGGATTTATCACACTCACAGTTTACTTGCTTTTCCAAGTCCCTATTGATAACTCAAGCGTATTCGATTTTACGGATTTGCTATTGATATTTAAAATATTTTTTTTTACTTTTGGAATTTATTCTAAACTATTTAGACCTTGCCACAGTACAGGATTCCTTTCTGAAAAGAGAAAATTAAAAACCAAATTGTAACGTATTTAGTTCGTTACATGTCTTTTTTATATATAATGATGTATATATAATGATGATTTTATATATAATGATGATTTTATATATGATGTCTGGCCTATCATCACCGGATTCCCTCTCGTTCAGGCCGGATAGTTTATTTGACGCGTAATTTTTACGTTCCCTAGTCGCCAACCCTGTTATCGTTCGACACAACCCTGTTGTTGCTCTGAGGAGGCGCTGTCAACATCGCTTCTGTCAACTGTCTCCGTGCTTAACCTCACTTTGTTTTGACGCTCTGTTGTATCCCAGCTTTTGGAAATGGTGATTATTTAAGTCTTGCTGTATATTTTGAATCAGCTGCTATTTCTTGAGGCTACAGGTAAAGATGAGTTATTACCTTTTTATAGATTCGATATTATTATTGAATATTTTTAGGGTAGAGTTACGGATGTCCCAACTTGTATTTGTCTTTTGCTGGCACGTTGGCGTCCCTTTTCTTTTGTCCTCCAGAATGTCACATGGAAGAAAGGACATGTTTATTATTTATTGAGCCCTCGGAAGTATTTCGAGGTAGGTTTATTTGTTTATTAGACCTTGTTTGGTTTTAAACAAGAGTTTCATATTTTTAGGGTCCAAGGTACGGACTATTTCCAAGGTACGGACTGTGTCCAAGGTACGGACTATTTCCAAGGTACGGGTAGTGTCTTATGTACAGACATTATCTTATGTACAGATGTCCTGTGGACGAGTGTCCCCAGTAAGAATGATTTTTTTCCTTACATATAAGTGCCACAGCGTGGATGTAGCTTGAGTCCCATGCTGCTTCACTCCCATTTCTAAGCCTAGTCAGTAGCTACGGCTGTAGTGATTCATGGTGTCCTCAATCTGGCCCCTTTTGTTGTTTTGGCCAACAGAATCGCCGACAGACAGTACAGAGATGCTAGACCACCTCACGCTGCTACTGTTTGAAGCAAAGGTTACATAAAAGAACAGCTAAGTGTATATTTAAGTTCTAGTTTTACATTTAACATCTAAAACATTTTCAGTCTTAAACAATAACGTACATCTTAAGTAATATCGTACAGACTATGTTCAGTGGTTAGATTGTTAAGAACATTCATGTCGATATAATCTTTAAAATATAATTTAGATCTTAGGTTTCATTGCATTACGTCTTGTAATGGTATTACTTTTATAGACATTATTGCACTATTTTAATAGATGGATAATCAAACATAGATTCTAGAATCTACAGGTTGTAACATCTTCGATTTAGCATCATATGGAATATATCAAATTAAATAAAGTAATGCTACATTTCATATTTTCTCTTAAACTTTACATGTCCTGTATTTTATCGTAGTTGTTTTCATTGATATTTAGTACGACTCTTACCACCACTTTCTTTGACATATAACCACTATATATTTACTAGAACTCTACAATGTCATGTATCAGCAAAGAACGTCATGAATAAATATAGTTATTAGTTTTTAAGTATTATACAACTGTGTTTTCTTTCTCTGTACATGCCTGGCGCCCAATATCTATATATCTTTTGTTAATTATTACTGATTAATTTTCTCTTTAGTGAAATACCTTATCCACGACTGCTCTCCGATGAAAAGCTGCCGTTCGCAGTGGTAGTGGTTTAAAAAACGCTACAAAATAAACAACAAATCCTCGATACTCAATACTATACCATACTAATCCTGAAGGTTACCTTGCGGGCGGTTTCGGAGCGACGGCGGATTAGAAACGACGGAGGACGGCAGGCTTTCCAACTGCTAGGCGGCGGCTGTGTCTCGGGGCTGGCTTCTGCGGTGACTGTTGCTGCTGGTGCTGGAGCTGGTGCTGGTGCTGTCGGTGGTGGTGGTGTAGGAACTGTCCTCTCTCAGCTTGCGCGTCGCTTCTTATTTTCCCCCAGTTTTTCTCTCCAGTACTCCAGTTGAAAACCGTCGTAGTGGCGGCGTGCGCCGAGCCGTGTGCGCATCTCGATACGCCCGATCTAGTATTAGCGATACCAAGCGGGCTGCATCGAGTGCGTGGAATGCGTTCAATTATTAATTAGCGCTTTTTAGGCTAATTAATATGAGTTCGGTCCGTACGTTAATCCCACAAATAAAATTTTATTTAAAAATTACTATTTTCCCGAAAAAGAATCAAATTTTTCTGATGTACGGAAGAGTAGAACGATCAATTAAATAGAGAAAATTCGCAATCGGCGGAAAAATAGAAAAAGAAAATTAAATATATATAAAAAAATAGCAACTTCGTTACAATAACCTCCACAAGTACGAGCCCTAACAACTAAATATTCGGACAAACAAAAATTTATTGAAACCATTAATTTACACAAACTTAATTATTAAATTTAAACTAAACTAAACTTTATTAACAGTAACTTTACTAACTATATTAACAGTATATTAAAATCTGTCATTTATAAAGACTATTATATAGTTTGATTTCTATAAACATTAAAATAAACTGTGGGTGGATAAATGAACAAAAAAATTACACAATATTATGACAACTAAATGTTCGTACACTTAAGAAATTACTATTTTAATATGGTAACTGCTGAATGGCACAAGAGGCTAGGACATATTAATTCCACCTATCTAAATAAAATGGGGAATGGTCTAACAAATTGCGTAAACTATTCTAAATGGCGTAAACTATTCCGAAGATGTGAAAAGTAACACTCAAGACTGTATAGCTTGTTGTGAAAGAAAACAGTCCAGACAACCCTTTGACCATCAAGGCACTAAAAGAAGAAGAAGAAATTTTGCTTTCAAGCCGCATCAGCATCAAAGGCTATTTAGCGGCGTATCACCTACGTTGTTTTTTCTCGAACAACTAAAGGTTATAGATTGTATAATCCAAGAACAAAAAAAGTTTCGACTAGAAGAAATGTTCAATTATGGTTTGAAACAATCTGCAAGACTAGGGTATAAAGAGGTTGACATTGTACTGAAAAGTTTGAACTATAAAAAATGTGATTATGAGCCGTGTTTGTTTATAAAACATACAACCCTTTGACCATCAAGGCACTAGAGCAACAGGAATTTTAGATGTAATTCACAGTGATTTGGCAGGACCAATGGAAATAGCATCTCTTGGAGGCTCCAAATATTTTTTCACCATGCTGGATGACTTCAATCGCATGTTCTTTGTGTATTTCTTAAAAACAAAAGATGAAACATTTGCAAAATTTAAAGAGTTTCAGTATTTGGTTGAAAAGCAGCTGGGTAGAAAGGTGAAAGTGTTGCGGACAGACAATGGTGGAGCGTACACTAATGCAGATTTTCAGCAGTATCTAAAAAAACATGGCATCGTGCACCAAACTACAAATCCGTATTCTCCTCAACAAAATGACCTTTCAGAACGGCTAAATAGAACCTTAGTAGAGAGAGCAAAGTGGTTGCTGTACGAAGCAGTTTTGGAAAAGCATTTTTGGGCAGAAGCTGTCAACACAGCCTGCTATCGCCGAAACAGATCTGCGGTAAGCAATTTATCAAAACCTCCTTATGAAATGTTTTACAATAAAAAGCCTGATTTAAGTCATATTCGAATCTTTGGCAGCATAACCATGACCATATTCCAAAAGGAAAAAGAGCGAAATGGGATAAGAAAAGTGAAAAGCTAATACTAGTTGTTTTTTTTCTGGAAGAACTAAAGGTTATAGATTGTATAATCCAAGAACAAAAAAAAGTTTCGACTTGCAGAAATGTTCAATTATAGTTTGAAACAATCTGCAAGATTATGGTATAAAGAGGGAGGTTGACATTGTCCTGAAAAGTTTGAACTATAAAAAATGTGATTATGAGCTGTGTTTGTTTATAAAACATTCAGCTCGTTTCATGACCATAAATGGCTCTATTTAATTGTAAAACACTATTCTTATTACTAGATATTCTACTGTCAAAACATTCTGGTATTTCCATGAATACATTCTCCTCTAATTTACTATTTAAAAAAGCAGTTACAACATCTAAATGAACAATATCTAACTTAAATTATTGTACAGAAATGTTGTTATGCCATCGTTGATCGTATCCATGACCGTATGTAGAACAAGTAACTGACATTTACTACGTTAGTTACTGATAGCTGCTTGATAGTTGCTTGAAACCGTTTTACGAGAAATACTGATAAATTTAATCAAAAATAGCCAGAGGAAGTGCGACAAATGTAAAAATTCGTGAACTGATAATAAAAAAATATTGCAAGCGAAAAATACGTGAAATTGCCGTTGAATTGGATTTGGCTAAGTCGACAGTTGGGGACACACTTAAAAGCACTATCGTGAGAGTGGTAAGTATTCAGCCTAAAGGTAAAAGTTCGGGGAGACCGAGAATTGTATCTGATAGGGATCGACGATTGCTAATAAAAAATTGGAAACTGGGTCGTCGTAGCACTTTTATAATAAACTTTATCGAGGGCTGTAGAAAGTGGATACACAAATCTGGACTTAGTTTTTATAAGGTTGTTTCATTTTTTTTACGAAATTCACATATTTTTCATTATTAATAATATTTTAGGCATAATTTAAAAAACTTTACTAGCAGAGAAACAGAAAATAAATTGGCCGAATTGTAACACAAAATGATGAAGATAAAATAGCTCAAAGTATTAACATTAGCTAAGCAAGTGTATCAAGTATTAAAAATACATGGTTATCATGATTAAATGGGATATCACCAAGATCTTTCAGGAAATAATTTTATATGTGGGTGTGTTGGTATAGTACTTTTTTAATTTTGTTTTATTTACCGCGGAGTGCACATTTCAAAATAATGGACATGTTAACAGGCATCATTATTTTCATTCCTATTTTAATACTAATTCGCACTCATATCGGATAAATAACTTAATAACCAACATAGATAGTCTATTATTATTTGGGTGGTTGCCGCCTAGCTCGCCAGATCTAATTCCCCTGGATTTCTTTTTATGGAGATACATAAAAGATATTGCGTATATCATGTCACCCATATCACCGGGTTATATTAAGAAGCGGATAAAAGAAGCTTTTAGAAATATTTAGCTATATATAAAATCACTATAATTTTCTATATAAATATAGAAATGACGTCAAAAGTCGTCATTTGACGCTGTGCAAGAATCCCTATTATTTAACTTTATTAGTTTTAGAAATGTTAAAAGGCACGAAAATATTCTGATAGGTAACAGAATTAAAGAAAAGAGACCTATGGGAGGCAACAGCCAATTCAAAAAAACAGACACTAGAATGCTACGATTCGACTTATTTTGCCGACATTGTTGGTAAAAATTCACCAACTATATAATTAAAGTAAGAAATGTTATGGAAACATATAAATATATGCTTTCAGATAATTCATTAGTACTGTGTAAATTGGCACTGAAAAACAAAATTGAAACGAAAAAGTGAAGGAAATTTACCAACAGATGCATCATTTTTAATGATGTGTGATCAACGGTTCACACATTTTTAACTGATCTATCGTTCAACACACACTCTGAAGTGGGCGAAAAATTTATTAATTTCTGGAATGAGTGAATAAAGGATAAATGGTGTATATTTGTTATATTTATACCGCGACATAACAATTGTCGTAGACAAGAAAGTGGCAGCCACAGAATGTAAAAACATACAAATATTTAGTTTCATATATAAATAGATTATATAAAGTATTTTAGTCTAATTACCTACCTCCTCCCAAATCATGTCCCTAGATCCGGTCCTGCGTAATATGTAGTGATGGGAAAAACCGATTAAATTCAATAATCGAGTATCAAGCGATTGCAATAACCGAGTAATCACTCGAGCGAAATAATGCTCGTATTTAAAAATACGGTTTTTGTCCGTCGCATGTTGTAAGTACCCGTTAACGCCAAGCGCCAAGCAGTAAGCTGCGTTCGCAGGGCACATATTTTTTCGGTAATGAACGGCAAGTAGTAAGCGGCGAGCGATTCGCTTGATCGCCTGATTTAGTTATTTCGAAGCATTGTCGATGGAGGTCGTAAAATTTTGTCTCTCAGATACGCAACGGATAAATATACCGGGTGCGTCTCAAAAGTGGATCACCCTATAGCTTTTAATTTTTCAGATAAAACAAGATTTGGTATGTTATACGAGAGATATATATATATATATATATATATATATATATATATATATATATATATATATATATATATATATATATATATATATATATATATATACTTGGAAAATTTATTGTTCTTGAACTTTGTAATTAAATATTCTGTTTTTTTAATTTTCTTGGGATTTAGGTTCGGGGAAAACTCTGATTAAGTTTTTGAATTTTTAAAAATGAAATAAAAATATGAAAACCCAAATGAAAACTTAATCAGAGTTTTCCCGAACCTAAATCCCAAGAAAATTAAAAAAACAGAGTATATATATATATATATATATATATATATATATATATATATATATATATATTTATATATATATACACAACCAAACTTATATGGAATCACTCTTTATTTCTGACTAAATTTCTTGCAAGGGATAAAATTGGTATACAACTTTAAGATAGCTTTTTGTTGTAAATAAACATGATAATAAAGAGTAAACGACTACTGCGATTTATTTTCTTTTTGAATTTTGTGTTCAGTAGTAAAAATCACGATTGTCCGGTAATTTTCATTCAATCCAAAAATTTAAAAAATGCCTTATGTTGGATTAATAAATGTACAGAGGGTAAGAATTATTGCTCTCACCGAACAAGGAATGCTCCAGAGAGACGTAGCAGAGATAGTAGGCGTTACCCAGGGTGTTGTATCGAAAACATATGCAAGATACTTGGAATTAGGAACACACAAGGATAGGCCCATACAAATTCGCCAAAGAGTCACAACTGAACAACAAGACCGCCTTGTGTGCTAAATTGCTAGAATAAATCCCAATGTTTCTCATCCAGAGCTACAAAGACAACTTCTGGCAGCTACAAGTGTGAACATTTCAGTTGAAACCATAAGAAACAGTCTTCGTGCACGAGGGTTTTACAGTAGGAAAGAGTTACGGATCCTACAGTTATCTCGGCAAAATAAAATTGGCCGGCTAAATTGATGCCTTCAACATCAAAACTGGACAACTGAGAATTGGCAAAATGTTCTTTTTTCGGATGAGAGCAGAATTGGCCTAAGATGAGATAACCATCGAATTCGGGTTCTTAGAGCTCCAGGAAGACGAGCGAGACTTCAGGCTGCCAAATCTGTACCAAGATATAAAGGAGAAACTGTAATTTTCTGGGGAGGTATATTATACTAGGAGCAAAAACTCCATTGTTACCACTTCAACAAACTTTAACGGGTCGGAGATATGTTGATTTGGTGCTAGAACCAATCGTTAGTCTGTGGAGAGCTGCAATTGGGGATATTTTTAATTTCATGCGCGATAGTGCACCTCCCCATACCAGCAGAGTGACTAGAGAACGTATTGAAACGGAAGGTGTCATAGTTTTGGACTGACCTGCTTATTTACCAGATCTAAACCCTATCGAACACTTGTGGGACTAGCTGAAAAGAAGGGTTAGAGCTCGTCGAAACAATCCAGGAAATCTTGCACAGCTTATTGATGCAGCATTAGCATAATGGGGAAAACATACCCCAAGACAACGTGGATAATTTAACAAGAAGCATGCCAGCGCGGATAGAAGCTTGCATAAGGGCTAGAGGTGGCAACAAAGAATATTAAAATTACCAATTTTCTTTTCGTTTAAGCTTTTTGACCCTTAAAAATTTAAATCTTAATTTCGTTTCAGAAACCAAAAAATACCATTTTGTTTATTTTGGGAACTGATTATTTTTTTTCTTGCTATATGGATTATTTTTCATTAAAGGTCATTGGTAAGGACTGAGTTTTATTCATAAACAGAAAATTCTCATACATCTCAAAAATTATGGGAAATAATAGGTGATTCCATATAAGTTTGGTTGTGTGTGTGTGTGTGTGTATATATATATATATATATATATATATATATATATATATATATATATATATATATATATATATATATATATATATATATATATATATTTATTTTTTTTTTTTTTTTTTCCTGGTGTTGGGGAAAAATCTTCCATAAGACATCCAGAAAAAAGAAATGTTTTACCAGATAGTGTCGGTTCCTACCGACTAAAAACCCCCTTCACCAGCAGGCCTCACCATCTGCAACGGAATCCGCTCACGCATTGCTTCATTACAGTGGCGTTCTTAGACATTATGTCTCACGTTCAGAAGTTTTGTCATTATAATATATTTCATGAGTCCCACTGCATTTTGCCACTCTTTTCACTTCCCACCAGACATTTTACCACTTCTGCTACACAAAACTTATTTCCCGTCCTATTATAGAACTCCTCCCTTTGTGTCTGCCATCTACAACAATTGAAAAGAGTGTGTTCGGCGTCATCTTCAGCTTGACAGTAATAGCAGTCCGGATGTCGATTTTCTTTCTAATGTATAAATATTTTTTTAAAATAGCCGTGTCCAGATAATATCTGCGTGATATAGTAATCGACTTAGCCATCGGATCGCGTTATCCATTTATGCAGATTGGGAATGAGAGTAAATGTCCACCTTCCATGCTTTCCGCCCGTCCATTTTTCCTGCCATTTTTCCATGAGTTGCGCTCTGGCTTCGTTTTTTGTCGAACCATTGTAGACCTCATACCTCTCTTGTATCAGGAGATCAATCGGTGGAATTCCGGCAATGACACCAACGCCCTCCCCTGATATAGTTCGGTAGGCGCTGCAAACCCTAATGCACAAAGACCTCTGTAATCGCCTTAGTTTCACCAGCCTATTCTGACATTTAGTAGCTGTATGCCATGCCGGCGCTGCATACAATATTTGTGAGTGTATAACACTTGCTAAAATGCGCCTTTTAGACGCTCTGGGACCTCTTATTTTCGGCATTAAATTTGACAATGCAGCTACGGTTTTCTCCGCTTTAACTACTAACCTACTTATGTGTTCTCCAAAAGTCAGCTTTGTGTCTAGCCACACACCCAAATATTTTATTGCTTTGGAGGGTGCAATATCTATTCCTAAAACGTTGAAGAAAATTGGGGCAATTTTTCTTTTTGTTGTAAGTAGAACAGCTTCTGTCTTGTGTGGTGCTAACTGAAGATCATGTTCTTTCATCCACCTTACTACTCTCGCTATGCCAGCATTTCCCAAATTTATCAGGATCTCTTCATTTTCACCTACAATGACCATAGCAATATCGTCTGCGAAGCCAATCAAAGTTACACCACCTGGCATATCCAGCTCCAACAACCCGTCATACAACACATTCCATAGGGTTGGCCCCAGGACGGATCCCTGTGGTACACCACCATAAATGTCAACTTTTTTGCTTTTTCCATCAGCTTCAAGTATTATCTTTCTTCCGTTAAGATAGGAAGCAATCGTAGACCACAACACTTTGTCAATATTTCTTTTTTTTAGATTTCTCAGTATCTTTTCCCAAGAAGCGCTGTTAAAAGCATTTTTAACATCTAACGTAATTACGGCGCAAAATCTTCTATTTATATGAGAAAATGCTGCTGCATTCTTGGCTAATTGAATTACTTTTGTAATGGCGTCTGTGGTTTGCTTTCCTTTTTGGAAGCCATATTGTTTAGTTGAGAGACCACCTGTCCGTTTCAGCTCATTATTTAATCTCCCAAGTATGAGATGTTCATATAATTTACCTTCCACATCTAAAAGGCTTATTGGTCTATATGAGTTACCATTTCCATTTTTACTGAGAAGGACGAGTTTTGCCTGTTTCCATTCCTGCGGAAACTTAGTCAAGCGTGCTAGGTTGTTGTAGACCTGCAGTACATACTCCGCTTTACGTGTTATTACGTGCTTAAGTACTTCTGGAGGAACATTTCCGGGTCCTGGTGCTTTACCATTTTTTAATTTCTTACACGCTTCTAATAATTCTTCGAGTGTATAGGGCTCAAAATGTATATTTCTATCACAGTCATCTGCATCACAGTTATGTATATCACAGACGTTTTTATCACAACTATTTACATCACTAACATATATATCACAGATACTTCTCTCACTATTTTGTTTTGACATACCATGAAGAGGAAATAAGTCCTTCACTATCTCTTCCGTCTGCTCCATACTTAAATATGGCTTAGGTGGAAACCCGTTTATCTTTTTCATTAATATCTTATATCCGTCACCAAATATATCACAGTCTACGCTATCACATATATTTTTCCAGCAGTCTTTTTTAGCTTTCTTAATTTTATTTCTCAATATTTTTTTGCTATCCTTATAATTGTTCAATTTTTGTTCTGAAATCAGGAGACTTTTGTTTCTTTCTCTAGTGTATGCTCTTCTTTTTTGATTACACTCTTTGCGTAGCTGAGCAATCTCGTCACACCACCAATAAACCGCAGGGCCCCTGTGACACTTCTTTTTGCGTGGCATGGATTCATCACAAATACATTTCAAAGCCTTAGAAAATGCTGATGCTGTAGGATGCTCATCTACTAGTAAATGGGTTTCTATAGATTTTTCCAATCGCTGGATATTTAGTTTCCCTATCTGCCATCCATTTTCCTGCTTATTATTTTGTAGTTTTTCTTGTGCTTCCGATATTTCAAATATAATATACCTGTGGTCGCTAAGTGTCTCTTCTTCGCTGACTAGCCAGTGCTCGATTTGAACTTCTTCAGATGTTATTGTCAGGTCTAATATGGATCCGTAACTTCCACATTGGAATGTCGGCTCACATCCCTTATTTACCACTTTTAGATTATTTGTTGCCATCCAGTCTGTTAAAAGGAGTCCCCTTGAGTCTGAATTTCGCATACCCCACTGGGGTGACTTCGAATTAAAGTCTCCAGATACAATAACCATTTTATTTTCATTCTTAATTTTAACTTCTATATCTTGTAATATTTTATCTAGACAATCTATATCTTCATTACCAGAGGAATAGCAACTATAGATTGTGTATTTTGGTGTGGTAATGTAGCAAAACCCGGGTCCACTCCCTCTTTCCATTATGATGGTATGTTTTCCTGTCAGATATATTGCAGCGTTTAATTGACTATCATAAATCCAATCCCTTCTACCGCTTAAAGCAAGCTTATTTGGTTCACTGACTAGTAACATATCGGCTTTAATATGCTTGGCTGTAGCAAGCGCAAGATCTTGAGCTGCTTTACTTCTATTTGTATTTATTTGGAGTACTTTAATTTCTTAATATATGCTTTGTATCTCTTGTATATTACTGTCTCTCTCAGGGACACTCAACGTTTCTTTCGGCTTTCCAACTGGGCACTTTATTCCTCCCGTTTGGTGACCTTCTTTACTGCAAGTTATACAGAAAGCTTTATTTTTACAGACGGCTGCTTTGTGACCTTCACCTCCACATTTCATACAAAGGTGTTCTCTGCTAGGATTTGTACAGCTATCTTGTGTGTGACCTTTCTCCCAGCACTTAAAACATTTTAGGTTTTGAATCCTTTCTCTTACTTTACATCGGGTCCAACCTATTTTAATATTCCCTAACGCTATCAAGTTATCCGCTTGCTCTTCGTTTAACACCAAAGTTGCATTCTGCTTCCCACCATAAGCTGGCCTCAAGGATCGAACCTGAAAAGTTTCTGGATTTACTGTCAGGGTGTCATACACTGCATTTCGAATCTCCTCCTCTGTTGTAACCTCATCCAAACCTTTTAAGTGTATCGCTTTCTTGCTTTGTAGAAGAGAGGTTTTTGCTTCAGGGAGCTTCTCTTCAATTTCTTTTTGAAGCACTTTCATTTTGTCTGTGCCGTTTTTAACCATCAAAAGTACTTCACCTTTCTGAGTTTTTCGAACTTCTTTTAATTCTACTCCCAATTCATTAGGTTTAATTGCATTTTTGAGATTTGTTAGAATATCAGTATAGGATTTGTTCTCTATTTTAATAAGTAGAGCATCTTGTTTTGTTTTCTTTTTGTTGTATCTTTTTGTAGATATTTCACTGTCAATACGTTCCCTGGCTGATATTCTATTTGCAGTAACACTAGCATAGTTCGATTGTCTGTAGCGAATTATTTGAATTTCGGTGTTATTAAAGATGTATTCAATCATTCTTGAAAACATTACCCCTTGAATGTTCTGCAGATCTGGTACTGCAATCTTCTTTGTTCCCTTTTTTACGGCAATCATTTTAAGCTCTTTTACGCATTCAAATAATTTTGTATCCTCAGTTCTATCTTCAATATCTTTTCAATAAATAATAGGGTATAAAATATTTTTTGTGGTATAAACCATAGTTCCTGTTTTATCGGGAAAACCCAGGGTGTATAACATTTGAGCTACTTGAAATACTTCCTTTTCTTGTTTTTGGAGGCCGTTTGTTCCACCGAATCTCTTGATAGCATCATTTGTTTGCTTATCTATGGATTGGAAATTTATGTTGCAAGGAAGCACGATATCTATGTCATCTGGTGCATCCCAAATATGACCATGCGTAACTACATTGTTCGAGAAAACTTCTTCATCCCACATTTCTTCTGGTATTTTTTTAAAATCTTCATAGGAATTTCCTTGTAGTAAAGACCTCCTTAGTTTACCGCGATTCTTCAGCGCTGAACATTTTTTACATGTACTCTCCTCCTGAATTTTATGGAAATTGGCCAAGTCGCTTTCTTGTTTTTTAACTAATTTTCGGAGTCTCTGATTCTCTTCTACAAGAGAAGCGTTTTGAGTTCCTTCATTTTTTTCAATCCACCCAATCAGGTCGTTTTCCTTCAATATCTCTGCTCGTAAAGTCAGTCTACTCGCAATCTCTTTAATCTCCACTTTCGGTTTGTACATGTCTTTTATCAAATTGTCTAGTTTGTTGATATGTTTGTAAATATCCTGCAGCGCGCTCTTATATTTATTCAAATCATTTGTCTTTTTATTTTGATCGACGGCCCAATCTGCTCTTTTCCTCTTCATAGGTTGCATATCTTGAGTGTACTCTTGTGGTAGTGAAAAGGTTCTCATTCTCGGAGGTGTTCTTTGTAAAGATTCCCTTCTTGCAAAAGGATCGCCATCCTCAATTCCAGTAGTAATTTTACTCCACTCGGCCTGGTTTCCTACCGAAGTAAAGCCGCAGTCGTTGGCTGACGGACCAGGCGGGCCTGCTTTACCACCCATCTCCTGGACCGGCACTGGGGATCCGACCCCCTGTGCGGTAAGTTTTGTCTCTATAGGTTTCATTTACCATATATTGACTTGTTGCATCTCTCTTAGTATTACTTCTCCCCTTTGACCCTTTCGAATCTCTGGATCATTGAAGCAAATATGCCCCCCCACCACGACAAGGTGGAGATGCTTTGGGGGGGGTTACATAGATAGTTACATAGATAGTTACATAGATAGTTACATAGATAGTTACAGAGATAGTTACATAGATAGTTACATAGATAGTTACATAGATAGTTACATAGATAGTTACATAGATAGTTACATAGATAGTTACATAGATAGTTACATAGATAGTTACATACAAAGCAAGTTAAATAAAAGCTTATAAAAAGATTAAGGAAAGAGTATAATGCTATCCATGTATTCATGCATGGTAGACGGACAAAAGGCCATAGAGTGGGGATCCTTGACAGTTCTGTTTGACGATTCATTTGACACATTTGAATTTGATTTTAAATTTTGTGGATTTGTCTGTTTTTACTGAGCTTATTTTATGTTATTTATTATTTATTCTGTTACTGATACTTGTTTAAAGGTAGTAAATCTAGAATGAAATTGTAGCAGAACTTAAATTAACAGTGACACTATTGCGATTTATCGAAAAAGACTGTAAAATAGTTGGTTGTGTAGGGTGCGGTAGATTTCGGTCAAGACTCGAGGGAAATAATGGAATAACTTTTCGCTAGTAAGTGAGTATATACCGGGTGTTGCATCGTCGATCGGGACATAGGAAATCCCATGTAAATTTTAATGGGGTCAATTATTGGCTTCCCTAATTATTTTAGAGAATAATTCTATTTAGGTTTATTGAAGAGCACTAAAACCTACATTCAAAAGAATAACTTTAGATATTTTTGATTAGCCCGTTTACGAGTTATCGCCGATTCCTTTTTAATTATTTCTCCTGTCTTATGGCCCTGTATTTACTTATGAGCACCAGTCAAGGTAAAAGATAACTGTCAAATGAAGTTGTCATTTCAGAAATTTATCTATTTAGCGCTTTACTATTATTATTAAACTCATACCTACATCGAAAATATTAGCCATGAATTACACTACCGAAGAAAAAGTATTGATGATTAAATGGTATTATCAAGGAAATAGTTATCAAAAGGTGTCGGACATGTTTGCTGCTCTGTATTCGAATAGACCGATACCTGGAAAATCTACAATCGCAAGGAATATCCAGAGATTTGAGACCAAAGGTACCCTAATAAATAACTGCAGATGGGAGGCAGGAACAAAGAGAAGATGCAAGAAATGATACCGACTTGGAAGTTTTATTGTGCGTGGAAGAGAACGATGGAAAGATCAACACAAGGAAACTTGAGGATGAAATAGGAATAGATCACACTACAGCGTTTCGAATTTTGAAACGACATAAATACTATTCCTTCAAATATGAAAAGCACCAAGAGCTACGAGATGGGGACGAAATACGGCGGCAGGCGTTTTGTTTTGATATGATGGAAAGAGCAAACACGGATAGGGAATTTTTAAAAAACATATATTTCACTGACGACTGCACCTTTATCTTAAATAATGAACCCAGTGTTCAAAATTTATCGATATTGGAACAAAGAAAACCAACCCAGGTTTGTCGAAACAAGGATGCAATATCCACAGAAAGTAAATGTTTGGGCAGGGATATTTGGACACAATATTATCGGGCCATTATTTCTTACACGAAATTTAAATGCAGAATATTATATGGAACTACTCGAAAATCATATTTTACCTGCTTTACATGATGCCGCTAGGGAAAATCAGGAAGTTTGGTTCCAAATGGATGGCTGCCCGGCACATAGTACCCTGGCTGTTCAGGAATATTTAGACAATACTTTTAACGGAAACGTTATTGGCCTAAATCATACAGTAAATTGGCCAGCAAGGTCTCCTGATATTTCGCCAAATGATTTCTCTCTTTGGGGCCATTTAGGAAACAGGATATACAAGGATAAAAGATACCCAAATCTAGACGAGTTAAAAAATGCTATTTCTGCCGAATGCAATAGAATTTGAGTTTACCAAGTAGCGAATGTAAGAGTATTTTATGATCGCCTGGGTTATTGTCTAGCAGTCGATGGAGGAATATTTGAACATCTTCTTAAATCCTATAGTTCTAACAATTTAATAGTACCTAAATTAATAACTATGATCGCCTGGGTTATTGTCTAGCAGTCGATGGAGGAATATTTGAACATCTTAAATCCTAAAGTTCTAACAATTTAATAGTACCTAAATTAATAAGTTATTGAATATTGTAATAATACTATGATTAACCTTGTAATTGATTACTTTATTTTACTTTAATTCATATTAATTTGTATTTATAAATACATCTTTAAGATTTCCGATGTAGGAATGAGTTTTCAATAATAATAAAGCACTAAATAGGTAAATTTCTGAAATGACAACTTCATTTGACAATTATCTTTTACCTTGACTAGTGCTTATAAGTAAATACAGGGCCATAAGAAAGGAGAAATATTTAAAAAGAAATCGGCGATATATCGTAAATGAGCTAATTGACCCTATTAAAATTTACATGGGATTTCCTGTCCGACGATGCAACACCCGGTATACGTATATAGTATATATACGTGTATAGTAAACCCAGATCGATCATTTATGAAATTCACTTAAAATTAACTAATTATATATTTTTTCTTGCTTTTATGCTTTTATTTACTACATGTCAAAGAATTTAGATACGTCAATTTGACTTACCTGTGTCAGTAGCGTATCGGATGTTTGTGTTAATAAATAATTATTATAACTCATCTATTTTTATTAGAATTATAATAACTACAAACATGTATATACAACATAAAATAAAACAGCAAATTATTGAGTCTACCCTATATCATATTTTTAAACGTTTTGAATAAAATTAGAACGGCACTGATAAACCGGAATTTAAGTCGGCCATTTTAGGAACCCGTCGCGTTCGATCTAATATTTTTGAACTGCTCCTTCCTTAATATTTTTATTCAAAGGATATAAACAATTTAGATTTTGATAAAAACTGCCATTGACTATGAAAAATCAGGCCAAATATTATTATGTTAAATACAACTATTTATTTGTATGTCATAAGTTTATATTTTGAGATTAAATTTATTGTGAAAGTGATGCACAGTATGCCATTAAAGAGTATTAATTTTCTGTTACCATAACACAGTACTATTTAAGTTTTTAAGTGATTAAGAGGGGGTAGAAGTTAGAGATGAGCGAAAACTGCGATTGGGGGGGGGGGTCGATTTTTAAATCGCTGCGACTGTTACTTGCGATTGCGATTTTAATATTTAAATATTGTACTAGGCATTCTATTCAGAGTGTCATTTTCTATCGAACAAACTAAAAAAAACCGATGGTGCCATTTAAAAATAAAAAGTTGTAGTCATTTCCCTTGAAACAGAAAGTGATCGAAACGAATTGAATACGTCAATAAATCCTAATTTATGTCATATGCTTACATACGAAATCTCGCTTTTTATCAGAAAAAATAAAATGTTCTAGAGGCAAACCACTCTTCAGAAACACCCGGTATATTATTTATCTCGGCCCTAGAAAGGAAGACATTCTCTATAAATAGCACCACAAAATTACATTCGTAGCAAAATCGCAAATCGCAACTCATAAAAATTCAAACTCGCAGATAGAAGGTTATCACGGTTCTAGTTTACGAAGTCACAATCGAAACAAAATCGCAAATCGCGGCTATAGTAATATTGGTTGCGTAAATTGAAACTCGCAAATAGGAAAAATCGCAGTCGCTGTTTCCTATGAGAGCCAATCGCAGGTTGCGATCGCGATTTTAAAATCGCTGTGATTGAAGGTTCATTCCCACATCATTTGTTGCTCATCTCTAGTAGAAGTATCTATGTAGCTGGAACATTATGTTAATTATACACACTAGGGAATTTTTTTGATTTTCAGAATATTATGAATCCATCCGTCCAATGCCTTAAGAATCATGTTCTGCCTGGGTATGTGAATGTCAGGATAGAGAATTATGATAATATTTTGAAGCGCCCAGAAGCAGAAAGGAAAGGATTTGAGTATGTATTGAGAGAAAATATTAATCATAGGTTAATGGTTAATAATAATACTTACTTTGAATGTGGCAGACAATGATTCAGTATTAAAACTAAAATAATTTCGGACTTCCATTGTCTTTATTTATTTTGGTTACACAACGTTTCGGTCAGAAGTATCACTGACCGATATCAAGTGTGAACTACACTGAATCCTAAAACTACTGAGCTTATACAGGTTGTTAATTTGTTTATTACTCGCGGCAAGAGCTTTATGGTTGAAATATGGCAACCTCGGCCCGCTCGTCGATAGACGACGCGACGGGGCGAGTCGGCAGAAGAGCCTATAGTGCATGCGTTCTCAATAGGCAGTGTTGCCATTCTATTCCCCTATAAGTAATTGTCGAGTTAACAATCTGTATACTAGAGCTGAGCATTCACCCGCGAATTAGTTGGATGCAGTTAAGCATGAGGTTCTCCACTAAGAATGCCTGCATTGGAGCGTTTTATGAGTGGTTGCCATATTGTTGAAATTTCCATACTAGGATTGCTAAAGATTTTATTATTGTTAGAAATGAATACGGCCTCTTTAAATTTGCGCTTTTTCCAATGGTGTTCTTTGTGGACAACCCGGGCTTCCGACCATTTTATATTGTGGTGCTTGGACCACACATGATCTGCAATGCCCGACTTCATTGTTTCACCTCTTTGCGTATGTTTTTTATGTTCGTCAAGTCGCACATCTAGAGGACGTTTCGTCTCTCCAATATACGACTCACCGCACTCGCAAGGTACCTGGTAGATGCACTCTTTCTCTTGGTTTGATGATTCAGGTTTTGTTTTTGTTAGGACACTTCTTAGAGTAGTCCCAGACTTAAAAACTGTTTTAATTTTATATTGCTTAGCTATTCGCCTGATCTTCTCCGATGTTCCTTTCACATATGGAATCGTCAAGAGAGAGAGAGCATCCTCCTCAGGCTGGCGCACCAATGAGTCGGACCTGCAATTGGATATAATATTGTCCAGAGATTTTGCAGAGTAACCATTCTGAAGCAAATCGGTTTTAATATTATTTAGTTCAGAATTGAGATTCTTGGTCACTGCATATACTGATTGCTCTATGACATAGTGTTTTAATTATACCTCTTTTTGTTGCTTCAGAATGGTTCGACTGAGAATTTAAATATTGTCCTGTATGTGTTGGTTTTCTATATACAGAAGTGTGTGTTAATGGATCCATCGCCTCTACTTACAAGAACATCCAGAAACGGCAGACAGAAGTTTTTCTCTTTCTCAATCGTGAATCTGATTTATTCTGAGTTATTTCGTGAATTAATATGATTAAGAAAGGAATCCAACTGTCTATCGGTTCCGTTCCAGATTATAAAGATATCAACATATCGAAGCCATATTTTGGTTTGGCTACATCTGTCATATCCACACTTTGTAAATTAAAATAAACAAAAATTGTAAATATGAATTTTTCAAATGAAGAAAAGCGTGTAGTATTATTGTTTCAACTTTTCTTGGCCATACAGTTTCGAGGATACGTTGACCAGTGAACGTTACTTACGTTTTTTAGAGAACAGTTTTCAAGACATGTTAGAAAAGTTAAATTTAGTTACTCACGCATTAATAGAGTGCTTCCAACATTACCTTCATGACACACCATCCCCGACCCCACAATAAAAGAAATGTTAAAAATTATTTATATCATAATTATAAAGACTCAGGGATAGAAAGACGTGGACCAATTGCATGGGCCTCCTCGATTACCTGACCTATCCATTTTAGATTATGCAGTATGGCTAACAACAAGGTTTACAAAAGAACTAATGAATTAAGAGAGACACTCGAAGGGGCGGTACGGGAGAACTTTAATTAAGTCGACCGGTCGTTCTGTGAGAATAGCTAGAAATTCAGTTTTAAAAAGATGCATTTATGTACTCAAAACAATGGCGGATTTTTTGAACATTTTCTAAAATAAGTTAAGTGTACGTAGTGATATTATTTTTTTAAGTTTTATTTTGTGTAATGGAAATTGTAAAGAGCCGTTTAATAATATATTTTGTCTTTTTATAAGTTATAAATCATAACAAAATAAGAACACCATGCCAACTAAGTGAAATTAGTCAAGAAAGATAAGAATTGGCTATAACTCTGTAATTCATTGAAAAAACCACATTATAGTTTATATCGCTAAAAAGCTTAAAAATAGCGCTTTTTATGAAGTCATGGCCAACTATGGTTACCATTTAAAAAAAACATATGTTTGTGTCATACAGGGTGGCCCATCGAAAACGTTCCGCAAGGCATAACGGCCAGGATAATTTTTATTTTCAGAAAATTTAAAAACACGTCAATTTTGTTTGTGAGGGGGACAACTTTTATTATTAGAAATGAATACGGCCTCTTTTTATATTTGCGTTTTTTTTTCAATGGTCATCTGGTTCCTGTGGTGCTTGGATCCCACTTCATTGTTTCACCTCTTTGCTTATATTTTTTATGTTCATCATGTCGTACGTGTACAGATTTGAGTATGTATTGAGAGAAAATATTAATCATAGGTTAATGGTTAATAATAATACTTACTTTGAATGTGGCAGACAATGATTCAGTATTAAAACTAAAAGAATTTCGGACTTCCATTGTCTTTATTTATTTTGGTTACACAACGTTTCGGTCAGAAGTATCACTGACCGATATCAAGTGTGAACTACACTGAATCCTAAAACTACTGAGCTTATACAGGTTGTTAATTTGTTTATTACTCGCGGCAAGAGCTTTATGGTTGAAATATGGCAACCTCGGCCCGCTCGTCGATAGACGACGCGACGGGGCGAGTCGGCAGAAGAGCCTATAGTGCATGCGTTCTCAATAGACAGTGTTGCCATGCTATTCCCCAATAAGTAATTGTCGAGTTAACAATATGTATACTAGAGCTGAGCATTCACCCGCGAATTAGTTGGATGCAGTTAAGCATGAGGTTTTCCACTAAGAATGCCTGCATTGGAGCGTTTTATGAGTGGTTGCCATATTGTTGAAATTTCCATACTAGGATTGCTAAAGATTTTATTATTGTTAGAAATGAATACGGCCTCTTTTTAAATTTGCGTTTTTTTTCCACTGGTCATCTGGTTCCTGTGGTGCTTGGATCCCACTTCATTGTTTCACCTCTTTGCTTATATTTTTTATGTTCATCATGTCGTACGTGTAGAGGGTGTTTTGTCTCGCCGCACTTGCAAGGTACCTGGTAGATACACTCTTTGAGTGAGAGAGAGAGAAAGAGAGAGAGAGAGAAAGAGAGATAGAGAGAGTGAGAGAGTGTGTGTGTCTGTGAGAGAGAGTGTGTGTGTGTGTGTGTGAGAGAGAGAGAGAGAGAGAGAGAGAGAGAGAGAGAGAGAGTGTGTGTGTGTGTGTGTGTGTGAGAGAGAGAGAGAGAGGAGAGAGAGAAAGAGAGAGAGAGAGAGAGAGAGAGAGAGAGAGAGAGAGAGAGAGAGAGAGAGAGACGACACGTTGACCGACACGTTGTTGTGTAAGCAAAATAAATAAAGACAATGGGAGTCCGAAATTCCCCTTCTAGTTTTAAAATTAAACTATAATAGAGATTTCATGTATTTATAACTATTGTAGATACGTTTAGAATTGAAGCATGATGGTATTTAACGAAGATTTTATGCATAGAGATAGCATTTTGCAAACATCTGTATATTCTTGACTCTATTGCCGGGTCCAGCAAACCAAACCAAACCAAGCAGACAAAACAACGACAAGACAGAAACATTCATGTTTTACGACAAAACTGTGATAAATCCAATACATTTCTGCGACATTTTTGTCTCATTTTTGTTTTGTTTCAAAATTCGGAGACTTTCCCGACGGTGATGTCCCGTCTCGAGTCGGTAAAAATCAAAATGTCTATATTTTGTTCGTTTATTTTACGACAAGTTGTCGGCGCAATGTGGATGGCGTATGCTGCCAACAGTAGGAGACCAGTGAAATCGCACATGGTTAATAAAATTCATTCGCAACAACTAAACTTTTGACTTTGTTCTACTTTTGTCCTTGCGGTGTGGACAATTTGTCTCAAGTTTGTCTTGTCAGAGTTCCCCATTTTTTGTTGCAAGTTTGTCTTGTTTTTGTCTCAAAATCGTGTTTACTTGTTGTTGCCTTGGTCTGGACCCGGCATATGACGCGTAATTATTGTTAACTTGAACACTTTGTATAGTTTTAAAGCTTTTTTAAATTTCTTTTTATTTGATATTGTCCTTACAGAGATATTCGACGTTTTCTGGATCACGATAATTTTCTTTCGACAGAAAAAGTGCTCACATGGATGGAGAGTGTCGTATCATCGTCAATGGATAAATTTTTTAAATTAAATGGAAAACATTATATGGAATTAACCGGTCAGGATGACAAAGTTCTTGTTTATGTAAGTAATGTTAGATTGTTATTATTGAAACGATATTAAACAATATTAAAAAACGATATTACAAAAAAGTATATATTGTACAGGTTGTTCCATTTTTTTGCGTTTTGAGTATCTATAGCTACAAAGATGCGGTTTTCACATTACTGATTCCTTTTTTATGAAACTAAAGATGCTATACACAGACTTGCCCTAGCCCAGTTCCAGAAATACAGGCTGAAACTGAAAATATTGCATTTTTCGACACATCTCGGTTATCTTATAACTTATCGAAAAGATGAAAACTTAGTCCCATAGATTTTTTCACGTTGAATTCGGTGGCTTAAGTAGATTTTTACTGTGTGCTCTCATTCTTGTAATATGATCCATACTTACTATATTACAATTTATCCATACACAGGGTGCAATGATTTAAATCATGGATTTTTTTATTTCAGTTATGGATTTAAATAAAAAAATCAACATACATAGATAAAGGAAACAAGTTTAGATTGGAATGCTCGGCTCGACTAATTGTTTTGGAGAGCATATGTTGTAGGGCGCTGCTATAGCGTTTGCTAAGAACAAGTCAGAAGTCAGAATCTTCAAAAATAATAAAATCTTTCAAAATTTAAATCGTCCTCATTGAAAAATTCACAGTCCTTTACAAAGATGCAACCGGGGGGCATTGAAAATGATGAATAAAAACGTAAAAATATGAATAGTGTTAATATGAGTGTATTACATACATATGTTTAAATAACGAACTTAACAAAAAACAACAGATTTAAAGATTCACTGAAAAAGTAGTAATCTTAAAATTAAATAAAACATTATCAATAATAATTATGCGATCGCACCTATCCGTAAAACAAGCAAGCAAAAAAAAAAAAGAATTCTTACGGAAAGTTACACTTTACGATATAATTTTTTTAACTGTTAAAGGCAAACCCCATTTAAACACAAAACTTTTAATACCTACTACTGTATCTAAAAGACTTTTTTTTAATTACTAAATTCTTAGCCACGCTTCTGTTTTTCTTGGCTGTTGTGCGTCACGTCACAGATTAACAGGCCCACGTTTGCACCACAAGGCGATGCTGCAGACCACTAGGTAGACCGGTCGTAGAAATTTATGTTATACAACTTGTAGTCAATCTACACAAATATTATCAAAAACTTTTTTTCTTTTAAAATGTGTTCAGATTTTGTAAAAAGTATAAGTCAAAATCGCAAACCTTAAATTTGATATGAGTTTCTTAGTTTTTAACTAATATAGTGGCGAATTACAAAAATTCCTTTTCAATGAAAATTAATGAGTTAAATAAAATAATTTAGTAAATTACTAGCTTTTTCTAGCGACTACGTTCGCGGTACACCTCGAATCGTTCATGCATTGATTTAAATGATTTTTTACTTCTTTATAGAGAGCTAGTGAGCATATAGATGTTTTTTATTTTTCATCTTTTTTTATTTATTAAGAGCACTAATACTCTCTTTATAGGTTATTTTTTATTCTTTATAGGATAATTGAGGAAGATATATTTCGTTATGATGTCACTAAATAAACCCTTGTATAAAAATTTATACTGTCTGGTTTATAATGTTATAATATTGCATTTTCGTACAGCAAACTTTCATTCCCTATTCTACTCCCTAAGGGTATAAATTTCATAAATTCGCTTTACCTTTGTGCCCATTTTTATGTGTATAATCCAGAGGTCACCAAGTTTTATATAAATTTTTACTAACTTTACCCATTTGGTTGATGAATTTAAAAAAATTCTTCTAATTCTTTTTGTAGGATTTCATTCTTCTAGACCAAATAGTAAGGAATTTTCTTACAACAAACTGTTCCGAGATAATTTTACTCTCTAAGAGGATGAATTTCCTAAAATCGCTTTGTGTAGCTAATTCACTAATGTCGTTTAAACGAACCTTTGTGCTAATATTTATGTATGTAAAGCTGGCGGCATGAACTTACTCTAAAATATCTAAAAACGTAATATATAATCTAACTGACACACCACTGACAAAGACAAATAATTTATATCTGGAGGTATTGTGTGTAGGTGTTTTTCAGGCATGTTTTAGTATTTAGTCGTTTTACACAAAGAAATAGCCATTAAGCACTATAAAAATACTTCATAACAAATCTACACATATATACCTTTCATTTAAAGAAAGAATCATCAAGATTGGCAAAGCGGTTTCGGCGGGATGGATGCAACAAAAAAACCCTTTGAGCTTTTATATATGTATGGATTAATTATTTTTCCAACATATTTTACTTTGCAAATTTTTATAAATATTCAGACTCGCTAATATCGTACTCCACCGTGTCCAGCCTGTTTAGCCAAACGTAGGCCGATTCCTCTTCGGCGGCGTCGTGACCCTGGCCGAAGGAAGAGTCTTGAAGACGCTCATCCGCGCATAGGAATAAGTTGACTGCGTAGCGTATTGCGTATTAATCGATTCTGAAACTTTCTATCTCGTGTATAACATGTTACGCAAGTTTATTATTTTAATCTCGATTTTAATAGATAAATGTATGAAATGTCACCTGAATATCTTCCGCCATGACATGTTTTTACTTTTTTGTTATGGTAAAGTGATTTGTATAAACTTTATTCAATAACGTATATTTTCCTCTCCTAACGTATATTTTGTGATTTTTTAATTTTAAGCGAAAATTAAGTATAACATTTTAGGAAAATGAAACACTGTAATATTTAAAAGAATAAGAAGAAATTAGTCTTATTTTGAAAGGAAAATATAGAAAAAACTCTTTCTATAGAAAAAGTCTTTATACTAACCAGAATCCGGTGACATATACGCGGTCTCACCGGAAACATTACTTATTACTTCGCATAACTTGAAGAATATCTACTTTTAATAATGAACACTTCAGAAATACACCAGTAAAAACATTTATTATTTGAGATTAAAACTCGAATTAAATTATAACTATTAGTTACCTATGTTGTTATAGCTTTTATAGGCCTGTTTAACGACTTAATAAGTTACCTAGCGAAAAAATCTGTGCGCGTACCTACCACTATTGTTATAGGTTAATTCGTTAAAGAAATATGTTACACAAGTTAAAAACTTCTAGTCTATTTTATTTTATGTACAAATATATTATTAAATTTTAAGCATTAAGTAATAAAACACTTTGTGGGGCCCTCTTATATCGTAAGAGGTTACGAAATATACTCCTGGTTACACCCCTTACAGAAAACAGTGTAAGGGGTGTAAATAAATTGTATAATCACTGTTTTTTATAATAAAAACTATAAAACATTTCTTATTTGTGAGATTAAAAAAAACAAAACAATGCATTGGTTAAAATAAGTACATTCAATACATATGTATGTGTTATAACATAATATAGCCATTACTATTATACTATTATTATTAAAATAATATGTGTAACATATTTCTTTAACGAATTAACCTGTAACAGACATTTATATGCCCAGTATATTTTTGTTTAACAAACCAATCAGGAAAAATCCAAAACCTACCGTTATAGGAGGTATAAAATGATTAAACTTATATAATGACAACTACTTATCGGATAACAAATTAGTTACTACTGTCAGCTAGTTCAGCTACTGTCTAGGTAGAATATACCTAGAGTACCTACACCTACCTATGATGTAGGTAGATTAAAGCTTATTTTGACGTTACCTCTCACTTCGGTGTCACAAGCTGAATTTTTCAGGGATGGAAGTACAGTACATGATATGGGGACCCTTATTCCGAAAGTAGTACAAAATTAGACCGGGTAAAGGGCACTATCATCAAAAATCGATATATTAATACCACCGTATAGAGAAAACAAATACTTATTTTTTGATCCAGTACACAATAAAGTCTTCGTAGGGAGTAATTTTTATAATTATTTACGAAAAAACATTTCCATTAGCGCTTATGACCAAAAAAACTTTAAACATGAATAATCATTTCAATCATGCGAAAATTTGGTTTAAAATAGATTTTTTTAATATAACTTTCATTTAACGAAAAACGAAGGCCTAAATGAAAAAAAGAAACAATTTAAAAGTTTCGCTTATGTCTTGACAAGGTATCAAAGCAAACCCCATATTTTTTGCTTTTAAACTAATAAAGATATATCAATAAACAATTAGCGATGTAATGGTTTTTGCGCGCGCCGGCCGACTGCCGCCGCTGCGCCGAAATTTCCTATACCCTTGTATATATGACGTCATGGTTTGGCAAATGTAGCATTTTAATTCGATTTGGGCTCCCTTATATAGGATAACAGAAACATTTTCAATGTTAAAAATATCGAAAAATGTTTAAAGCGTCCATTTTCAAAGTAATTATTTACTATATTGTGAGTTTAATTTAAATGTTATTTACTCAAACCCGCGATAATTATTGTGAAAAAGTGGCATTAAAAACTTAAAAAGCTGTGTAAATTGTGAATTGCAAAAACCATCGTGGATCGTGGCATAACGTCGGTTTCCAATGTCTCATAGGTATTCATACATGTCCTTATATAAAATAAAGTTTCTTATATGCAGCAAACTGTATTTTTTAAAAAATTGAAAGAAAATGATAATAAATGGGAATAAATTATATTTGGCGACATAATTCCGGAAAAAGCCCAACCGCTCCGAAATTATCAAAAGCTTTAGAGAGCGACCATTGCAAGAATAGCGTCAAATAGTATTTACATTGTTCGTATGGGCACTTTCCAATCTAAACTTCTTTCTTTTATCTATGGCATGACCTTTTGCAGAAACTTCATCTACACATTTTTCCTCATATACATCCAACTATCTTGAACTCACGGTATATCAATCCTTTTACTGACATTGTAGATGACTATGGTTAAAGGGAGTCCAGCGTTTACTTTAGAACTCGCTATTGGGGACCCTAATAGCGAGAAAATTTGTGTGGATCTAGTACCCTCGTTCCAGTTTGAGAAAAAAGATTGGCCTGTTGGTTACAGACCGAATAATTCACGAAAATTTGTAAGAAACTTGTTTGTAACTGTTCATTCCATCACTCTATTCTTTTTTTTAACTTTTAGGATAAATTTCTGGTTGTACCGAAGAAACCAAAGAAATACGAAGGTTTATTTGACGTAAATCGGTATTGGAGGCTGTCTTTTCAGGAACAAGAACGTGATATGATAAGCGGGATACATTTAAGAAGCATGAAGCCTTCATTAAAGCTATTGAAGGTGGGTATGTTTTGGCGCATGTTTTTACGTCACGTGGTTTATACGGTAATCGCAAAACATTTTCCGATGCACATCATCAATCATATCCAAATTGACACTAAAGCCTATAAACCAGTGGCGGCTCGTCAGGGTAGTCCTCTAAGGCCGCGCCTCACCTTTAAAATGAAGGAACGATTTATTTTTTGTATCTAGTTTTTATTTAATCCCAGTATAACTTATTACAATTCTACAACACATTCAACATAAAAAAATAAATATATATAAATAAAACTAAAAAATATATATTTTATAAATAGATCCAGGTCTAGGCACAACATAAGCCGCGTAAACCCAGCCAAAAAGAACGCGACTCAACAGAAGCACACAGAGGCGAAACAATTCTAGCTTGGAAAGGTCGAATTGCCTACCTATTAACAGCGACGATTTAAGATCATGTGACGGGGGTGACGCGACGGCCGACGACGGGGTACGCATTCTCAATAGCAAGGTTGAGGCGTGGTTGAGGCGCGATATTTGGCGCTTGGGTGTGTTTTTATTGGTAGTTTAAATCACCTGACTATTGAAAAATGCCACGAAGTCTCGATCTCGTATGCATGACTCAGGAAGTTAAAGTGCCGGTTGCTGGCCGGTTGTAGTGAGAACAGCGTGGGTGAATTAATTAGCGTATATTTTTGTTTTTATTTAGACATTTAGGGCGAGAATTATTTAGATTGTTTGTGTTTATAAATTTAAATTATTTGATGGCTATTAGATACAGCATTTTTAACTTGATCACACACAGGGTAAGGTGGAATTTTAGCACTTTTTAAAATTCAACGCAACAAATATTGTTGAAATTTAAAGGTTAGACGTTATTTTATTTATTTTAAAGTACAGAAGAGGAGTTGGATTTTAGTGTTTTCTTTAAAATAAATCCTATTTATAACGTTATTCTTTCTATACATGAAACTTCTTTTCTAAGACAAAATGAAACTGAAAAAAGACAAATAAATTAAATATTAAGGGGTGAAAAAATTTCGCAATGATTTAACGATAAGAGGCAAGGTAGACAACAGGTATTTAAAACCTTTTTTAAATATAATTTAAAAATATTTTTGCGTACCACACCTAATAGGTTTGGTACCATTAAAAAGACGCGTCGCAGAATAATACTTCAAAGGTGAGAAAATTTATTCGTATTTAAACAAAATTATTAACCTTATGTAGCCTCACCTTCCTATATACTCACGAGCCGCCACTGCTATAAACCTGACTAAATGAAATTTTATCAAAAACGATGTATTGTATAATTTAAGATACCGTGCAGATCTTCATTTTACTTCATAGAGCAATTGATTGTAACAGATATTTTATTTAGATTAAAGCTGTACAAATTAGTTTAAAGCGATTTTTATTTTTGGTCACATTGCGCTGCGATCAGCAAGGTTGTCGTTTATTATTTGACAATTATCAGAAGATTTGACAATTATCAATTTCAATTAATGTCAGTCATATTTTGTATAATATCGTGTTGTTGTTGAATCTTCGGGAATAATTCTCGTTTTTGCCGATTTCGATAGTCTTTTTTAAAAAAGTGTACTTTTAAGCACAAACAGTTCTTTTAAGAACTAAATTTTTGAGTTTTTTTATTGTATTTCTTGAAATTGTGTGTCAAAAATATGCCGAAGCATTTAAACAGTCAAGCAAAGAGTTTGTAGCTTTCCTCATAAACTATTTTGAAAGAGAACCAGTGGCGGATACAGAGGGGGGGCCCATGGGGCCCGGGCCCCTCCTATAACCTGTAAATTGTGTTTAATATTAGGCTTTTAGGCGCCCCAAAAAGCATATTCTACATTACTTTTTATTTTGGGCCCCCCTAAAATAAATTCCTGTATCCGCCCCTGAAGAGAACGTAACAATAAAGGTCCCTTATTACCTTTCACTGCAGTCAGAGAAGTAAATTTGATTGGTACGCACATTATACCATTTTCAAAGTTATTTACACTTATTTCTATTTTTAGCAAGTAGCTGCTGCCTTAAATTTAAATATTGCTACTGTGAGTGTTAGTGATTACTGTTTATAAATAAATTAATTACTAAAATATTAATTATTAAATTAAAAATAAAACGTAAAAATCTTTAAAAAATTATATATGTAATAAATATATTGAAAATTGAAATATTCACAACCAAATTGGGAAAATTTGGAATTAAGATTCATCTCATAAATCCATCACAATCTGGCAGCGCTGTCGCCATCGATTGTCACTCAAAGTTGATCATGTGCATCGGAAATTGTTTTGCGATTATTTTATTTCTCTCTTTAGTGGATCTGTCATTAAATGTATATGTTACGGTTAAGGTCCGATGTTTAGTTATAGGGAGTTTTCGTTGCTTACAAATTGCAATTCCGGTTAACGCTAATTGACAACTTTGACATTTCAATTTCGATTATCGTATATCGTAACCGCTAGCTGCCGATATTTTACGGACGTTAGCCAAAGCCGTTAACATAGCGGTACGCATGCGCACTAGCGCAGTAGAAACACAACATTGAAAATACAGATCTAACCTAACCTCATTCTATTTGTTTATGTTTTGATTATTTATTTTATCTGTGTTAAACTCGTTGGGAATTCTTAGTGCTTCAACTAATCGAGGAATGTCTTTTTTTTCAAAGCGGAAGTTAGCTTTGCACTCTTGGTCAGATAATATTTCTAGGTTGAACTCCCCATAAAGTTCTGCTCGATATTCGATGTTGTTTTCAAACCCTTCCAACAGCATAGCATCCTCCAAATCCGATTCATCACTAGAGTCCAATAAAATTAAATTGTCCATCCTATATAGCGATACCCAATAAAGTCATATAAAGCACTTTCAAATCAAACAACAATACAAAAACCAAAAATCAAAACACTACGCTACGGGCTGTGCTCAGCTGTCAGTTTTCGGTTATCGTATCGTATGTCGGCTCCGAACCGATGAAGCGAAAGTCCGAAAACTGTTTTTTTATCTGTCAAAATAGCGGTTATGGTTACGTATCTGTTAACCGTACCGTTGAATTTTTTTAAAGCAACGAAAACTCCCTAATGTCCACATTACCCGGTTAATCTCGAGAATAACACACAACAAAACCACCAAAAACATAACCTAACCCAAACATTAACATGTTAATGTCGACATTAACCGGACATCGGACTTTAACCGTACCATATATTTCAAGAACACCATATTCTTTTTCAAGATGTCCATTAGGGTGCGCCAAAAAAATCAATGTTTTTTTTTGTAGTTACAGTGAAAATATCGTTCAGGATGATGAAAAAAAATTCTGGTAAAGTTTGAGTTCTTTGGATTAATATTAAGAGGTGTCTCATCGGGATTCTCAATTTCCTATTTAAATAACACGGGGAAACATTTTTTTGATTTTGGAATTTTACTGCGTCCTAACAAATCAGTGTTTTGTAAAAATCAATACATATTCTTATAGGAAATTGAACGGTCTCCAAAAAAGGTCTGATATAAATTTTCATGTAATCGACTCGTTTGAAAGTTATTGAAAGTTAAAGTTCAACTTCAAATCGTATTTGATAACTTCCACATTTTTATAAAATATCATATTTTTTTCACGAAATAATGGCTCAAAAACATAAAATATTATATTTTAAAATAATTAATAATAAAATATAAAAAATTGTGGAAGTTATCATATATTTATCCAAAAAAATCCTTTATGGCCACTGCACTGCAAGAAAAATCTGCAAAATAAAATAGTTATTTTTTGTAAACACTTCTGCGTTAAATCTAAACGGACGCTGCTTGTCAGAAGTTGTGTTTACAGTTATAAAAAATTGCCTAACAAAGAAAAAAAATGCTTAACGTTTCGGAAAGTTTTCTCTTTCCGTCGTCGGCAGCAAAAAAATATAAAGAATAAAGAAAAAAAACTATTTAAAATATTTAAATTGAACTATTCGACAACACTTTACTTTTTAAAACAAATACGTCTACAAGAAACCGTTGACGTTCTGTTAAAATGACATTATATTAAGTTAAACTTCAAAATTAACAATTACCACCTGATAACAATTGCTTAATAAGGTAACACCAAAAAGCCCAAACTTTCTCTATGGTTATTTTCAAATTTTACGTATGTTATGTTTATTTATGTGATGTTCTTTAAAATCAAAGAAGCGATTGCCATACATTACTAACATCTACAGATGCATGAGCAATACATTTATTTTTATTAGATTGAATTAAAAAAGCCTCTTTTATTTTTCTTTTAGAGGCTATCGCTTCTTTCATTATAATTTTGGCGTTATTAAAATTTATTCTGTGCCCTGTGTCCCATGAATGCTGACAAATCTTAGATTTGTGAAAATCTCCCTTTCTTAAATAATCTTTATGTTCTTTAATTCTAACATTTAATGGTCTAGATGTTTCACCAATCTAAAATTTATCGCATTCACAGGGTATTTGGTATATTACATTTTTTGTTTGTTGTTCTGTATTCATTGGTTTAGTATGTGATAAAATGGATCTAAGTGTATTTTGTATTTTGAAAGATGTTCGTATGTTATATTGTTTTCCTACCCTTCTTATTTTTTCCGAAACGCCTCGTATGTATGGAATTGTAAGTTGCATATATTGTGTATTGTTATCATTGTGTCTATGATTTGGGGTTTGTATTTCGTTTAATGTTTTGTCAATAAAATATGGTGGATAGTCGTTTTTTATTAATGTATTTTTTATGTGGTTTATATCTCTGTTTAGTGAAATGTCGACTGTACATATTATTTTTGCCCTATCATATAAACTTTTTATAACACCTTTTTTTACACTTATACTGCGATTAGATGTGAAATTTAAGTATCTATCTGTGTTTGTGAAAGAAGCGATAGCCTCTAAAAGAAAAATAAAAGAGGCTTTTTTAATTCAATCTAATAAAAATAAATGTATTGCTCATGCATCTGTAGATGTTAGTAATGTATAGCAATCGCTTCTTTGATTTTAAAGAACATAACATAAATAAACATAACGTACGTAAAATTTGAAAATAACCATACAGAAAGTTTGGGCTTTTTGGTTTTACCTTATTAAGTTATCAGGTAGTAATTGTTAATTTTGAAGTTTAACTTAATATAATGCCATTTTAACAGAACGTCAAAGGTTTTTTGTAGACGTATTTGTTTTAAAAAGTAAAGTGTTCTCGAATAGTTCAATTTAAATATTTTAAATAGTTTTTTTTCTTTATTCTTTATATTTCTTTCCTTCCGACGACGGAAAGAGAAAACTTTCCGAAACGTTAAGCATTTTTTTCTTTGTTAGGCAAATTTTTATAACTGTAAACACAACTTCTGACAAGCAGCGTCCGTTTAGGTTTAACGCCCAGAAGTGTTTACAAAAAATAACTATTTTATTTTGTAGATTTTTCTTGCAGTGCAGTGGCGAAATACCCATAAAGGATTTTTTTGGATAGATGAATCCGCCACATAGGTATAGACATTTTTTATCATATATTATTTGAAGTTGACTGTAACCTTCAATAACTTTTAAATTAGTCGATTAAATGAGAATTTATACCAGACCTTTTTTCAAGACCGTTCAATTTCCTACAAGAATATGTTGATTTTTACAAAACGCTGATTTGTTCCAACGCAATAAAATTCCAAAATCAAAAAAAAATGTTTCCCCTTGTTATTTAAATAGAAAATCGTAAATGACTATGAGACACTTCTTAATATTAATATTAAGAGCTCAAACTTTACCAGAATTGTTTGTTCATCATTCTGAACCATATTTTCACGGTAATAATTTTTTGGTCCACCCTAGTGTCCATATTACTTTCATAATTTAAATGTCAACCCACATTCATCAATACAATAAATCAATTTAATAATTCGTCACATAAAATAAGGTCATTGTAAAATTAGTTTTTTTGCAATATACAGTATTTCCCAGGATTGTCAAACAGGAGACATACTGTAGATGAAATATATACAAAATATTTTTATTCTAGAAATTGCGAGATAAACAGAAGCATGACTGCATCGCCAGTTATTTTATTAAGACCATTTACCTCTGGACTTTAGAAAAGAAGCCTGAAAAGTTCTGGTCTTTGCCTCTTGGGGCTGTGTTTATGTTGGTAAGTAACATTTTTTGGTTAGTTGGATAAGTTTGTACTTATAGGTGTAAAGCTCAGTGAAATAAGTAAAGTTGTTCTTTTTTAGCAAATTGGCGAACCAAAGATTTTTTTATGCATATTATAAATACTCATTACTCTGAGGCCAGTTTGTTGTAAATTATAGATTGTATAGGAGTGGGGAAACTTCACACTTCTAAGCACCGCTACCTTATAGATCTATTTTTTTCCCTCAGAAGATTGTTCTTTTTTAAATCTGTAAGTAAGAATAATTTTGTTAAAATTGTTCTTTTCTTAAAAAAAGAACAATCTTCGGATTGTCACGGTGTTTCCAGGACACTGTCTCCTCAACGAACACCTCAGTAGATTGAAGCTGAGAAACAACGACGAATGTAGATTCTATAGGGAACATTGGGAAACACCAGAAAACCTCATCACTGAGTGCGCCGATGTCAGAAATGGAGAGCTGGCCTCTGTGGAGCCGTCTCAGACACTGGCTTTTGTCAAAGCCCTGATGATGAGTTATAACTGTTAGTAATTTGGGGAACACACAATAGATCTGTAAGGTTGCGGTGATTAACCCCTCCCCTCCTAAACATTCTACATTCTACTTAAATCTGTGAAAATCTTAAATTTTTCTCGGTCCTAAGTTCTGAGAAATTCCTTCGAGTGCCTTAGGCCGGTTGGAGAATTTCCATTCCAGGTTACGGATGGAGTCTTACCAGGTTCTTGAGTTCCGCTTTAAGTGGGGTTTCACTTGGGAAGCAGAACGGTTCTGATCCAGTTAGTGGAGTGTCTGTTCCTTTTTTAGCTAGTTCGTTTGCTTTTTTATTATATTCTATCCCTTGGTGGGCGTGTATCCCCCAGGGTAGGAGGACTTTATTTTCTTTGTCAAATTTGTTTAGCTTCTCTAGGCATTCTGCTTTGACCAACTACGAGTTGATGGTTATTGAGTTGATCGCTTTTAATGCTGCTTGACGGATAAGAGGGCTATTTCTTGTGTTTTTGTTTCTCTGGAGCAATTTTAGTTACGATACGCATTGTTATCAATAGTTTATTCGCTATATATTTACAGATGTTAAAAGAATACGCGGACTGTGTTCAAAAGAAGTATATACCATATTTTTGGAATGAAAATTTAAATCTGATTGGACACGTTAACGATATCCACCTAAAAGGCCTGGGAAACCGTTTGAAAAATATTATTGACGACATTGAGAGGGGACTGGCGGCATCAGATGTTTTTGTGGTAGGCAACTATTTATGTAAGTACTTCTAATTATTATTATGACCGTATGATATATCGAAAAAAACGGCATCCAGTTGGCTTGTAAATGACAATCGATGACATACTTCATATAATTTTACATATAAAATGACAGCGATCTTCATTTCATAACCATCCCCGACGCCGTTTTTTTTGCTGTTTTGATCACATTGTATTACAGGTAGGATTACTTTAGGAACAGTATTTTATATTTCTAAATTTTAAATACACATTCTTCATTATTGTGACATCTAATTGAAAAAAAAAGATGACAACAAAGAATGAGATATGGTTAATTTATAGAAAAATCTACTTTAGTAACTTAAGGGTTGGCCCTATATAACTTATAGTTTCAAAGCCCACCTTGACGCCTTTTTTATTTTTTTGAGATGGATAATGCATTAAAAAAATTAAAGTTTTGTTACGTATTACAAGGGTATTACCAAAAATGTCCTACGTCATCGAATGTCCCATGTATTGGTATAAACTATTTTTATTTAAATGGACACCCTCTATACGATACGGAAAAAAAACGGCGTCAAAGACGACTGGAGAATTACAACCGATGATAATTTTGGCGAAGTCAAGCCCTAGACGTCATTTACTTGGCCCGTACTCTTCTTTCTTTTTTAATGGCACTTACTGTCAGTTGGTCTTAAGAAGGTTTTGTTACATTAAAAAACAGTTTATATTAAATAAAACTGGTGTTTAAGTAAATAAAGAAAATTACCTTGATAATATTGTTACGTTTTTCGTCGGTTCCGTGTGGATAGAAAGTCACAATTTATTTAAACACTATTTATTTAACACTAATTAACAAAAACAATAACGATAAAAGACTTATAGAACTATTTACAAACGATTTATAACTAAGAATTTATTTTGAATTTTAGCGCGTCAACTGCACTGGTATATTTATAACTGCCCCCTGTAGGCCACAGCCGCCGGCTTTTATACCGACAGGTAAAGAACTCTAGAATAGTCCATAGATCGTTAGGTGCGTAGAAGGTTTTCGAATGTTCTCGTATGTACTAGTCCATTCCAGTGGGACTCGATTTTTCTCGAACGAATGAATCATTACGGTGTCTATTCTTTAATGCGATGTTAAGGTCATCTGAGGGCGGGACATATAGTTAGGTTAGGTCGAGTCCACACAGGTCCCAACACTGCCCTTTCTTAGGTACATGCTCGTCCCGAGATGTATACGGTGAATGAAGGTATTTGCAAAGCTGGCCCCTGGTACATTGCGAAGTCTGGTAGAAATAGCAGTCTACAGTTTTCTCTCCCGATCTCAGCTTTGGGTTGTAGCAGCAAACGAGGATCTCGATTCCCGTAAATCTGAACAAGACTTCAATCATGTTCCGGATTGTACGCCAACTCAAACCATCGAGTCCACACGCCAGCTTCGGAATGGCTAATCGTGCAATGTTGTTGTTTAGCAGGGCTTCTCTCAGTTCAATCAGGGTCTTCCATAGATTGAGATAAGTCGGCTTACTCGGGGACCATTCCTTGGTGACCAGGTAGAAGATGTGCCTTGCTTGACCATGTGCATTGTCGGTTAGCCTCAAGACGCTTCCAACCTCTGGATCCTGTCGGCGTAGTTCTCCGACACGCCCAAACTTCTCATTGAACGTCGCAGCGATTCCTCTGGACATCCGCAAATCTCGAGCCACACAATGAGCGAGCGAATAATCAGGAGGCACGGAAAAGAGGTCTCGTTGATCTTCTTTGGTTACACCATAGCGAGCCTTCTCACTGCTGTTGTATCGGGCCATGAAATCGTCAAAGGACATCTCCGAATCAGGGGGATCAAAGCTGCAGGTTCTCACGGTCCCAGCACGATCTTCTATTTCGCCTTGGTAGGGGCTCAAACGGTTGAAATGGACTACCCTCGGTTTTCCTTTTGGCAATTTTCTGATACGGTATACGACGTCATTAATTCTATCCATGACTTCGTATGGCCCTTCCCACGAGGATTGTAGCTTCGGAGATAACCCACGACGTCTCTGCGGGTTATATAGCCACACCAACTTCCCTGGTTGGTATCCTCCATGCTCAGCTTGAATGTCGTAGTGTTCCTTCATTCGGTCACTAGCACTTTGAATATTTAGGCGGACTCTCTGATGAATGTCGTCCATCCTTTGACGTAGTGTGTGGACATAATCTTCTCCGGCGACTTCTTCTCCCGGTCGGCAACCAAATTTCAGATCACAGGGTAGGCGCACTTCCCGTCCCATAACGATGCTGGCTGGAGTTTGCCCTGTAGATTCTTGGACGGATGAACGGTAGGCCAACAGGAACAGGTGAAGAAATTTGTCCCAGTCTCTTTGGTGGTCAGAGACTACTTTGGCCAGATAACGGTTGATAGTTCTGTTCATGCGTTCAACCATCCCATCGGATTGTGGATGTAGAGCAGTCGTCCTGGTCTTGCGGATGTTCAGGACTTCACAGACGCCTTGGAACAGATTGGACTCAAAGTTTCTTCCCTGATCTGAATGAAGCTCCATGGGAACACCAAACCTGCAGATCCATTCTTTAACAAGGGCATCAGCAATCGTGGACGCTTCTTGATTTGGCAACGCGTAGGCCTCGACCCATTTGCGGAGTAATCCATTACTACCACAATATATTTGTTGACATCGTTCGACTCTGGGAAAGGACCAACCACGTCGATCGCTATTCGTTCGAAGGGACTGCCTACATTGTACTGGCGCATTGGGGCTTTACCGCGCTTTTGTGGTCCATTGATGGCGGCGCAAACGTCACATTTCTTGCACCATTTCCTCACATCTCCTTTGCAGTTCACCCAATAGAACCGTTCCCGCAGCTTGCAAGTGTCTTGGTAACACCGAGATGTCCACCGCTGGTTCCATTGTGAACTTCCTCCAAGACTTCCGGGATCCTCTTCTTTGGAATGACGATCTGCCTTCTCTCTTCTTGTCCCTCCGGTCTCTCGATCACACGGCGAAGTAGTCCGTTATCTATTACCAAGGAATTCCACTGAGCCCAGTACGACTTTACGTTCGGCGAATATCTGCAAACTTCTTCCCACGTTGGTCTTAGGTCTGCATTTTTCTAGTTAATTACTAAACCTAATTCTGGGTCACTGGTTTGGTCATTTGCAAGATCTTCGGGTTGCCAAGTATCATTAACCACAGTTGTTCTTACGAGTTTCGCTTCTTTCTCTTCTGCTCGGGAACAATGCTTACAGTCCTTATCGCAAGGTCTTCTGGAAAGTGCGCCGGCATTTCGATGGATTGCCCCAGCTCGATGTTCTGTGTCGAAGTCAAATTCTTGTAATCGTTCGATCCATCTAGCTACCTGCCCTTCAGGATTCTTAAACTGCAACAGCCATTTCAAAGCAGCATGGTCTGTTCTTAACAAGAACTTTCTTCCATAGAGATACTTGTAGAAGTGTTCCACTGCTTTAACTACGGCTAGTAATTCTCGTCTGGTCACGCAGTAGTTCCTTTCCAGTTTTGACAAGGTCTTACTAAAATAACCAATTACTTTTTCTTGACCATCCTGGATTTGAGACAGAACAGCGCCTAATCCAACATTGCCAGCGTCGGTATCCAATATAAAGTTTCCGTTGCCAAGGGGGTAGCTAAGTATGGGCGCACTAGTCAGGGCCTTCTTCAATGTTCGGAATGCCTCGTCAGAATCTGAGTCCCAAGAGAACGCCTCTCGCCTTCGGTAAGTCTGGTCAATGGTTTGCGATGGTGGCGAAACCCTGTACATAGCGTCGATAGTATGTGCATAGTCCCAAAATGCTTCGTAGTTCATGTTTATCTTTAGGTATCGGCCACTCTTCCACTGTCTTGGTCTTCTGTGGATCTACCGCAACTCCTTGGGAGGGAGACTACATGGCCCAAGTAGTGTACCTTTCTTGACACAGATGACATTTCTTGGGGCTAAGTTTCAAACCAGAACTCCCTAGTCGCTTGAAAACGTCTTCCAAATTCTTCAGATGATGGTCAAAGGATTTCCCAACCACTATGATGTCATCCAGGTACACTAAACAGGTAGTCCAGGATAGTCCCTTTAACACAGACTCCATTAGTCTCTCAAAGGTAGCTGGCGCGTTGCACAATCCAAAAGGCATGACGGTAAATTGCCACAGTCCGGAGCCCACCGAGAACGCTGTCTTTTCTCTGTCTTTCGGCGCCAAGTCGACTTGCCAATATCCACTCTTCAGATCTAACGTAGAGAATATCGTTGACCCCGGCAGTGTGTCTAGAGTATCGTCTATCCTCGGCAGGGGATAGCTATCCTTCTTGGTAACATTATTGAGCTGCCGATAATCAACACAGAACCTGGTGGTACCGTCTTTCTTCTTTACTAGTACTACCGGCGATGTCCACGGGCTGTTAGATGGTTCGATGACACCCTCTTCTTTCATTTCTCGAAGGATTTTGTCAGCTTCTTCACGTTTGGCGAGCGGAAGTCTTCTCGGATTTTGTTTGATTGGTCGTGCTTCTCCGGTATCAATTTTATGTTGTACTAAATTGGTACGACCTCTGTGTCCTGCTTCTCCTTTATCAAACACATCTTGATACTTGATTATCAGGTTTCCCAATTTTCTACTATTTTCGGGAGATAATCCCTTAACGTTTACTAACTCCTTCACCATTTTGTCCGGAATTTTTGAAGTCGAAACTTTGGAGGCTTCCACGCTTCGAATGACTGAGGAGACCGAACAACAGTACCCTAACAGGGTTCCCTTCTTCAAGGATACAGAATAATAATTCGTATTCATTACTCTCACCGGTACAGTTTTCTTCGCTCGTAGCAGGGCTTTTCCAACAGCGATCCCTCGTCCTATTTCGCTGTCATGGTTCCTTGGCTCCAACAGAATAATACTCCCATTATTCATTTTACCTTCCAGGCAACCATCCAAAAATACCTCACAGCGCTCAGGGATCGAAACATCTTCTGCTACTACCACGCGAAGCGTCTCCTCACATTTTCGATGTAGAACCACTTATTCCTCATTTATTTTCAAAATTCCCTCTTTGAAGTTTAGGTCAAAACCTTTAGTGGTCATGATGTTCATTCCGAGAATAAGTTCATCTTCGATATCTGCTACTAACACTGGATGTTCAAAACTGGTGCTCCCAATAACAAAATTAAGATTTACTTCTCCATGGACAGCAGCGGAGCCCCCCGTAGCAGTACGTAGTCGCCATTGTGTTGTTTTAACTTCTTCGATGTTTTAGGAATGTCGGTCTGATGATAGTTTTCGTCGCACCTGTATCCAACAGCATGGTCCGGAACTCTCCATCAACAAAACCATCCACAAAATGCTGTTGAATTTGTGTTTTAGCGAGGCGACTTGAGCAGTTTTCGTTGGGGCATGTTGGGTACAGGTCGACGTGTGCCCCTTCATTTCGACCCTTAGTAGTTTTCCGACCTCGACGAAGCCGGTTCTTCGTTCTTCTCCTTACAACGGCTTCGCACGTGACCCACCTGTCCGCAGTTCCAGCAACGAATCGGTCCCTTCTTGCCCATGTACTGGTCCATTACCTTCCTGACAATCCCTTCCACGGATTCGTCGGAACATTCGTCGATGGCCCGTACTCTTCCTAAAGACCGCGAACTTTGTTTCGCGGCCTCAAATTCTAGGGCACGTGCTAAAGCATCCACCAAGTGCGTTGGGTGGGCTAGGAGAAGTGCTTGTCTTGTCTCGTTGTCACGTAAGCCGTCGGAGAATGCCTGTACTGCCAACCGCTCCATAACATTCTCGGGCGTAGCCGGGTACGCAAGGCGAACGAGGCGGACCACGTCGGCTTCAAACTCCTGCAGAGACTCATTTGCCTTTTGAATGCGATTTTTTAGCTGGGAATGATAGACATATTCCAAATGAGCTTGGCCGTACCTCATTTCTAAATGTCGTACCAATTGCTGATAATCTCCCTGTTCCGATGGTGACAGTGTCTGCAGGATATCAGTCGCATCTCCCCGCAGTGCGATAGTCAAAGCGGTAGCTTTTTCAGCGATTGTCCAGCCGTTTGCTCTCGCAGCGGCTTCAAATTGGCAAAAGTAGTTGGCCCAAGCGGTTTTTCCGTCAAACTGTGGAGGTTTCATAACTGATTTTGAGGTATACCTATTTTCGACTAGTTTCGGTCCCTCCGATGTTTCTTGACATTTTGGTGAATTTGACTTGGTTATTTCTTCCCGTAAAATTTCGATTTTTCTGTTTACATCGTCCTCAATTTGTGTTATTTTGTCTTGTAGTTCCGTAGAATTCTCTATAATCTTATTGTTTAAACTTTCTTCTAAATTAATTATTTTATTATTAAAGCTGGCCTGTATATCTTTAGAATTTTCTATGATCATATCTTCTAATTTTTGGGAATTTTCTGTGATTTTATCTTCTAATTTTTGGGAATTCTCACTGATTTTATTATTTAAACAATTCAAATTGTCGTTTAAGTTTTGTAAGGACGAGTCAAGGTCACCTTCCAGCTCAAAGCAAAATGTGTCAGGATCCTCACCTTCCTCAATCAAAACGTCTCTCAGTCTGGCTTGTAAAATGCTTTTCTTTCCATCTGTTTCGCATTCCCTCTCTTCCAATACGCATTTTAATTCCGACACTTTCAAGTCTTTCAACAATTTTTTCGGAGCCATTGTCTGTCTTTTTATTTTCCTAGTCTATCACACACGCCACACTTGACACCAATTGTTTCGTTTTTCGTCGGTTCCGTGTGGATAGAAAGTCACAATTTATTTAAACACTATTTATTTAACACTAATTAACAAAAACAATAACGATAAAAGACTTATAGAACTATTTACAAACGATTTATAACTAAGAATTTATTTTGAATTTTAGCGCGTCAACTGCACAGGTATATTTATAACTGCCCTCTCTAGGCCACAGCCGCCGGCTTTTATACCTACAGTTAAAGTTTACTAGAATAGTCCATAGATCGTTAGGTGCATAGAGAAGGTTTTCGAATGTTCTCGTATGTAGTAGTCCATTCCAGTGGGACTCGATTTTTCTCGAACGAATGAATCATTACGGTGTCTATTCTTTAATGCGATGTTAAGGTCATCTGAGGGCGGGACATACAGTTAGGTTAGGTCGAGTCCACACGGGTCCGCAACAATATCGAAACATACAGTGTGTCAATTTTAAAACTTCCCACCCTTAATCTTCTTGCAGTTAAAAATATGAAAAATTGGAAAGACACGTCAATTTTATTTGTAAGCGGGGCGCTTAAAATGAATAATTTTGGCCTGTTTATTTCAACCCCTTAGGAGGGCTAATAAATGGGAATGGGGGTCAAGTGGCACATCGTTTTAAAGGGCGTTTAATTCTCTTTTCAATGGTATCCTACTTTATTGTTTTTATCTAGAGGTTTCCGAATAATCGCTTTTCAAAGGTGCAGAAACAATTAAACGTGCCAGATTTTGGTTTTCAGGTTAGTGTTTACACAAAAGTTACTGCAATGGATCTCCTTGTAGTACAAATGATTAGAAGATTAGGTTACACCACTTACGCCCTATCTTATAAGTTGTTCAAAATGTTGTCCATTTTCCCGTAAACAGTAATAAAGTCTGTTTTCAAACACCTCCCTAACATTTCGGAAAATTTCACCGGGAATTAACTGGCATTCTGCTGTAATTCGCCTTTTAAGATCATCAATATCAGTAGATTGTGTTGGATTTAAGATGTCCCCCCGTTTTTTGTAACGGAACACCCTATATATTAATTGATTTTCGGATTCTGGGAGAAAAATAAAGGTGAGTTTTATAAGTTTATGACTAAAATGTATGGTTTTTGACATATTTAACATTTTCTAGAAATAAAGAACAATTATTTTTAAATTACAATACAAAAGCTACCTAGATTGGAATTTACCCGGTATAGCCTGATGTGTAGTTAAATTAACTATTGTACTTTAAATCAAATTACAACTTGATCCAAAAAGTTATACAGGGTGAGACAAAATTAATATTGTATATATAACTTTTAAAAGCATGTTACTCTTTTATTTTAAATGGAACACCCAGTATATTGTTACGATATTCAATGGAGAATTCATGTCTCTTTAAAATACCATTAAGGTTGCCTACCCCTCAAACAAAGATTTTCCTAGATATTTTCATTTACATGATTTGATCTGAGTAGATATTTAATATTTGATCAAATCTAGGTGGTTGTGATATATATTGAAGTAACGTCAGTGATGTTACTTCAACATAGATGTCTAATTAGTGCAATTTTAACAACTAGTTATCATTTTGTGTCAGCTAAAACAAAAAAAAAATTCTCAGAAATTTGCCGAAAATGCAAACTTATCCTGCATCAGAGAGAATTGATATGATTCTATTACTTGGTGAATGAAGTGTGCATTCACCAATTAATATAATACTTAAATACTCCTGATTTTATCTAGTCTGGGTTTTTTTATGACAGTGTTTTCAACACTCGACCAACTATTATCGACAACATGAGGGAAATGATTGTAGCTGCTTTTCGAGGTAGAACTCCACATATGCCTTTTAAAATGAAAAGAAAATCATTTTATGCAGTTAACAGTAAAGGAAGGATTTTGAGCATTTGATGTCATCTAGCTAATTTTTGTCACAAAATTATAGGTTTATATCTAGTTTTAATTCTGTAATAATTAAAATATGTTTTAAACGTTTATCTTTTTATTACCGCTGAGTATTTTACTCTACAATCTTTAATTTTTGTTAAATTCGCAAAACGTATATCACACAGCCACCTAGATTTTTTCAAATAAAAAAGATCTAATGACGCAAAATCATAAAAATTAAAATATCTAGGAAAGTCTTTGTGTGAGGGGTAGGCAACCTTAATAATATTTTAAAGATATAGGTACAAATTCCCCATTAAAAACTGGAAAAAGTATACTACTGACTGTCCCATTTAAAATAAAGAAGTAACCTGCGTTTAAAAGTGACTAATATTCCATATTAATTTTGTCTCGTCCGGTATAACTTTTCGGGTCATATTTTAATTTGGTTTAACATACAATGGTTACTGTAATTAAATATCAGGTTATACAAGGTCAACTAATATTTAGGTAGCTGTTATCGAAATTTAAAATTTACTCTTCATTTTCACAAAATGTGAAATATGTCGAAATCCTTAGAGTTTAGGTATATGTTTCTTCAATAAAACTCACCTTTATTTTTTTCCTAGAATCCGAAAATCAATTAATATATAGGGTGTTCCATTAGAAAAAACACAACTTTGATGTGTAACTTCTTTTGGGGACACCCTGTATAATTCTATATATTTTTATAAAATGCTTTCAGTTAACCTATATATGCTGCCAAAATTTCATTTCGATATAGACTACCGTTCTCCTTGGAGCTTCCGCGGCGTATGAGAGGCGCCACCCTGTATATAAATTTTTTATTGAAGCAGATAGATTATTAAGAAATGGTGTAACTAGAAGTGGATTTTATGTACTTCATTTTAAATAGTTTGTTCAAATATCACAAAATCCACAAATACATATAAAGTACTTGGCTTATAACGTTATTATATTCTCTTGTAATCGGTATAGGGATTATTTACAAAACTGATGTATTATTATCTCTACTTTATCATACGAAACCGCGGTGTTTTACCAATTTACTTACGCCGTTGAATAATGTCAGAAAGGCTGGGACTTATATTTATATTTCAGTTTGTTTCTGTGTTTCAAGTAAAATTCTACTCTGCAAAGGTAATTATTTTTACTCGTAAAAACACTATTTTTAGATAAAAAATATTTCTACAAATTCCTATCAATTTTTGTTTAATATTTTATTGATATTATGTTTCGTTTAGTAAAAGTTTTTTTTCTTTTTTATCGAAAATCCATTTATTTTTTCAAAAATACAATTTTTCCAAAAAGAAAACTCATGGGCGTGCCTATGAGGTCGAAGTATTCCAGCCCTAAAATATTTGCACTTATTTAAGACTACCACTCTATACAGGGTGGTTCGAACTGTATTCCGGAAACTTGGGCAGCATATTCTGCAGATAAAAATAAGTAAAAAAGTTCGTATAAATGTATGTCCTAAAATGCTTAGTTTCGGAGATACAGGGTGTAGAAGTTTCATTTTTATTTTTGATTTTTTCCTAATAATTTATGAAGTAACATTAATATCTGGATGAAAATTGGTGTCCGGAAGTTTTTTCACATGAGAAATTTGATTTTGATGTCAATATGACGCCTATTTGTAGGGGGCGCCACCTACATATTTTTTTACTGGTTTGAAGTGTAATAACTTTTCGTCCGTACCTGTATAAAATTACTGAGTAAAAAAATATACATTTACGACATCTTTTACGTAAAAAAGGTCACTTGGTAAAAATCGCTACGAGTTATGGTTCTCGAGATATTTGGAATCGAAATTATGAGTACCTGTCATCATTGACATAAATTAAACATGTTGACTAAATAGTTATTAGATTGAAATCATAAATTTGAAATGTTTTTGTGCCAAAAGTTTAACATTTTAAGAAACTGTTTTATCATCATTTTTTCGCAGAAAAATTTATGATCAATTTAAAAAAAATAAAAATTCCCGAAATGTATTATTTCAGTCAAAGAACTAACTACTCAACGTGTTTATTTTTTATGAATAATGACATGAATTGACTATTTCCATTCTAGATATCTTGAGAACGGTTGCTCGTAGCGATTTTTACCAAGAGACATTTTTTACGTAAAAAATCACGGAAATGAATATTTTTTCACTCAGTAGTTTTATACAGGTACGGACGAAAAGTTATTACTCTTCAAAACAGTTAAAACACATGTAGGTGGCGCCCTCTACAAAGAGAAATTTCTCATGTCAAAAAATTCCCAGACACCAATTTTCATCCAAACGTTGACGTTACTTCAGAAATTATCTGGAAAAATCGAAATAAAGATGAAACTTCTACACCCTGTATCTCCGAAACTAAGCATTTTAGAACATACAACATTTATACGAACTTTTTTACTTATTTTTATCTGCAAAATATGCTGCCGAAGTTTCCGTAATACAATTCGGACCACCCTGTACGGAGGCTCCAAGGAGAACGACAGTTTGTATTGGAAAGAAATTTTGTGAGCATATGTAGGTTCATTCAGAGTACTTTTTAAAAATATAAAGAGTTCTACAGGGTGTCCCCAAAAAAAAGTTACAAATCAAAGTTGTGTTTTTTGTAATGGAACACCCTATATATTAATTGATTTTCGGATTCTAGGAGAAAAATAAAGGTGAGTTTTATTAAAGAAGTATATACCTAAAATCTAAGGACTTTGACATATTTTACATTTTGTGAAAATGAAGAGTAAATTTTAAATTTCGATAACAGCTACCTAAGCTTTAGTTGACCTTGTATAGCCTAATATTTAATTACAGTAACCATTGTATTTTAAACCAAATTGAAATTTGACCCGAAAAGTTATACAGGGTGAGACAAAATTAATATGGAACATTAGTCACTTTTAAAAGCAAGTTGCTCCTTTATTTTAAATGGAACACCCAGTATATTATTCCGGTATTCAATGGAGAAATTTGTTTTAACATACAATGGTTACTGTAATTAAATATCAGGCTATACAAGGTCAACTAAAATTTAAGTAGCTGTTATCGAAATTTATAATTTACTCTTCATTTTCACAAAATGTGAAATATGTCAAAGTCAATAGATTTTAGGTATATACTTCTTTAATAAAACTCACCTTTATTTTTCACATAGAATCCGAAAATCAATTAATATATAGGGTGTTCCATTACAAAAAACACAACTTTGATATGTAACTTTTTTGGGGGACACCCTGTAGAACTCTCTATATTTTTAAAAAGTGCTCTGACTTAACCTACATATGCTTACAAAATTTCATTTCAATACAAATTGTCGTTCTCCTTGGAGCCTCCGCGGCGTATGAGAGGCGCCACCCTGTATACCAGGTGCTTCTCAAAAGTTTCTCACCCCTATAACATTTTTATTTTTTCAGATAAAAAACCGATATTTGGTATGTTAGTATATGACATACATTAGTATTGATTGACGTATTCAATTATTTTCGGTCACTTTTCCTGTTTCGCCGGAAATTACTACACTACTACTTTTGATTTTTAAATGACACGACCCTTGGTATTTTTTTACATCATTTGATATAAAGTGACATTCTGAATAGAATGACATAGCAAATGTCAACTTTTGGCATTTTCAATTAAAAAAAAACAGCATTTTAAATTTTAATTTAGAGTGCCATGACCATAACATGTAACGACAATTTAATTCGAAATACCAAGTCTGTGGTAACAAATTATTCGAAAAAAATACTTTTTACCAAAGACGTTAAAAAGGTATGATTAAAAATACAATTTGGGCATCTTTTAACCGACCAGGACAAGACACGAAAAACATTAGACGATCAAATATATTTTTCCAAGGCTCCTTGATTAAAAAATTAGTGTTTTTAACACAGCCATGGCACTCTAGATTGAAATTTTAAACACGATTTTTTTAAGGTTGAATGTCAGAAAATGACTAATAGTAATATAATTAAGTGTCATTTTCTATTAAATAAAGTTAAAAATAGCGAGGGTGCTATTTAAAAATCAAAAGTTGTAGTTGTAGTTATTTCCGGTAAAACAGGAAATGACCGAAAATAATTGAATAAGTCAATTAATCCTAATTTATGTCACATACTAACATACCCAATGACTAAAGAATCCAAGGACAAATAACACCCGAGAGCAAATTGTGCCGGTGTCACCAAACAGTGCCGTGGCACATATTTTTCTTAACTTAGCTGTTTGAAGCAATATTTATATTTTTTGATAATTGTTTTGACTACGCCTATGGTATATCAAACTAATTAATTACGAAGAAAACGTATTAAAATGTTAACGAAAGGTACAAAACTAGTATCGCCGTATAGCACATATCAAGTTAATATAGATGTTAATTGAAATTGAAGAATAATTAACGAATTCAATAAGAAAACGCTAAAAAGTTGAAGTGGACTGTTTATTTACCTATGAAAGGTAACTCCTGGCTCTTTCTTATCGCTGCTGCTTTTACACTTGAAAGCTGAACAACTAATCACCATTGTAATAAAGTTTATACAAAGTTTACTACTCACAAACTATTAAAAATCGTTAAAATTGTCGCTGGTGACCAAATGATGACTCATTGTTTGCCACTAAAAAAAAGGTCTCTAAGGACTCGAACACACTGATGACCAGGTCGCACCGACCAGGCCGCTGCTACCTCTAAAACCATTAAATCAAATGATATAGCGCAAACTAACGTCCTGGCCGTCCGTTGGTCGTTGCGACCAGTAGACTGCACTAAAATATTATTTTCTGCCGCTTGTTGCCGGTTTTCTTCCAAATTAATAATTTTCCAGATGAAATTCCTCCAATTTATCGCACAATATTTTATTTTCTATAAGATATAGTGTTTTAGTGTAGTTTTTGCGCACGTGTAGAAAATCCAAAGAAATAGTATACAAACTGGATCAAAGAGAAACTTAAATCTTGTCCTTTTTTTATCAAGGGTCGATTCTATTAAAAATTCAAAACATTTTTATATGACATACTCTATTTATGGTTGGTATGATAGCTGTTATTATACCTTCGAGTTTCGAGGTTAAAAAATAAAAAAAAATCATATTTAAAGTTTTTCTACAACCACTTGTTTTTTTATTAAATTAGTTTTTTAGTTGTATTGTAGTCATGTACAAGGAGGACAACTGTATTTTAAATATTATATTTAATTTAACGTTTTTCAAAGAGGGTCCGTTAGACTATATTTCTACTACGTACATTATTTTTTAAAAAAATAAGAGTAAAAGTAACTTAAACATTCATAAAAATAGAAGTATTTACTGTTGTAGATTCTCAGTAACAATAAAAAAGAAGAATTTATATTGTAAACATTGAAATAACTGGAAGCTAAATTTTCTACCTGCTTATATTCAGAGCCAGTGTCTGACGACTTTTTTTTACGATGGCCCTAATATGTTTACTTCTAAAGTCGATAAGACCAACAGTAGAAGTCCATATCAGTAGAAAAAAGAAACAGAAAATCTCCCTTTTTGTCGGTCGCGGGTACGAAATGCTTTTTGTTCCGCCACTTTGTTCTGCTTGTTCATGCGCGCTCGGTTTGTTCGGGCTAAAATGCTAAAGTCTGGACGCACCTTTAGAAACTATACTATTTTTGTCCTTTAAAAAATGCTAAAAAGCTCACGAGTTACATGTCGACACATATTAAATTACCTAGACGTAGGATGTAGAATATTCTATTATGAAATGACTGATAGAATAGAAGGTATCGCGGATTTGAAAAATATGGAAATAACGACGTTATCGTGTAGTCGGGGTTGGAGATTTTACTTACTCCATACCACACCAGTTAAGTATTTATTAACGAAAAATCCAAGAATATTTTAAATGCATTATTTAATATTAGAACATTTAATAAGCTCATGAATAGCAACTTCGCTTTTTAGTTAACTTGGATATTTTAACATTTCTGAAACTTAATTCTTTCTGAAACAATATTTTCTAATTGGCAAAACGTAAAAAATAGTTAGATCTGACAACTCTGTTGAAACTGGTCGTTCATCTGGCCACAGCTATAAACGCAACGCATCCGGCCAGCCGACGGACAGGTCGTTGCGACCTGGTCATCAATGAGTTAGAGCCCTAAGGTTCTGCCCCACAAATTCTGCTGCAGCCCGTATAGGGGCGTTACATGTGTTATATTCTTTAGTCATTAAACATACCAAATCTCGTATTTTTATCTGAAAAAATAAAAAATTAATAATATAATAAAAGACTCATCTTGCACAGTGATAGGCCATGGGTAAATATCCAGTGGGTATAATAAATAAATTTGGGTATATACCTGATATATACCCAGAAAATATAGGGTATATAACCATTGAGAGAATATTTCGTCTGGAAACCCCCATGTAAAATTCGATTATTTACCGAACCTAAATTGAACTGTCTGCGTTGCACTGTATTTAGTTTTTTAATATACCATATGATCGAATAAAAACGGCGTCAGCGATGGCTATGAAATGACAATCGATGACATTTCCAATATAAATTTACATATAAAATTACAGCGATCTTCATTTCATAGCCATCGCTGACGCTGTTTTTATAAATACCGTATGATCGAATAAAAACGGCGTCAGCGATGGCTATGAAATGACAATCAATGACATTTCCCCTATAAATTTACCATATACATATAAAATTTCAGCGATCTTCATTTCATAGCCATCGCTGACGCCGTTTTTATTCGATCATACGGTATTTATAGTATATTTTTCGTAGTAAATCCAGAGGATATTGAGCTACTGAAGAAAGAGGTGACCTTGAGCAAGAAACTCGTTTCCACTGTCTCATGCACTGACGCCACTGACTCTTCGGTACCTCTCATCAAGTTAGGCTATCCAAAATCAGACGTAGAAAAAACAAAAGAGGACATAGCTTTTCTTGAAAGATCAAAGGAAGAACGAGATCAAGTAATGGCCCAACTATATCAAAATAGCGATATTTTGGTAAGAGTGGAAACGAAATTAGACGATCTGATTACGAAGGTGAATCAAGTTTGCGAAGATAATAAGGAGATTAAAAAGAGATTGTCTGTTTTAGAAGAAAAGATCGAGAACTCGCAAACTAAAGGAGAGGGTGTGAACAATTTGAACAGCATCGACGCTCTGTTGAGTATTCGAAATATCGAGAATACTGGTCCTGCCCGTGATTATAATCTTTTACATTAAATTTTTTATTCTATGTTTGTGCAGTGTTAACATTTTATTTTGTCCCACTTTTAATAGGCAATATGACTTTATTTGTTTTTGGAGATAGAACATTAGTTAAAAACAAAATATAATCTGTCAAATGTCACAGTTTTTAATATAAACCTTTTTTTAATAGAGGTAAATAGAGGTTATCTATAAATTTTACATACGAAATAATATATGGAAATCGCAAAATAATTTCCGATGCACGTGATCAACTTTGAGTGACAAGCGATGGCGACAGCGCTGCCAGATTGTGATGGATTTATGAGATGAATCTTAATTTAGAATTGACAAACAATATATTTATTATATCATTTTTTAAAGAGTTTTACGTTTTATTTTTAATTTAATAACTAATATTTTAGTAATTAATTGATTTATTTGTTTTATAACTTATTTTACTTATTACTTATTGGCAAAAACTAGTCCATTATGAAGGTTATTCTAAGCGTTATTTGGGTGATTTATTTATTGATGTACATCTTACAACGCCATAAGTGGTAATAACAAGTAAGAGGGTGCTATTAATGCACAAACTAATAATCACAAAATCTAATAAAAACTAACTTTGAAAGTGGTATACAGTGATTATCTATCAAACTTACTTCTCTGACTGCAGTCAAGGGTAATAAAGGAACTTTATTGTCACGTTCTCATTCAAATTGTTTATCAGGGAAGCTACAAGCTCTTTGCTTCGACTGTTTAAATGCTTCGGCATATTTTTAACACACAATTTCAAGAAATGCAATACCAAAACTCGAAAATTTAGTTCTTAAAAGAACTGTTTGTGCTTAAAAGTGCAATTTTTAAAAAAAGAATACGAAAATAGGCGAGAATTGCTCACAAAGATTCAACAACACGATATTATACAAAATAATGACTGATATTAGAAATAATAATTGTCAAATAATAAAGGACAACATTGCTGAACACGGCGGAATGTGACCCACATAGCGATAAAAAAATTCGGTCTAAACTAATTTTTGCAGCTGTAATCTAAATAAAATATCTGTTACAATCATTTGCTCTATAAAGTAAAATGAAGAGCTGCTCGGTATCTTAAATTATACAGCAAATTTAAACATTTTTGCCAAAATTTCATTTAGTCAGGTTTATAGACTTTAATGTCAATGTCGATATGATTGATCATCGGAAAATGTTTTGCGATTACAATAGGAACATACGAATTATCCGAACATCGTATTAAAATTTGTGTATATTTTTATTAAATTTCGTCAAATGTATTAAGAAGGAAGGTGTATTATATTTCTGAAATAAAAAAAACACGTACTATCTAATACCCACCTCTTATACATTTTTCCTATATTGGTGTACGCTTGACACTTCGTACTAAAAACAATATAAATTCGTTCTTCATTAATGTTCTAACTCAAAAAATAAACAAGTTAAAGCAGTGTTGCCAGAATTGAAATATTTCCTTCAATATGAGAGTGTTTTTACAGTCAAATTTTGTCGATAGAAGTGCTGAAAGATTTTTATCCAAAAAGAAGACAATATGAAGGTTTCTGGCAGTTTAAAAATTGTTAAAATATATAGTAGGAGTATTTATTGTTTTTCCTACATCTATTTTTTCACTTTAACGGTGTTTAATTAAGTATGCCTCAGTTTAAATCAATGTTGCTGTTAAAAAGTCCGCAATTCGAAAGATTTTAACAATTAACAAAAAAATAATAGATACATTTTTATCTTTCAACACGTCTTTTACACGCATACCATTACTAAACTAAAGTTCTTAATGTTGAAGAGAAATAAATAGGTAAACGGAAAACATATCTAATAAGTTAGCTGATCATTGGCTCTTGCACGATTATTTATTCTCGGCTCAAGGAAGTTATTTAAATACATTCAAAAAATTGGGTGTCCAAAAATTACCAGAAATAAGTTTTTAAAAATTTTCTCCTATTTATGAAATAGGTAAAATACTGGAATTTTTTGTGAAGTTGAAGGAATATGAAGGTTTTTTAAAGATCCGTTCGAGAAATTCGCTCGAAAATATCTGGTAATACTGAGTTAAAGTCTGTTAAAACAGGAACAAGATGTGCTTAAACTGTGCTTTGTTGTTGCAAAATTATCTGCACAAGTCTATAGCTTGGTTCTGTTCAATTTTCTGTTTTTTTTAGACCTGATTTTTGATCCAGTTTTTGCAATAAACAAATGCTTTATTTTAGGACCAACCGAGTTCCACTCTGTATCCATTTTTAAATTTGATTTTTTTTTTAATTTGTAGATAATTTGATTTTTTTTAATATGTTTGTAATAGATGTAATAGAATTTTCAGTTTAATAACAGGAAACTGCTTGTGTTTTCAGTGTCTTGCATTTAATATAAAACTCATAATAAAGCATTAACTAAAATAGTTATAATAAGAATAAACGCGTATTATAAGGATATTATAAGATTCCGTACAATATAGTTTATATACCTTTATATTATTTTTAATTTTTTTTCTTTTCAATGATACTCTTGGTGTATAAATTATACCTTGATAAATATCTTAATTAAAATAAAAAATCACCTTATGATCTTATTGTGATTAATAGAAAATTTATATGCGATCTATGTATAAATAAATTTTAATTGTATTCACTGTAAACAGAAATTTTTCTGTTTACAGTGAATACGTTTATAAAACATTTAACTAACTACTACTAGTGCCTTAAAAATTTTTAGGATATAATTTAGGTAAAAATTTAAATATTACAAATTTGGGTTATTTCCAGGTGTTCTTTATTTTTAAAATATCTTCTACTTCTTGATACTTACGGTTTAACCGGAAGTAGCTGTCAAATTACTTATTTTAAGTAGAACCTTTTAAGTCATTCATCTTCTATATTTTTATTATTATTTTAAGTTATTGTTGCTTGCTTTTAAATGTTTTACTATGCTTAAATTTATACAACAATTCTTCAAATATTATACAGGGTTTATATTTTTTATAACCTTATAGTTTTTATATATTAGATCTTTAGTTAATTGATATAATTTTTTATCTAGAGCTTGCAGTTAACACGTACTTTCATAAACTCTTTTAGTGTAATTTCTCGTCTAAATAGTAAGTAGTAAGAATGTACTTTAAATTTCAAAAGCTAGTAACTTATGATACAGTTAGTTATACATTGAGTAATGTTCATGAGGGTACCAACTTAATTGCTACATACTGTTCCAAATAATTGTGTATATTTAATCTTATTATGTATTTACATTTATACTATATGGTAATGTATGTTTTTATGATATATGTACTACGTACTGCAATATGTGTGATATTTTGTATGTAGGCTTAATAACTGAATTAAAAAAAATATGGAAATTATACTAATATTTGTTTTATTTTTATCTAAAATACCAAAATTTTTAATTTGATTTTAATATAAAGCAAAGCTTTCCATGCGTTAAAATAATTGTCAACAGTATCTTTTCAGAAAAAATATATATAAAACAAGTTAAAACAAATTGGAGCAGTACGTATCCACTACAAAAAACTGACTAAAACATATACCTATTATGAAATGAAAATGCATTTATGAATGGCATTGGTCGCGTTTATCAGGACAAGTTGATCAGCGATGTGCCATCGATTGGTTGTCCTGCTGAACGCGCTTTTTAGCATCCCTAGACAAGGAACTCTCTTTCCTTGTCTAAGAAACAAACAACTTAACCTAACTTTATGTGTTTGTATGTTTGGATTCAAAAATCCAAATCTATAGATTTTATATTTTGATTTTTGCACTTGTACTCTTTATGTACTTTTGTACATTAATTTGCTTTCTATTTCACCAATAAATCCTATCCATATCAGTGCTAATTGCTCAAGAAGACACTCTAGATGTAGGTCTAATAATAGGACGAGTGGTTGATCTTATAAATCAGCATCACCTTATAAATTTGATTATCAATAACATAAGTAATGCATATTAAATTGTTTTCACCCATTTTTCGCACAAATCGAGGGGATTAGTCAACCGAGAACAATAAACAAAATTGTTTGTTTTCGTTTTCCAAAACACTTTGTGATATTTGGCGTATGTGACGTTTAATCCATCATGCATCGGTAGCGTAGCGTATTTTAAATCTGATGGAAAAAATGGCGACTGATCCCAGAGCGCTAACAACTAATCGGCGCGTTCAGCAGAAAATTAGTGATCGCTGCAGTAGCGCTACGTCCTGATGAACGCGACCAAGTGTTTGGTTTGACGTTTCAATATAGTTCAAAACATGACTTTTTACATAAGATGAGCCATTACCTATACAAATGATATTAAGTTGACAGGCTGGTTATGAACACGACGCTGTCACAAATTACCTATAACAGATGCGAAAGAAAGCGACTGCATCGGAAACCGTTCGGTAAACCCGACACGCCTATTGAGTGGTGTGGTTTGGTTTGGTTTGAAACCGTTCGGCAAACCCATGTTGTGTCGTCTTCGCTTACTGGAGTGCCATAGTGCGTGGTTATATGTTTCTTTTTAAAAACGCATGTAGGATTTTTGTTGAACTTTTGAACTGTTATTTCTAAGTTTTGGTAATTTGTATATCTTATTTAAAAATAAAAATAAATGTGTTTATTTATAAGGAAAAAAAAGATATTTATAGTATAAAAAATTAATTTATTTAACAAAATTTAATTAAAAATGTGACAAAATAGTTACCTTTCTATTGGTTCTATCCGTTCTATCGGACTTTTTTCGACTATATAAATCTTTATTTATAAACTTTAATACATCAAATATTTTCAATCTAATAAATCATTTAATGATGTAAATAAAAGAAAATTTCTCACATGGATGGTCAAATTCTATAGTATTCATTATATCAAACAGCCTCTGAGAAATGTTTTCAACTCAAAATGCCTTTAATTATGTTTGACTACATCATTAAAAAGGGTCTTCAAATACATCAATGTGATATTTGTCTAAAATTTGCAAAAGAATCCGAATCTCTGTATAACTCGAAATTATTTACCCATTTAAAAGCCTTTGATCACGAAAGTGAAAAAATTTGTTCATTTTATTTACAGGCTGGAAAAATTATTTATATTAAATTTTGACGAGCTTCGCACTGAAGAAAACATTCAGAGGCTGTTTGATATAATGAAAACTATAGAATTTTACCACCCATGAGAGAAATTTCCTCTTATTTACATCATTAAATTATTTATTAGATTGAAAATACAGTAAAAACTCGATAATCCGAAGAGCGCTAATTCGGATTCCTTGCTAGTCCGGATCGGCAGCGCACTTGCATTATGTACCTTGTAATCCGGATTTCGTTTGATTCGGTAATCCGAATTTGTGGTTCTAACTTGTTTTAACGCGTTTTCTCGAAGCGGTAATTCATTTATATCGTAATAATTTGACGGCCGGATCAAAATGCGATCAGATTAACAAAGCTAAACTACCGAAAAGGTCTTTAGCCCATATCCTTTCGCAACTTAAGACGGGAATGATATTGGTAAATGCATTAAGCAAATTAATCTTATGGATGCAGTTTGTTTATTCCATAATTCATGGCAAAAAGTTAGAACGACCTCTTTAGAAAAACTTTTATCAGGAAATTTACCAGATTATGACCCTGATGATCTCATTCCCGTAGCCAGTTGCAAAAGAAATTCCAGCAAGTAAAACATGGCTACCAAGACATGTTGACGCAAATTGATGGAGAGATTCATACAAATGCTGAAATGAATCAATGGGTTGAAAACTCTGAAAATATCGTAGAGGATGGAGATCTACGAGATCCAAACTAAACAAAAAATCACAAAAACAAATATACAAATAAACAAATAAAAATTTCATACAATACAAATCAATTCAAAAAAAATTTACGTCATAAAATTACAAATAGAACATATATGACATTGCAGAACACAGGCGTATCTAGAAAATTTTACAAAAGGAAAACTGCAAATGGATAAAATAAAATAAAATAAAATAAAATAAACGGAGAAGAGGAAGCTATAGTTAGCATTCTTCAGTTAATGCACTTAAGAAACAAAGTAAAATCTCTGATTATTTTAAATAATATAGTCTGTATTTTATACTTTGGTATCTATAGATTGTATGTTTCTATTCACAACGAGTTTTGTTATAGAATATACTTATTCTTACTTAAATTATATTTGTTGAAGGTTCTGTTAATAAAAATGTTTTATTTTATTCGTTTTTTTAAATATATGTCTATAAAAAATCCGGATTAACCTGTGCTTTAATTGATCCGGATTATCGAGTCTTTACTGTATTTTATGCATTAAAGTTTACAAATAAATATTTATATAGTCAAAAAAGTCCGATAGAACCAATAGAAAAGTAACTATTTTGTCACATCTTTAATTAAATTTTGTTAAAACAATTAATTTTTTATACTATAAATATCTTTTTTTTCCTAATCTCCTACGAACTGATATACTATGACGAGCAATCTATTAAATTACTGTGAGATTATATGCCTCAATAACATATTGGTGCAGATTATATATTTTCACCCAAATAAATAATAAACCAAACTATACATTGATGCGGATTGTCTATGAACTCTTTCTGAAGGTCACAGAAAGCTGAACGCGTAATTCGGTGTTCTTTCGCATCTGTTATAGGTAATTTGTGACGCTGTGCTGAAAATCTCTTGTACATAACATCTTTCAGATTCTTCTCAGAAATTTTTCCATTGATCCATTTCATTTGGCTGATTTTAGGAGTTTCTTACGAAATTATTATATTTGTATAAATACAAATAATACCGTAATAATGTATTTAAAGAACTATATAAATGCTGCAAATAATAAAAAACAATTTGTTTAAACTTTTTATTCTAAAATCTATAAATTACTGCTACGTACAAAACTAAGTAAAATAATATTGATGTCTTGAAAGCACCTGCAAAGAAGATTTTTATTAGTTTGAGTGATTAAAATAGGACTTGTGTCTAATTAGAATCGAATATGTAACTTACCTAAACTAAATAAGCCTGTCGCACTATTTTGATTTGATGTTTCATTACCTAAAAAAAAAGAAAGATTCAAGTTGTGTATTTGTGTCTGAACTGAATATATTATGAATATTATTAATGAATTTACAAAGTTGATATCAATCCAAATTTAATTCTAATCACAACTTATTCAGTACCAGCTGGTCGCGTAATTTTTGAATATCTACATTTCAAATGCCGCGTCTGTTCTCATGTTCAGTCTCAACACTTTTTATAAACCGAGCATTAAAGTAGTTTAGAATCCGACTAGTTACATAATATATATTCGATACCAATTAAATTTTTAGTTACGTAATCGAGGGCACAATTTTTAAATTCATTGTTGTGAACCATGGTCATATTGGGCGCCGGGCTGACTAACTGGAGTTTAAATTTCCCGCTGGGGATTTAGGCGGAAGCTCCACTGTAAAAAATGTCAAGTTGCCACATTTATTAATTTATTTCCTGAAATTATCATTTGTTTTAACACTTTAGTTATGTATTACGAATTTTTGGTTTAAATCAAGTTTAAATGAATTGTAATACTTTAAGACATTTTTACTAGCAAACCTTGCAGTCGAACATTGTTCTTTTTAGAACCTCTTTTATTGCGAAGTGTACAAGATAGCTTAATAGCCATAAAAAACTTATCGCAACTTTATTAGAATATTTTGAACGGGAAAGCGGTAGTAATGGCCCTTTATGTCCCTTAAGGGCTGTTAAGAAGGTGAGTTTTGTTGATGTAAATAATAACTGTTTATATATTTAAAATTAATTTATTTCTGTTTCCTAAAATATTTTAATTAAAAGAAAATATGTAAAAGTGGGAACGATGTACCGGTCAAGCTTAATCACGTGGCTAAAAGTTTATTTGATATGAACTATATCAGAATATCTAGATAGGTACTCAGAACTCCATGGAAATTCTCGTAGGTCGGCGGGCTGATTATGAATAGGCTGTGGTCTAACCTTAATTTACATAATTATCGTATTACATTTTGTTCATAATAGCCTCATTTGTTATAAAAAATGATTTCAAGTTATAACAAAATAATAATAAACAAAACTAAATTTAAAGCAGTTTTATTCCTCTAACTTTTTTCTCTTTTGATATTTGTCTGGAGTTATTCAAATATGGAAAAAATCTTAATAAAAACTAGAACCACCTGAAGAGTTATTATAAAAACGATATTAAAATTAATGAAATTTTAGAAAGAATTTGAATGTAAGAGAAAAGATGAGACTTCTGGTAATTCCGTAAATGTCATTACATTGAAAATTTTTATACGAAAAACCTGTTAATTGAGACCACCACCCTCTATAATTATAAGAATCCTCCTTGTATAACAAAGAGTAGAATGTAAAAATAATGTCAATATCTTTCCTGAGGGTCAATTTCTTTGTGTAAAAAAAATTATGAAACTAAAATATTATTTTTTTTTAAATGCCACTGTGTTAGAATGCAAAAGGAAATTAGGAAATCAGTAGCTTTTGCTTCTAAACAAATTTGCCCAGCCAACAAAAACACTTATCGTGTCAGGGAGTATATCTATCTCTTCCCCCCTCCCTTAGTAAAATGTCTAAATCTAACTATTTCAAAAACTTCTAATTATTAAATAAACGGTTAACTGTTATGCTGAAAATAGTTAGATTTAGACATTGCAACAGTTTTTTGTCCATTTTGTTTTCTGTTTCTGAATATAGGGATTTATACAGGGTGTCCCAATATTCCGTGGATATAGAACTACTACGTATTTTTGGAATCAAAATAAGTTCATTGGACACAATTTACCTCTATTCAAAAGTGCTTCGTTTGTCATCCATAAAAATTTGTTTGTCATCCTTCGTTAGAGGTCATCCATAAAAATATACCCGAAAGTTAATTAATTTAAAATTTATTAATTTTTTAAAGCTTTTTATGAAGCTTATTGTCAGATAAAATTTGTGATACTAATATAAAATTCCATATTTTTGCCAACTAGATTATTAGAGCATAATAGATTTCATGCGCCTCCATAGCTTGATGCGACAAAAAAACATTTTTTGGAAATCAGCTTCGAAAACATTTTTTTTCCTCAAAAAGTATGCGCGGTGTGTTTTTTACAAGAGACAAAAAAAGTAGTAAATACTAGAAGGACCATTTTACGAAAAGAAAATCCGTCGTTGGTGAAGTGGGAAAATATTTATACTAAAATTTATGTAGGGATGAGGGTAGTTTTCACCCTTCCCGTACCTTTTCTTAATTTTTGTGAAAGTCATTTGTTAAAGCACTTAGCAAAACATAGACACCCAAAATTTCAGTCAAATCGGAATAACGGTTCTTAAAATATCTAAAAAAATGTGTTTATTTTTTTAAAGTTTGATGCCCCGTAACGGACAAAAGAAACAATTTTGTATAGAGGTAAATTGTGTTCAATGAACTTATTTTGATTCCAGCAATACGTAGTACTCCTATGGCAAAAAGCTGGATTATTCTATGCGCCTGCGACATATATAAAAAACTCTATTAAATGCGGTTTATATGCACTCGTATTCCGTCGTCTAGTGGTTTATTCAAAAAATGACAGGAATACCTTAAAACGACTGGTGTGACGGACGACGCCTGACGGTTGCCTATAAACCAGTGGCGTGCATATGATATAGGCAGAAAAGCGTTGCATACTCCAGGCAATATCATAATAGTATATTGTTTTTTATTAGGAGTAAAAATTATTCGTGGCGAGGCTGTACGTTTGGCCGTGTTATACAGCCGAGTAGAACATGCTATTTTTTTCAAACGCCACAAATAAGTTTTTAAACAATTTCAAACGTCCCAAATAATATAAAGATATTTAAAAGTTATACCCTGTAAGCAATTATACCGTGCTAGCAACTGTTTAGAAAAGAGGTACAATCTTTTGGGTCGGTATTTACAAGTGTGGAAGTAAAGTTTGATTTTCATACATCCGTTGTCCGACGATACGTTGATACGATATTCATTTTATTGGTAGAATTTAAAGACTTTGATTGGTTAGATGCCAATGATTGGTTAGTTTCATGCTTCCACGTTGGTGTCATTTTATATTTTCGTTTCCATAACGATTTTGCTATTTTACCTTTGAATAAGAAGACTAAGGAAGGAGCATAATGCTATCCATGTGTTCATGCATGGTGGGCGGAAAAAGCTCTCTAGGGTGGGGATCCTTGACAGTTCTGTTTGACGATTCATTTGACACATTTGAATTTGATTTGAAATTTTGTGGATTTGTCAGTCTTTACGGAGCTTATTTTATGTTATTTATTATTTATTCTACTACTGATACTTGTATAAAGGTAGTAAATCTAGATGGAAATTGTTGCAGAACTTAAATTAACAGTGACATCATCGCGATTCATCGAAAAAGACTCTAAAATAGTTGGTTGTGTAGCGTGCGGTAGATCTCGGCAAAAATTGAGTGAAATAACAACTTTTCGCTAGTAAGTGACTATATAATATACATACGTGTAGTAAACCCATCATTTATGAAATTCACTTAAATTAACTAAATTATATATTTTCTTGCATTTTAGCTTTTATTTACTACTTGTCAAAGATCAGATGTCAAAGAATTTTGATAAGTTAATTTGATTTACCTGCTTCAGTAGCGTATCGGATGTTTGTGTTAATAAATACTTATTATAACTTATATATTTTTATTAGAATTATATATTTTTGTAACAATTCTAATAACTACCAACATTTATTCACAACCTAAAATAAAGTAACAAATTATTGAGTCTACCCCACGTCTACCCTACATCATAGTTTTACATTTTTTAAATAAAATTAGAACGGCACTGATAAACCGGAATTTAAGTCGGCCATATTTGAGGCCCATGGCGGTGTACCTAAGATTTTTGATATGCTCCTTCCTTAGTCTTCTTATTCAAAGTATTTTACTTATATTTTTATTAAGGTTAGATTAAATTTGTCAAAACGTCCGTTATCGTATGAACGGGTCCGTTGACGGGCCGAAGTAAAATATTTACGGATGAAAAGTGGCGCGAAAACACTATGAACAATGGGAGAACCATAAACTCTCGAAAGCCCAAGTTATCGAAAACCCGAACGCAAGCGAACGGTAGACCGAATGGTCCCGATTGGAAGTTATCGAATCTCGGCGGGGAGACCATAAACTCTCGAAAGCCCAAGTTATCGAAAACCCGAACGCAAGCGAACGGTAAACCGAATGGTCCCGATTAGAAGTTATCGAATCTCGGCTCCTCCCCTCGTTATTTGTATTTTAAATTGTAAACAAAAGTCAACGCAATTTGTTTTTGGTGGAAATATACACTAAAATACTTTAAAATGTAAAGTTATCTTGCAAAATTAGAACCTGAAAGCCTAGAAATGCGGAATCGGTACAAACCAAAAATTTAACTTGTGAATAACATAGAAAATAGAAGTCCTTAGTTTTGATATTTATTTTAAATGCTAGCCCAGACTGCCCAGTGGAGTTTTCAAAGATATAAGAAACACGGAAATTATTAGTAGTGTTCACCATGAATTCTTACAAATTTCCAGAAATTGAAAGGAAATAGGAGGCGTGTGTTAAGCAAGATTTTGTAGTGATATGGAAGCCTAAAGTTGCAGGCCATATCCTTATCAAAGCAAAAAGTAAGGCTTATGATAAACACTTTTTCCCCATAGTTTTTCTATATTTAGTGATTCTTTTAGGTCAAAAATCTACAGCGTATGAATAGTATGTAAACCTGAAGCCTGCAGCTCAGATTGTGTTAGAAAGGGTTTCAACATCAAACTATACTGAACTCTAACCCTGAAAATGTTAATACAAATCCAAAGCAATTATCAGCATGGCAGGAAAATTAAAAGCAAAAGTTTCATTGAAATTATATTGTTTATAAATCAGGATCAAAATTACATTATTTCACTTTGAAAATAGGACCGGGTAAAGAATATTCATAATGCGGAGCTTAACCAGTTGATATAGTTAGTGTAGTTATTGTGATAGAGTAAATGTGTTGAATTAAAATACTTATTTCTGCAGAAAAACGTGAGCCTAGCTTAAAGGATACTGTATAAATTTCTAATGTTTTTTTTATAACTGATGTTTACCTACTTTTTGTGTTACATCATGTGGCGTTAAAATATTTTTTTTGGAATACTTATATTAAATTCTTTTAAAAATCGGTTTTGCCTTTTATTTTTTCCCTCTAAGGTTTTGTTTTAATATTTTAAATACTTCTTAGCTGATTTCGTTGAAGGTGATACAATTCCTGCAATTCTATCATAAATCGACCAAATCAGATTATAAAATGGTCAGCGTGTGTTCGGCTAAAATTTAGATGTCTTTGTTATTACACTAGTGTAGGACCAGTATTTTGTTATTGAAATAAAACAGAAATGTAGAAAACAACGTTTATTTTAATAAATTCAGTACCACTTAAAGTAGACAACAAACACCAAGTCAAGATATTCACATGTTTATTTTGATGCCCAATGCCCAATTAAGTTATAACTTCTAACATAAAAAAATATCTACCTTTTTGGCAAAAAGAAAACGGTTACTAAGGTTCGAATTTTTTACTAAAGCCTTCCGCTGAAAACTAATTCATAAATATAAATTTCTTTTGACGGAAAACATTATGAAAACATCATAAATCTTAATCTGCCAAACCAGCACTAAATCAAAAATCAATGTTACATTCAAAATCATTCATTGTTAAAAAATATTTACATAAAAGGGTAATTACCCATAAAAGATATTAACTATTACATAATGCTATTAAAGATTAATTTAAATATTTGAATAAAACCTGCTCGTCACATCATAAATCTCTAGATCATATATAATTTATATACAAACACAGTATACAAATATCTTAAAAATGTATTTCTATATATATGATCTAGGGATAAACGTCAAATTTTGTCTATTTGCCCAAAAATTTGAAAGAAGAACACGTTTTTATTCTGTTTCGGCCTAGACATATCCTAAACGAAGAAAGGAGGAGGAGCTTAGGCGGTTTACAGTCGGCTCCGCACGACCGCCCCCGATACTACACGAAAGTTTCGAGAGTTTGAACTTTCGTCAGGATAAAGCCACCTCATCTCGGCTCCTCCCCTCGCTATTTGTATTTTACATTGTAAACAAGTCACCGCAATTTGTTTTTGGTGGAAATGTACACTTAAAATACTTTAAAATGTAAAGTTATCTTGCAAAATTAGAACCTGAAAGCCTAGAAATGCGGAATCGGTACAAACCAAACATTTAACTTGTGAATAACATAGAAAATAGAAGCCCTTAGTTTTGATATTTATTTTAAATGCTAGCCCAGACTGCCCAGTGGAGTTTTCAAAGATATAAGAAACACGGAAATTATTAGTAGTGTTCACCATGAATGCTTACAAATTTCCAGAAATTAAAAGGAAATAGGAGGCGTGTGTTCAAATATTTTAAAGCAAGATTTTGTTAGTGATCATGGAAGCCTAAAGTTGCAGGCCATATCCTTATCAAAGCAAAAAGTAAGGCTTATGATAAAGATTTTTAGATTTTCCCCATAGTTTTTCTATATTTAGTGATTCTTTTAGGTCAAAAATCTACAGCGTATGAATAGTATGTAAACCTGAAGCCTGAAGCTGAGATTGTGTTAGAAAGGGTTTCAACATCAAACTATACTGAACTCTAACCCTGAAAATGTTAATACAAATCCAAAGCAATTACCAGCATGGCAGGAAAATTAAAAGCAAAAGTTTCATTGAAATAATATTGTTTATAAATCAGGATCAAAATTACATTACTTCACTTTGAAAATAGGACCGGGTGAAGAATATTCATAATGCGGAGCTTAACCAGTTGATATAGTTAGTGCAGTTATTGTGATAGTGAATGTGTTGAATTGAAATACTTATTTCTGCAGAAAAACGTGAGCCTAGCTTAAAGGATACTGTATAAATTTCTAATGTTTTTTTTATAACTGATGTTTACCTACTTTTTGTGTTACATCATGTGGGGTTAAAATATTTTTTTTGGAATATATTATATTCTTTTAAAAATCGGTTTTGCCTTTTATTTTTTCCCTCTAAGGTTTTGTCTTAATATTTTAAATACTTCTTAGCTGATTTCGTTGAAGGTGATACAATTCCTGCAATTCTATCATAAATCGACCAAATCAGATTATAAAATGGTCAGCGTGTGTTCGGCTAAAATTTAGATGTCTGTTATTACACTGGTGTAGGACCAGTATTTTGTTATTGAAATAAAACAGAAATGTAGAAAACAACGTTTATTTTAATAAATTCAGTACCACTTAAAGTAGACAACAAACACCAAGTCAAGATATTCACATGTTTATTTTGATGCCTAATGCCCAATTAAGTTATAACTTCTAACATAAAAAAATATCTACCTTTTTGGCAAAAAGAAAACGGTTACTAAGGTTCGAATTTTTTACTAAAGCCCTTCGCTGAAAACTAATTCATAAATATAAATTGCTTTTGACGGAAAACATTATGAAAACATCATAAATCAACCAGCACTAAATCAAAAATCAATGTTACATTCAAAATCATTCATTGTTAAAAAATTTTTACATAAAAGGGTAATTACCCATAAAAGATATTAACTATTACATATTGCTATTAAAAATTAATTTAATATTTGAATAAAATCTGCTCGTCACATGATAAATCTCCAGATCATATATAATTTATATACAAATATCTTAAAAATGTATTTCTATATATATATGATCTAGGGATAAACGTCAAATTTTTGTCTATTTGCCCAAAAATTTGAAAGAAGAACACGTTTTCATTCTGTTTCGGCCTATACATATCCTAAACGAAGAAAGGAGGAGGAGCTTAGGCGGTTTACAGTCGGTTCCGCACGACCGCCCCCGATACTACACGAAAGTTTCGACAGTTTGAACTTTCGTCAGGATAAAGCCACCTCTGTCCCCTCTGAACAATCAGAGCACCGTCGGACCATCGTATCAACGTATAACGGATGCATGAAAATCAAGCTTAAATATTATAGGGATCTTATTAAGTCGGAGTGAGAGAAATGCAACGGTGTGCTGTTGCGGCGTTGCCACATTTCTCCGGTACGCCTTTCCCTATCAAGTAAAGTAAAATCACGATCGCAAACCGCTTATTTTAAGACTTTTTTGAAAAAGATAACCACGGAATAATACGATACATAAATCCAAATATACTAAAATGATATCAGGTGTGCCCCAAGGATCAATTCTGGGGCCTGTTCTGTTTAATCTTTATGTTGCGGACTTGAAGAAGTATGTAATATATTCTAAGCTGCAGCAATACGCAGATGACTCGCAATTATATATACCTTTTCAATTTGAGAAACTTAAAGAAACGCAATCACTATTTAATACAGACTTAAATAACATTTATGAGTATGCTAAAAATCATAATTTAAAATTAAATGCTTCCAAGTCCAATGTAATTTTTTTCGGGAATAAGAATTTGGTAGACCTTGCATCTAATTCTTTTGTAGCTCATATAAGTAATAATGTATTGCCTATAGTTAACGAAATAAAAAATCTAGGTATATATTTCGATAGTCAATTAACATTTCAGACAAATATAGCTAAAAAAATCCAATCATCTTACATTTGCATGAAAAGATTATTTTATTTAAAGAAACACATCAAAAGTAAAGTTTTTCTTTTTTTTTAGCGAGGTGGAAAGATCTTTTATAGACGAAGTGTGGGACTCTTCCGATTGGTCCTACCAAAGAATATCTTAATACCCTAGAAGTCTCGTCTGGCATCAAAATCTGACCTGTCGATGGGGCCTCGCTTTGGCGAGCGAGGCCCCAACTTCGTGGAGCCTCGCTATTTTGCTCGGAATTGAACGAACAGACGCGCGGCGTTGCCTTGTTTTGTGTGTACTTTCTTGAATAGTTTTAAATTATAGTTTTAAATTTTACCGCCAACCTGCTCTCCACAGTGAATACTTGTGCAGTCTGCACCTCAAAATATTTCCTCTCATTGACCCAGCAGCGTGGGCAGTTGAACAGAGTATGCTCAACATCCTCCTCCATTGTGCAATATGAGCATCTCTCAGTTTGTGATCGAGCACGTTTATAGAGGTATTTGTTAAAGCATCCATGACCGGAGAGGGCCTGGGTCATAAAATAGTCAACTTCCCCATACGACCTATTAATCCATTGTTTTAAGTCCCGGATTATCCTGTAGGTCCATCTACCAGTACTGGAGCTCTCCCATCCAGCTGCCATGCATTTAGTAAGTTTTCTCGTGCCTCCTGTTTATGAAGGCCCATATATGTTTCATGTCTTTCTCGCAGCAGTAGGTGTATCGGGGGGATACCTGCTATAACCAAGGCTGCATTACCCGAGATAGTCCTATACGCGCAACATGTCCTGATTGCTGCAACCCGTTGCAATCGGGCAAGCTTTATTTTATTTTGGGCTTTTGATATTGCTCGTATCCATACAGGAGCGGCATAAAGTAGTTGTGAATGGACTACCCCAAGCATGACTCTTCTTTTCGAAGCTCTTGGGCCCCCAACATTTGGTAGTAAACGTGGTAGTGCTCTTAAAGATTTCTCAGCTTTCAGAATGGTCATGCCTATGTGCCCTTTAAAGGTGAGTTTTTTGTCCAGCCACACTTCCAGGTATTTGATTGTATCTTTCGGCTTTACTCTAGTACCCTCTACTTTGAAAACTACGGGAGAAATATTTCTCTTTGTGGAAATTACCACAGCTTCTGTTTTCTCCGGTGCTAATTTTAATTTATTACGCATCATCCAGGCAGAAACTTTAATAAGGGCAATGTTTGCTTTACTCATCAACAGATGTTCATTGTCAGCAACAACAACTAGGGCCACGTCATCAGCAAATCCAATTAACATCACGCCGCTAGGTAGATCTATGTTTAGCAGGCTGTCATACAATATATTCCACAGTGTTGGCCCCAACACTGAGCCTTGGGGTACGCCACTAGTGACACTAATAATTTTTGCGGTCCCTTCAGCTTCCATAATTATTCGTCTGTCTGTTAAGTATGACGCAATAATCTCAATCAAGTTCCTATTTATTTCCCTTTCGACAAGTCTATTTAGAATTAATTGTCTAGATGCGCTATTAAAGGCATTTCTAACGTCCAACGTGATGACTCCACAAAGCTTTCGGTTTTGTGGGGCATAATCTGCTGCTTCTTTGGCAATTTTCATTACCTGCATAATAGCGTCTACGGTTTGCCTTCCCTTTCTGAAGCCAAATTGATTTATTGACAGGCCACCCGTCCTGTCAAGCTCATGGTTTAGTTTTGCAAGTATCATCTGTTCATAGAGTTTTCCTTCCACATCCAGAAGGCATATTGGTTTATATGCTGAAGGGTTTCCTACTTCTTTATTAGGTTTCTTGATGAGAACTAGCTTTGCAATCTTCCATTCAAATGGAAATATTCTCCTTTCCGCTAAACGGTTGTAAATAGTCAACAGATAATCAAGCTTCGCTTTCGTTATTTCTTTTAGTACTTCTCCTGGGATAAAACCTGGACCAGGAGATTTATTATTTTTTAGACGCTCAGAAGACATATATAACTCTTCTAACGTAAAAGTAATTTTATTACAGTTTATATTATCACAGTTAGTATTAAAGCTAGTATCACAGTTAAGTATCACATTAGGATGAATTGGAAACAGGTATAAGTTAGTTACGTAAGTTAAAATATCTTCACTCCACCAGTATACTGGCTGTCCTCTTCTACAAGGCTTCTTTTTCGGCATAGATTTATCACATAACATTGCTAGATTTGAAGTAAAGCCCTTCACGCTAGTGTTATTGTTATCTAGTTCAATAAAACTAATGGCATCTAACAGCTTTTGTTTATTCGGTCTCTTAGTCTGCCAGCCTTTATTGTTTGCACAGTTTAACCTTGGGATATATAACTTAGTTGCAATAGTATAGGTGATATATGAGTGGTCACTAAGGGATTCTGTTTCATCTACCTTCCAGTTCAATAATTGTGTATCATCTGAAGTTATTGTCAAGTCCAGAATAGATGTATAGTTGTTGCTACGAAAAGTTGGAGTATTTCCTATATTAGCGACTAGAAGATTATTTGCTGCAATCCACTCTACCGCAATCTGGCCTCTTTTATCCGTGAAAGGCATTTCCCATTGTGGAGATTTAGCATTAACATCACCACCAATAACAGCTTTTCCTCCAATTTGTTTAATAAGTTTTTCAATGTCATAGAGCATATTTTTCAATTCTTGAATATCCTCATTACCTGAAGAATAGCAGCTGTAGATTGTAGTATTTTTTATTGTAACATAAGAAAAGTTCTTGCCACAGCCTTCTTTTTTTATAGTTGTTACTGTATTGTCCACTATTTTGATAGCTGTATTAATACTTTCATCGTAAATCCAGTCTTTCCTTCCTTCCACGGCAGCACGATTTGGTTCACTGAGAAGTAGAAAAGTAGAATTTAGTTCTCTGGCAGTGTGGATTGCCATGTCGTGAGCTTCACGGCTCCTATTCGTATTTATCTGGAGCACTTTCAAGTCCATGTTTTGGTTCTCTTAGTGTCTCCTTATAGTTGCTTTTTTTATTCCTGGGACATTTGAAATTTCCAGATTGATGGCCTTCTTCCTTACAAAAAATACAATATGTTATGTTTTTACATTCAATAGCTTTATGGCCATCCTTGCAGCATTTAAGGCATAATTGGCTTCTATCTGGCCATTTACATTCTGTTTTTGTGTGTGCCCATGTTCCCAACATTTAAAACATCTAACATTTTCATCTCTTTCCACTACCTTGCACATAGTCCAGCCAATTTTTATTCGCTGCATATCAATGTAGCATTTTGTTTGCTTCCATAAGCAGGCCTTAGTGCTCTCACTTCGAAATCATTAGTATTTATTGTCAATATCTCCGCGATCACATCTTTTATTTCTTCGACAGTAGTGACTTCATCGAGCCCGTTTAGATGCAGGACTTTCTTGTTTTTTAAAAGGAACGCTTTAGCTTCAGGAAATTTTTCCCGTATTTCATTTTTAAGTATTTCGGCTTTGTCTGTACCATTCTTTATAGATAATATTAGTTCACCATTTCGTGTTTTCCTTATGTCCCGAATATCTACTCCCAGCAGGCTAGGATTCACAGCTTGTTTGACTAACTTTAGTGTATCTGCATAGCTATGGTCTTTTAACTGTATTATAAGAGTGTCATGTTTTTATTTCCTTGATGTGGACAGCTGGTCTTTCATTGCTGTTTTTAACCATTGCACTGCTACTGGCGACCGTTTCCTTTTTTTTAGTTTGTCGACCTTTTTCATCGTTTGGTTGATACGAAACAATCTCTGTAGCCGAATCGGCAAATACAAATTCCAGCATTCTTGTAAATGTTGTATTCACTGTTTCTTGCATAACTGGTATAGGTAATTTCTTAATCTGTAGTTTTTCAGCATCTCCTTTAATTTGCTTTAAACATGTAAATAGATGTTTAGTTTCTATATTTTCTTCTATATGATTATCACTCTTATTGATAATTGGGTAGAAGAAATGCTTAGTTGTATATATTATATTACCATCATATGCAGGGAAACCCATTTTTTGAGTCATCATAGCCACCTCTCCTATGGATTTGTTTAGTTTTCTTAGCCCATCTTTTCCTCCAAGTCTAGAAATAGCCAAGCCGATTTCTTTATTTCTCGTTTCCAGCGCAGTGTTGCACGGAAGAATGATACTGGCGTCTGGCGGTGCTTCCCAGATATGTTTCTGTTCTAAACATATTTTGGAAAATACATCATCTTCCCAATCTTCTTCGCAAATATTTAGAAATTCTTCATATGACTCGTTCTTGCACAGTGCTTTCCTCTTGTTTGTTTTATCCACTAGTTTCTGGCAGCAATCACATTTAGGATTTGTAGCATTCTTTTTTAAATCATGCAGTTCATTTTCTCGTTCCTCAAGTAGTTTTTGTAGTCTCATGTTTTCTTCAGTGGCTTTTTTATCTGTGTTTTCATTTCCATTTATTCATTTAGTCCAATGTGTGCTCTGGAGCCTCTCTGATTGTAGAGTGAGCTCGCTTGCAATTTCTTTAATTTCTATTTTTGGCTTGTACATGTCCTTTATTATGTTTTCCAGCCGTGAAATTTTGCTAACTATTACTTTAAGCGCTTTGCTAAAAGTCTGTTTTTCGTTACCATCAGTCTCTTTATTTCCCTCAGCTTGATCAACTCGCTTCCTTTTGTTGCGGTTTGTTCCTCCGTCTTTAACTGCAAAAACCTCAAAGAATTTATTCTCAGGCAGTGAAAAAGTTCGATTTCGTGGTGGTGTTCTCTGTATCGAGTCCTTTCTAGTGAATGGATCTCTCTCGATGTCTATGTCTCTCTGTCTTATGTCTACTAAGTCTACTAACTCTACTTGCTGCGTAAATGGTAGATTGTCCCCCCCAGAATCCGCGGGACAGCCCTTCGAAAAGGAGTAGGATTCTCCGGCAATGCCGGTACCTACCTGGGGTATGTATTTGTTTGTTTTGTCTCCCATTTTGTTTTTTTTTGGTATCTTTCTTTGTCTGGCTTCTCACGTTTGACCCTTTCAGCATGGGTGGCCCTACCAGTAGCTATGCTACCGCTGACATGGCTCTCGGGATCACTGAAGCACACAAGCCCCTCCACCACGCCAAGGTGAAGATACCGTAGGAGGGGCAAAAGTAAAGTATTATTTAATATCTTGCAATATATATACATATACAATGCACTTATCTTGTCTCTGTTTGACTACGGAGATACGGTGTATGGCGACTCATTGAAATCTAGTACTTCCAGATCTATACAAAAGCAACAAAAGGTTCAGAATATTTGCATGCGTTGGTCATTTAATATTACATTTAGAAGCCATATAACTCCACATTTAAATAATAATTTAATTTTATGCATGGAATATCGGCGACTGTGTCACATGTATTCACTGATTTATAGATTAATGGCAACCGGTGAACCATCTTATTTAAGACAATTGTTTAGCCCACAGTCTCACGATTATCCGACACGCTGCGCAGGTAATTTTAGAATTCCCTTACATAAAACTGCGAGAATTTTCAAAAATATTTTAGTTATGTAGCTGTTAATATGTGGAATAATCTTCCTACATTTATTAAAGAAAGTTATCTGCACCAGTTTAACAGGTATGTCAAAGGTAAGCTATTAGATAAACAAATAACAGATATGTAGCAACTGAAATGGGACAACTATTATATGACCGACCGCCAAGATAAATTTATTACACATGGGCGACTTCCCGCATGCGTCTGTTGATTTTTGATTCCCGTCTTCTTGTCTTTTTTTCCCCTTCTGCGCTTGCCCGTTCCGTTCCATCTTTTCCTTAGTTTAAATTATAACTGATTATTTTTTTTATTATATGTATTATATTTAATATTTTACTTGTAGTTAAAATTATAATTTCAAATTGTTAGGTATTTTCTTATTATTTAGTTGGGTACTGTTTGTTGTTATATTAAGATTCATTAAATATAACCCAAGTATATATTTTATGATTTAAATTATGTCAGGATACACCTCACAGGCCATTGGAAAATGTGCCTTGTGCATCGGTTCTAAAAATCGCGGTGTATTCCTTTTTGTCGGTATTTATATATATTACATTTGTGTATTAAAATGTATAACATTTAATACTGATAAATAAATATTTGATTTGATTTGATTTGATTTGGAATATTGAGACACCCTGTATATTAACCTCTAAAACCTTAAGTGTTTTGTGTTAGGTAAATGTTAGGTCAATAAAAAGTCACTGTCAAGATAGTTTTCGTTAGGATTCTAACGCAGTGGCATTTTTGAAATTGTTTTAGATTTGTATTTCAGTGGTGTAACGCCCAATCTTTTTCCAGAAAAATAAGGACAAATTTACCTAGAAAATCGAGTTAGCTGATTGATGCTAAAAGAACACTCACGTCTAATAGTATCAGTTTTGATGTCATCCTTCGGCTGCGTCCTCTTAGAGTACGAAATGACTTTTAGAGTGCTGCTTTTGGATACCACATTAAAGGTAGGGCTCTCTAAACTAACTTCACATTTGTATACGCCTCCAGAATCACTTGTCAGATCTGTGAGTTTGACGGGACACGATCCTATAGTGGAGTGGCTTCCGTGTTCTATGTTAACCTTAAATAATAAAGAAATTATTAAACAGTTCACAGTAGCGGTGGGCAAAGATTGAACGAGTCGTTCATCTGAACGAGTATTAAAAATGAATCGTGAGATTCGATTCACCGCTTAGAATATGATTCGTTCAATTGAATCGTGGCCAGCACGGATCCATAAAATTGAAACGAACGAGCTTTAAAAAAGAGTCGTAAAAATTGAATCGGATTACAGTGCGACTCGTTCGTTTCCATGGCTCGTTCAAAGAACCGTGAGAACTGATTCATTACGTACAATACGGTTCGTTTAAAAGATGAATATTAGCGATTTGCAAAAAATATTAAATAGATATTTAACCAACTGTGATACGCAAAATGCGTTTGTAATTTGTGCAAATGAACGAATTGATAAGAGTCGATTCATTATGAGAAATTAAATCGCATGATTCGATTCACTAAAAAGAATCGTAATGCCCATCACTAGTATCCTCTAGTACCTATTATGTTATTCCTACAGATATAACATGCATACAGGGAAGCTATACAGGGTGTCCCAGAAATAAGTGCAAATATTTTAAGGGGTGGTAGATCTCGATAAAAGAAACATATTTTCTCTTTATCGTTTTTCAAATAAGTCCAAAATAACGGAATTATTTTACTTTGAAAATTTCCAGAAAAAAATGATTTTTTGCTAAAATTTTGGGAACCACTGGATTTTTTCTGGATTTTCTTGCTTGTAAATTTAATCTAATACCTATACGTTGCCATATTATCAAGATATTATGTGTTTTAACTAAAAACTAAAAAAAATTCCAAAAAATTTTTAAAAAAATTTCGAATTTTCAAAATTTTTTTTTCGCGAAAAGAAACTCATAGGCGTGTTTCTGGGTTTGAACTATACTACCAGTTAAAATATTTGCACTTATTTCTGGGACACCCTGTATATATGTCGCAGTCACATAGTCATAACTGGATCTTTTCTGGATTTTCTTGCTTGTAAATTTAATCTAATACCTATGTTGCCATATTATCAAGAAATTATGTGTTTTAAATAAAAACTAAAAAAATTTCCAAAAAAATTTAAAAAAAAATTCGAATTTTCCAAATTTTTTTTTTCGCGAAAAAAAACTCATAGGCGTGTTTCTGGGGTTGAACTATACTACCAGTTAAAATATTTGCACTTATTTCTGGGACACCCTGTATATATATGTCGTAGTCACATAGTGTATTTCGTCTTTTCGTGCAGATTCTAGTCACTTCATGAAGCGTCGGTTAGGTTAGCAGGCTAATTATGTTATTAGGTTAGTTTTTTTCATTAAGTGACTAGGCTCTTCGTGAAAAGACGGAATACACTATGAGACTACGACATATACCTACATCATACCAAATAAACTTTTAGTCACGTGATTAAGCTTGACCGGCACACCGTTGCCCACTTTTACATATTTTCTTTTAATCAAAATATTTTAATAAAAAAAAATAATTAAAAATATACACTCACCGGCAAAAAAAATTGGCCATTAAAAACTAGTCCCAATTTCAAAGATGGATTTCTCGCGAACCACTCATTAGATTTTGATGATTTTTTTTTAAATTGTAAATTAATTCCTTCTTAACGGATGCTACCACAGATGCTACGTTAGAAATTTCTATTCCGAATTTATTTTGAGCATATAGAGGGCACGACAATAAGACGAAGTTTTTTGAGCACATTGTAGCCTCGTCTTTTGTGAGCATTTTGTTTTTTTAATCACGACATTATCTCTGTTTGTATTGGAGATACGCTGCTTTAAAACAAACGCCTCGAAAAAAGATTTAGTCCATAACTCAATATCCCAATTCACATGTAAACGCGCAAACTGAAGACGTACTCGACGATGTCTTGGAAGTAGTTGGGGTCCTGTGGCAGGCCTCCTTGCAGACAAGCTGTTTTCTTTTAGTCTTCGTCGGAGTATTCTCTCACTGACTTGAGTTCTACGCACGGCTTGTAGCAGATGTTGATTCTGAAACGCTGTAATTCTACGATTTCGTAAAGTATTCAGGATAATAAAGCGGTCGTCAATTCCGTTTCCGGAACCCAATCGCCTGGTGAAATTTCCCGTTTCCATATACCGCTTCCAGGCATCCTGGACTGTTGTTCGAGGTATACCCAGGGTATCGGACACATAACATTGACTTCGGCCATCCTCAATAAAAGCCACAATACGAGCAACATCCGTCACAGATAATGGCATTTTTTTAATTTGACAACCGTTGTTGTCATATTGCAAATATTCATAAATCCCTTTTCGTCTATGTCGCTTTGATTATTTACAGATAAAACTTTCGGCCTGCAAAGCATTTTTCCGAAACGTTCGTTTTAAAGCAGCGTATCTCCAATACAAATAGAGATAATGTCGTGATTAAAAAAATAAAATACTCACAAAAGATGAGGCTACACTGTGATTTGATTTAGCAATAGCTACTGCAGCTGCTACACCCTACAGGGTGTTACAAAGTTCGGGCAAAAAACTTCGTCTTATTGTTGTGCCCTGTATATGCTCAAAATAAATTCGGAATATAAATTTCTGACGTAGCATCCGTTAAGAAGGAATTAATTTACAATTTAAAAAAAAATCATCAAAATGTAATGAATGGCTCTCGAGAAATCCAACTTTGAAATTGGGACTAGTTTTTAGTGGCCGGTTTCTTTTGCCGGTGAGTTTATAAACAGTTTAACACATTATATTTACATCAACAAAAATCACCTTCTAAACAGCACTTAAGGGACACAAAGGGCCTTTACTACAGCTTTCCCGTTCAAAATATTCTAATAAAGTTGACATGCGTTTTTTACGGCTATTAAGCTATCTTGTACGGTTCGCACTAAAAGAGGTTCTAAAAAGAACAATATTCACTGCAGGGTCTGCCAGACTGCCAGAAAACATTTTTAAACTTAAAGTATCACAACACTATTTAATTAAACCAAAAACTCGTAATACAGAACTAAATGAAAAACTTCAAACGACTGAAAATGTCAGGAAATAAATAAATAAATGTGGCAACTTGACATTTTTTACAGCAGAGCTACCACCTGAATCCCCAGCGCAAAATTTAAATTCCAGTTATTAAGCCCGGCGCGGCGCCGTAGATGTCCATGGTTGGCAACAATGAGTTTAAAAATTGCGCCGTCGATTACGTAACTAAAAGTTTAATTGATATCAAATATAGTAAAATCGTCTTAAAATTACATTATAACTTACCCCCACTACTGGAAACGTCTTAATAGTACCATCTGCCATACATCGAAAAAACTGTTTGTCGTCTTTGTACCACTTGACATCATACAATGGCTGTCCGCTCAAATCGTACTTGCAATCTATAGGGGCTTCGAACTGAGCCGTTCTTGGCACGTATAAGTTTGTGATGCTTACAGACCTCACGATATCCCAGAACAAAGTTGCTGAAAAAATAACATTTAATTATTACAGAATAGCTCGATAGATGTGTAATTCTAATTAGTAATTAATTTTTAATAAATTTATTTTTTTGTGAATATGCAATGTTAGTTTCGGTCACTTCCTGTTTCATCGGAAATGACTGCAACTTTTGATTTTTAAATGGTACTTTCGGTATTTTTTTTACTTTATTTGATAGTAGAAAATAACATTTTCTGAATAGTATGTATATACAGGGTGGTCCGAACTGTATTCCGGAAACTTCGGCAGGATATTCTGCAGATAAAAATAAGTAAAAAAGTTCGTATAAATGTATGTCCTCAAATACTTAATTTCGAAGATACAGGGTGTAGAAGTTTCATTTTTATTTCGATATTTTCCAAATAATTTCTGAAGTAACGTCGATATTTGGATAAAAATTGGTGTCTGGGAGTTTTTTGACATGAGAAATTTGATTTTTATGTCAATATGACTCCTATTTGTAAAGGGCGCCACCTACATATTTTTAAGTGGTTTGAAAAGTAATACATTTTCGTCCGTACCTGTATAAAACTACTGATTAAAAAATATACATATACGATATTTAGTTTGTAAAAAAGGTCTCTTGGTAAAAAGCACTACGATTAATGGTTCTCGAGATATTTTGAATCGAAATTATCAATACCTATCGTCATTGACATAAATTAAACATATTGACTAAATAGTTATTAGACCGAAATCATAAATTTGAAATGTTTTTCTGCCAAAAGTTCAACAGAGACTGTTTTGTCATCATTTTTTTCAAAAAAAACAAGATTAATTTAAAAAAATAAAAGTTCCCAAATTTATCATTTCAGCCAAATAACTATCTACTCAACATATTTATTTTGTGTCAATAATGACATGTAGGCTATTTCTCTTCTAAATATCTTGACAACGGATGCTCGTAGCAATTTTTACCAAGACACATTTTTTAAGTAAAAAATTACGGTATTTTAATGTGTATTTTTCCTTCAGTATAGTTTTATACAGATACAGACAAAATGTTATTACTCTTCAAAACAGTTAAAAAACATGTAGGTGGTGTCTGCTACAAACAGGAGATATATTGACAACAAAATCAAATTTTTTATGTCAAAAAACTCCCAGACACGAATTTTATCGATATATTGACGTTACTTCAGAAATTAATTGGAAAAAATCGAAATAAAACTGAAACTTCTACACCCTGTATCTGTGAAACTAAGCATTTTATGACATACACTTATACGAACTTTTTTACTCATTCTTATCTGCAGAACGATCATGGTGTCGAAGTTTCCGGAATACAGTTCGGACCACTATATATAATATAAATAATACAAATATAGTTTAACACTTTCAAAAATTGTTTTTTGGCACTGTTTAAACAATTAATTTTTAATCAAGGAGCTTTGGAAAAATATGACATATTTATCAAATAATTTGGTATCATACTTGGTATTTCGAGCCAAACTCGTACATTTAGGGCCGTGGCACTTTAGATTTAGATTTAAATTACTAGTCGTCAGTCATATATTCTAAACGGAACGCCATTTTCTATGAAATAAAGTAAAAGCGGGGGTAACGTTTAAAAATCAAAATTTATAGTCATTTTCGGTGAAACAAGAAGTGAATGTAACTCATTGTACCACATGTTCCAATTTCAAATAAACCATATTCGAAAATGTCAAAAGTTGATATATGATATGTCATTCTATTTAGAGTGTCATTCTATTTAGAGTGTTTTTTCTATCGAATAAACTAACAAAATACCGAGGGTGCCATTTAAAAATCAAAAGTTGTAGTCATTTCCGGTGAAACAAGAAGTGAATGTAACTCATTGTACCACATGTTGCAATTTCAAATAAACCATATTCGAAAATGTCAAAAGTTGATATATGATATGTCATTCTATTTAGAGTGTTATTTTCTATCGAATAAACTAACAAAATACCGAGGGTGCCGATTAAAAATCAAAATTTATAGTCATTTTCTGTGAAACAAGAAGTGAATGTAACTCATTGTTGCAATGCACATGTTGCAATTTGCACATGTTGCAACGTTGCACATGTTGCAATTTCAAATAAACCATATTCGAAAATGTCAAAAGTTGATATATGATATGTCATTCTATTTAGAGTGTTATTTTCTATCGAATAAACTAACAAAATACCGAGGGTGCTATTTAAAAATCAAAAGTTGTAGTCATTTCCAGTGAAACAGGAAGTGACCGAAAACAACTGAATACCTATCCTATTTTATAGTCATATACTAACATACCAAATCGCGATTTTTTATTTGAAAAAATAAAAAAGTTAAAAAGGTGAGCCACTTTTAAGACGCACTCGGTATTATTGTGGAAATTCATCCCAAAAAATCTCACTTTGTCTTTCAATCTATACTCTAACGACACAGGTAAATATCCAACAAAACGTGTTCCTAGACAATTTCCTTCCATAATTAATTCCGGAAGGCAGACCTGGAATTAAACGAGCTCCTTCTGTGTGGAAAACGCCTAATTTATTTGTTGTCTAACGTGGCGAAACACGATAGGTGCTAAAAGCGTCATTATTCCGATAGGAAAATAATGAAAATGTATTGAAGTGCGGGTCTTGCGGCGATAGAGGTGCGCCAAATGTGTAGAGGGTAAACCTGCAGGGCCGTGTTCGGATAAAACTGATCGATATCGATACAAATATTAATTTTGTAATGGAGTATCTAGTTAAAATTCGATTTACTTATACAGACTGTCCCATTTTGGCTTCTTCTTACAGTGCGTCGGGTGTTTTTCAAAAATGGCTCACCTCTGTAACTTTTTCATTTTTCTAGATAAAAAACAAGATTTGGTATGATAAAATGATTATTGACTGACGTATTTAATTAGTTACATTCACTAAATAAAAAAATAATGGTATTGAAGATAATTACAAAAAACTCAATTTTAGAAAGTTTTAACATCCTGTAACTCTAAAACTATGCATTTCCATACCCATGTTTATAGGAACTTTTTTCATATATTTTGATGAGCAATAATTACTTATTTAAAACTTTTGCAAGTTAATGATATTAAATTTGTTTAAGAGTCTATTACGCTTACTGTTCGGGTCGCTCTTAGGGGTTGGGTAAAGCGGGTGTGTGGCCGAAAGAAATATATTATATTTCAGAAATCTGCCTTAAAAGGCTTAGCCCGATCCTGTCGTGTTAAACCACACCCAAAATTCCAAACACACGTGCTTTGATTAAGGCTTGATTAAGGTTTGCAGAGCTTCAACATTTGCCATAAAATAGCGAGCAATTTGTTACAATACCATATAAATTATAAATCACTGTAATCACAAAACTTCAATCTATTTCCGTATTGTAACGGAATTTTAAATTATGTCTTTATTTTCGAGAAAATTTAATCCAAACATAAGGAATATTTTGTTGATGTTTGACCATCAAAATCTTAAAAATAAAGAAGTTCTCTTGTATGATAGTATGTATAATCCTTTATCTTTAATTTCCTTCTTCATTTGTGTAAAAATACCTAGCCAGTTTTACATAAAACGTTAAATGCCGAACGCTTATTTTGCTACTTTTTCGGACTAGTAAAATGGACTCTTAAAGGTTGCTAGGATTTGGATCAAGGCAAATTAATAATATTGCGTTTATCTTATCAAGGAGACCGAAATTGACAAAATATCAAGCGACAACTTTTAATCGGCATTATACTGCTTACACTATTTCGCTAATCGAAAAAATATTAAGACTTTAAGACCCTGTAGCTACGAAACAAAGCAGAATCGCACCTATGTTGATATAAAAAATAAATCTTATTTTTACGTGAGGAATCTCCCCACGAGATGGCACATGTTTCTTGAAACACTCTGTATTATTACTGAAAGTCTCTATTGTATTTCACGGTTGTTACCTTTGAATAAGAAGACTAAGGAAGGAGCATATCAAAAATCTTAGGTACACCGCGATGGGCCTCAAATATGGCCGACTTAAATTTCGGTTTATCAGTGTCGTTCTAATTTTATTTAAAAAATGTAAAACTATGATGTAGGGTAGACGTGGGGTAGACTCAATAATTTGTTGTTTTATTTTACGTTGTGAATAAATGTTGGTAGTTATTAAAATTGTAATAAAAATATATAATTCTAATAAAAATAGATAAGTTATAATAAGTATTTATTAACACAAACATCCGATACGCTACTGAAGCAGCTAAGTCAAATTAACGTATCTAAATTCTTTGACGTCTAATCTTTGACAAGTAATAAATAAAAGCTAAAATGCAAGAAAAATATATAATTTAGTTAATTTAAGTGAATTTCATAAATGATCGGTTTACTACACGTATGTATATTATATAGTCACTTACTAGCGAAAAGTTGTTCCATTATTTCACTCAATTTTTTGCCGAGATCTACCGCACGCTACACAACCAACTATTTTAGAGTCTTTTTCGATAAATCGCGATAGTGTCACTGTTAATTTAAGTTCTGCCACAATTTCGATCTAGATTTACTACCTTTATACAACTATCAGTAGTAGAATAAATAATAAATAACATAAAATCAGCTCCGTAAAGACTGACAAATCCACAAAATTTCAAATCAAATTCAAATGTGCCAAATGAATCGTCAAACAGAACTGTCAAGGATCCCCACCCTAGAGAGCTTTTATGGTGCCTTTTCCGCCCACCATGCATGAATACATGGATAGCATTATGCTCCTTCCTTAAAGTCTTCTTATTCAAAGGTTGTTACATATAAAAGATACAGGGAATTATGGCATTTTAATTTCTAATTTCTAATTTATGATTAGCGTAACCAAGACGATATAAGCGTACTATATTAATTCAATTTGAAATAAAAGTTAACCCCTGCTTTATACGTTTCCGGGAAAACTACACTCAGATGCAAAAAAACGCAACAGAGAAATTTTTGGTCAAACTTAAAGCGTTATATTTTTGTTATTTTTAGCCCTATTTGCATGCATTTTTTAGCAAACTTTATATAATTATATCAATCTTTAATTCGTAAACTCAGTTTTTTGTAAACTTTAGTAATTGGCATATTATACAGGGTTAATCGAGGGGTTGTTTTTTAATCCTAACTTTAAAACACCTTGTGCAATAATTTCGTATGTAAATTTTTCTAAAATATAATTTTACGGTAAGAACCATGTCTTCTGAGCATTTTGTTTTTTGGATCACGTCAATACCTGCTTGGGTTAATTTTTAAGAGCAAAATGAACTGATCACGACTAATTTGCAATTTTTTCAGTTATCATTACTTTTGATGTATTTTTTTTAAAAGACGAGATGGTTTTGGTGACTATTGTCCTAACGTCATATTACGCTACATCGGATACTCTATACTAAATTAAAAAAAAAGCGTTAAAGACCAATGATACAATCCTGGTTTTCATAAACATTAGTAACGATAACAGAGCTAACGATATTAAGGAAAACATCTGTAATACTGAAGTATACAAACAGAAAAGAAAATTGTAAAAAAACCCTAATACTTTGTATTGCCTCCCTTGTCTGCTATAACTTCCTATAACGTCCGTTCATACTGTCATTGAGGCTGCATATATCATATTGCGTTATGTTTTCCCATTCTTCTTTTAGAATCAAGCGAAGAACATTTAATGAAGCTGGTACCGCTTCGCGACCTCTAAACCTCCTGCCAAGCATTTCCCAAACTTCGAACATGGTGGGCAGTTCATAGTAGTACATAGTTCACAATAATCACCAACGCTGTCTTGTCATATTGAAAAAAAAACTTCAAAAATAAATTATAATTGAAAAAATTGCAAATTGTTGGTGGCAAGTTCATTTCGCTCTTAAAAATTAACCAAGGCATGGATTGACATGATCCAAAAAACAAAATGCTCAGGAAACATGTTTCTAACCGTACAATTATATTTTAGAAAAATTTACACACGAAATTATTGCACAGGGTGTTTTAAAGTTAAGGTAAAAGAAAAACAACCCCTCGTTTAACCCTGTATAATATGCCAAATACTAAAGGTTACAAAACACTGAGTTTACTAATTACAGTTGATATGATTATATACAGCTTACTAAAAACATTATAAAAATAGAGCTAAAAATAACATAAATATAACACTCCAAATTTGACCAAAAATTTCTCTGTTGCGTTTTATTGCACCTGAGTGTAATACAGATGGGCTACACTATGCTAGAGGCGAGGCAGTACAGCATCTTACTTTCGTTCTAAACAAAGCGAACGCGAGATAATCCCTGGCCCGCCGAAGAATAACGGATCGACTCAATTAGAAGGGATCTAGGATAGTATCCCGCAGGAGAGCCAATAATCTCGTTCAATTTTATGCCCGGCAGGGCAGCAGTGTCGAGTGGGATGGCGAAGCTTCTAAGGCCAAGTACAGATATACTGGATGTTATTAAACACATGCGAAAAAGTTTAAGGGGCGATTCCCTGTCAAAAATAATGTCGAGACCAATAATGTCGACATTGACAAAAACTTTTCTACTAGGATGTATTTTAATTAGTCATTCTTTTACCTTTTTGTTTTTTTGTGAACGTCAAATTATAAAGCGCCTATAATACAGGGTGATCCGAACTGTATTCTGGAAACTTCGGCAGCATATTCTGCAGATGAAAGTAAGTAAAAAAGTTTGTATAAATGTATGTCCTAAATACTTAGTTTCGAAGATACAGGGTGTAAAATTCATTTTTTCATTTTTATTTCGATTGCTTCCAAATAATTTCTGAAGTAATTTAAATAATTGGATGAAAATTGGTGTCTGGAAGCTTTTTGACATGAGAAATTTTATTTTTATATCAATATGACTTCCATCTTTGAATAAGAAGGCTAAGGAAGGAGCATATCAAAAATCTTAGGTCCACCAAGGTCCACCGCGATGGGCCTCAAATACCTATGGCCGACTTAAATTCCGGTTTATCAGTGCCGTTCTAATTTTATTTAAAATATGTAAAACTATGATGTAGGGTAGACGTGGGGTAGACTCAATAAATTGTTAGTTTATTTTACGATGTGAATAAATGTTGGTAGTTATTAAAATTGTTATAAAAATATAAAATTCTAATAAAAATAGATAAGTTATAATAATTATTTATAACCATAAACATCCGATACGCTACTGAAGCAGGTAAGTCAAATTGACGTATCTACATTCTTTGACATCTAATCTTTGACCAGTAGTAAATAAAAGCAAAAATGCAAGAAAAAATATATAATTCGTTAATTTAAGTGAATTTCATAAATGATCGGTTTACTACACGTATGTATATTATATAGTCACTTACTAGCGAAACGTTGTTCCATTATTTCACTCGATTTTTGCCGAGATCTACCACACGCTACACCACCAACTATCTTAGAGTCTTTTTCGATAAATCGCGATAGTGTCACTGTTAATTTAAGTTCTGCCCCAATTTCCATCTAGATTTACTACCTTTTTGTATTACTTCAGAAGCACCAACTATCAGTAGTAGAATAAATAATAAATAATATAAAATAAGCTCCGTAAAGACTGACAAACCACAAAATTTCAAATCAAATTCAAATGTGTCAAATGAATCGTTAAACAGAACTGTCAAGGATCCTCACCTTAGAGTCCCTTTTCCGCCAACCATGCATGATTACATGGATAGCATTATGCTCCTTCCTTAGTCTTCTTATTCAAAGACTCCCATTTATAGGAGGCGCCACCTACATGTGTTTTAACTGTTTTGAAGAGTAATAACTTGTCGTCCGTACCTGTATATTTAACGAGTGAAAAAATATACATTTTCGTGATTTTTTTACGTAAAAAATGCCTTTTGGTAAAAATCGCTACGAGCAACCGTTCTCAAGATATTTAGAGTGGAAATAATCAATACACGTCATTATTGGCAAAAAATAAACATATCGAGTAGATAGTTATTTGACTGAAATGATAAATTCCATTTTTTTTTAAACGAAGCACTGTATAAAAGTAAATTGTGTCCAGTTAACTTGCTTTAATACCAAACATCACGTATACTTAGTAGTTTCAAGTCAGAGAATATTGGGACACCGTAAAAATGTTGGGCTAAAAGCTAACCGTCAGGGAGATATTTCGCAAAAAAAGAGAAAATATTCTCTACAAATTTGACAAATAGAGTTGAAATTTTGGAATTTATTGCTCATACATATTTGATGAATAATTTCAACCGTCGAAATGTTTCGCAAACTACCAAACAATTTGCCATATTATTTGCTGATTTTTCTAATATTTTTTTCTTTATAAATAATAAGTTTTAATTTCAAATAACTCTACAAACTACAGCAATAGACACATTCATGAAGGCTAGAATAGAATTTTCATTCGATGATACTCTATTTATAACCTGACAAACACATTTTTTAAATTTTGCCCCTATCCCACACCTTTTTCCGGCCAGTTAGAGATAATCTGGTTTTTGGACTACGCCCCTACGTACCCGAGTAATTGATTTGATGATTACTCTTCGCTTTTTACGATTCTTCCCGATGTCCGAAAAGTCGTATTTCACTACCGATCGCTTTAGGAGTGGACTTATCGCCGCAGATTACCACGGTTTTCCCTCAAAAAAGAGCTTGAAAACCTTCCCTTACTTTACGACGTCTAGCCTACTTCGATCTTTTAGACCATAAACATCTCTAGACGCACCTTTTAGTTTTATGACCTCTATAGCCAGCATACTAATTGTAATTTAACGATATGCGAAAGAAAAATGAAGATATTTTTGAGTATCACAAAATGTCATGTATACTTAGTTTTTGGTAGTAATCTTAATAGACTCAAAATGGGTGGTTTCTAAGAACTCTTAATTTCTATTTTTGCTTTTTTAAGTTAATTAGTTTTTACTCTTACTTTAATCCTGGCAGGATCATTCAAAATCAGAACCAAAAAAAATTCTAAACGCCTACACACATTACATGACAATAATCTACCAAATATCATCATCATCATTTTCAGCTTATTCAACCATTTCCAATTATGGTGTAGCCTCCCTCACATCTTTAGATACTCTCTTTGTAATTGAGCCCATTCTGGTCTATTGTTAGCTATGCGGGCCCAAGTTATCCCTGGTAATTTCCTAATATCATGATCGATCTCAGGTTTGGTCTTCTTCTAGGTCTCTTAATTCCTCGTATAAACCATGCTGTAATTTTTGTGGTCTGTCTGTTGTCCGTCCTTCTTGACCATGTGTCCTGCCCATTACCACTTGAGGGATTTGATTCTGTGGGTGACATCTATAACCCGGGTCTTTTGTCGTATCCACTATATTCTTTCATGTTGGTTATTCCCAGCATATTTCGTTCCATTGAGCGTTGTGGGACCTGCAGTTTCCTTATAATATATATTTTAAGTGTCCAGGTTCCGCATGCATAGGTCATTACTAGTAGCACACATTGCTCGAATGTTTTCTTGTTTAGATAAAGTGACATTATAGGTGACATTAAATATGATTGAATTTCATCCATAAATATTTAGCTAACTTAACCCTTCTCTTGATTTCTGGCAGTAGAGATCCCGAGCTGTATATTTGTTGTCCCAAATATATATTTTCTTCTACTACACACACCGGAAAAGTCTAGGGATATTATAATTTTATCCAGCCATCGTCAGTAATTTTATTATTTGCATTTCTGATATAATAAAATTAAAATAAACAAATAGTTTACAGGACGTATTGGAAATAAAAGTGCGAAATTTACCGAATTTTTCAAATTTACCTTGATTTTTATTGAACTCAAAAAAATACACACATTTTTTTTTATTCTAAACTGTGAATTAAAAAAAAAGATAAAATTTTTACTTAATAAAGGGTATGGCCTCCTCTACTGTTCATTACAGCCCTACATCGTCTCTCCATGCTCCTGATCAGGTTGTCGATCTCTACTTGAGGTACAGCCTGCCACGCTGCATTCACGGCCCGAACCAGATCCCTACGAGTTTCACGAGGCATACCCATTCTCAAAATTCTTCTTTGGACCGCTTCCCATACGTGCTCGATGTGGTTGAGATCAGGAGATTGTGCCGGCCAGGGTAAGATGTTTAATTGATGAGCATTGATAAACTCACTTACCACTCTGGCTGTATGAGGCCGTGCATTGTCATGCATGAAAATGAAGTTTCTCCCAAAATCATTAGCATAGGTCATAGGTAACAGGACAGGCTCAAGAATTAAATCACGATATGTGATTCCTGTTAGAAACCTTTCAAGAAAAACGAGATCGGTTTTTCGGCCTAACTGGACTCCTCCCAAGACCATAACTGTTCCACCTTGATAAGGGTGCACTTCCTGAACATGATCTAACCGAATAAGATTTCCCGGTTCTCTCCATACCCTAAGTCTTTTCGAATCCGGATGAATTCCAAAGCGTGACTCATCCGTGAAGAGAACATTGGCCCATTGTTCATTCGACCACTGAACATGATCTTGAGCCCACAAATATCGTACTTCTCGATTTCCTCTCGTTAAGGGTTGAGCTCTCCAGGGGCGTCTACTTCTTAAGTTGACCTCTCTTAATCTATTGTGAACAGTGTCAGGACTAACGGTTACATTATGTGTTTCCTGGAGAATTAAACTAAGCTCTGGTGCTGTAAGAGTCGGTCGGCGTCGATCATTTAATTGTAAAAAATGATCTTCCTGAGGGGTAGTAATGCGATGTCGCCCTGTGTGCCTTTCTGCAACATCACCACTTTCACGGTAGCGTGCACTTAATCGCGATATTACACCTTGCCTTGTATTTAATGCTCTAGCTACGTTGATTTGGCGCATTCCAGCTTCGAGCATACCCATGGCCCTTAGCATTTCGTCTCTGTTAAGATGTCTACGCTCCATAATGTAGTTTAATACTAAACAGAGTTATTTGAATGAATTCTGGCCAGTTATCATAAAAAACATAGCCAGTACAGGTTAAATTCGAACAATTGATGCTAGGTGCTTTTTATACATTTGACAAAAAATGCACAAACACTTCTGCAAATATCCCAAATTTAGAAATAACTAGTGTGACTACTTCGTTTCAATCGAAGTAGAAAGAATCGGCCTACAAATATGTGGTTGTTTATTCAAAACATTTATTTTTAACTTTAATAAAATGATATCCCTAGATTTTTCCGGTGTGTGTATTTCCAGAGTTGTGTTGTTTATTAGAATGTTTTTGTTGTCTACTAGTTCATTGTAAATTACTTTAGTTTTTGCTAAATTCATTTTGAGACCTACTTATTATTTTATTATTGCTGGCTGTAATTAGTTCGTTAATTTGTCCTTGTATATGGTTCTTCAGGATTAATAAAGATATCCTCCATCTATTTTTAATCTTTTGTTGCTCCAGTCCAGTTGCCGGAAGATTTCTTCTAGTGCTGCTGTAGACAGCTTTGAGGATATGGCGTCTCCCTGTCTACATCTTTGCCAGTTGGGAACACTGGAGTTGTTTTATATATCACTACTTTTACTTTAGCTTCTTTGTATATATTGGCGAGAGTTTCTATATAAAGCCTGTCAATACCTTGTTTAACTAGGGCTTCTATTATTGTCTTAGGATATATCGAGTCGAAAGACTTCTCAAAGTCTAGAAAGGCTATGGTAAGCTATGCTTCACATACCCTACATGAACAACAAACCAAAACAAACCGGTAACATCATCATCTATATTATTTTTTTAAATACTGACCTAGACTTTTTATTTAATTTTTTAAAAGTTTATAACCCCAAAATAGAATGATGTTGCATACTTGCCCTAAAAAACATAATAAAGAAAATTCCTATAAGAAGCAACATGTTGGAGAGAGATGTGTATACGAATCACTTTGATATTATGTGTGTGTAAAAAACGAGCATTATTTTTTGTTTGATATACAATTGCATTAAAAAAGAAAATAAAAAATACAGGTCTCTATATATAAAAATATAGTTGATGATGGTTTCACGGAAACAAAACGTCAGAATTCAAATTTAATTTCCCCATGTTATAAGAAAAAAAAAGTGACAATTATGAAGTGGCATTAATTTTAATATATCTGATATGATCGTAACTATTCATTTTAATTTTCAAAACGACATTTTATTGGTCATAAAATTGCGCAACGTTGTCATAATTTGACCTTCTTCCTAAATTTTATGATTCCCGAGGTAACCCTTGAATTTAGGACACCCTGTCAATAAGTTCTCTTGTACTAAAACAGAAATTAAATATTGTGAAAAGACAATAAACTCCTATATATGTCTTAAGTTTGATAATAATTTAAGTTTAAACCAATACATGGCTATCATATTTAAATAAATTATGAGAACTTTAAAGAAACATTGAAATTAAACATGGACTTAACATTTTAAATCTCTAATATGTATACAGGGTGGCCCATCGAAAACGTTCCGCAAGGCATAACGATCAGAGTAATTTTTTTTTCAGAAAATTCAAAAACACGTCAAATTTGTTTGTGAGGGGGACAACTTTTGCCTCAAAAATGATTGCAAAATCTTCAACCCTCTAAGTGGGGGTGTCATCCCCTAATTTTTTTCAAATGGGAAGAGGGGTCAAGTGGTACCGCAATGAAAAGGGCTTTCTATTCTCTATACTTTCCCGCTTCGTTTTTGAAAATCGGTCGAGTCATTGAGAAAATATGAAGGATTGAAATTTGAAAAGTTTATTTAAACATTTATCAGAGTAAATGATAAGGATAAATACCTTCGACCAATTTGCTGTTTTTTCTTATTATTTCTAGATGTTTACGCATCTTTTTACATGAAAGATCAGGTGCGGTAGTTGCTAGATAGTTGTTCTGTGACTTATGCGTTGACGTTGAAGTTCTTCTCAATATCGTTAATCTTTTTAACAATTATGGTGTACTTACTTGCAGAAAAAGTGGAAATAATCGAACTTTATTTTAAAAATAGTGAATGTGGTAATCGGGTTGCGCAGATATTCAATGAACGTCATCCTGACAAACGCAAATTTACGCTTTTATGGCAAAATTGTTCGCGAGTTAGTAGCAACATTTCGCGAAACTTGTTCCGTTATGAATAAAAAAAGACAGAGTGAAAATCCTGTAGTAAATGAAGCTATGGAGGTATTCGTATTGAGCCAAGTCGCCATGGATAGTACGCTGAGTACGAGAAAATTAGCCAATGAGACCGGCGTGAATCGTACAAGTGTCCAAAGGATATTAAAAAAAATACAAGTTCCACCCGTACAAAATTCAGTTGGTACAAGAACTCAACGAAGACGATTTTGATGGGTGAACGAGGAGCGAATGATAATAATTTCCTATTTAAGGTGTGTTTTTCGGATGAGTGTACTTTCTTTTCGAACGGTGTAGTTAATCGGCACAACTGTCGGCACAGGGCTGAGGACAACCCCAGGGTTTTTCACGAGGTGTACACACAAAACCCTCAGAAATTGAACGTGTGGGCTGGTATTTTTGGAAATTCTATTGCTGGTCAGTTTAACGATATTGAGAAGAACTTCAACGCACAAGTCACAGAACAGCTATCTAGCAACTAGTACCGCACCTGATCGTTCAATCTTGTGGCAAGTGAAAAAATGCGTAAACATCTAGAAATAATAAGAAAAAATAGCAAATTGGTCGAAGGTATTTATCCTTATAATTTACTCTGATAAATGTTTAAATAAACTTTTCAAATTTCAATCCTTCATATTTTCTCAATGACTCGACCGATTTTCAAAAACGAGGCGAGGAAATATAGAGAATAGAAAGCTCTTTTCATTGCGGCGCCACTTGACCCCCCTTCCCATTTGAAAAAAGTTGGGGGATGACACCCCCGCTTAGAGGGTTGAAGATTTTGCAATCATTTTTGGGGCAAAAGTTGTCCCCCTCACAAACAAAATTGACGTGTTTTTGGATTTTTTGAAAAAATAAATACCCTGACCGTTATGCCTTGCGGAACGTTTTCGATGGGCCACCCTGTATTTATTTTCAATGTAATGGTAAAAAGTTTTCAACCAAGTTGTTTCTGCGCAAAAAAATAATAACAGCTGGAAACAGCCAATAATCTATCCAAAATTATGCAAAATTCGTTCATTCGTTTTAAAACTAAATAGAAATATTATAAAATGACAATGAACCTTAATTATTCAGATGTTATGTTTGATAATGTTTGTTTGGATAAATATATTACCATCATATACAAATAAATTATAAAACCTCTCCATTAGAAGTACTACAGCATAGTCTTCACAAACTTATATTTTGAGTCTATGATATTCATCTGTATTCTTTGAAGTCTACGATTAAACAAATCATTTTTGGAATAAGAGTATATTTTTTTCAAACGTCACAAAAGTATTAATATAAAAAAGTAATTTTAACGCCTAGGCATAAAAATAAATCGCTTTTTTCGCATAAGCACAAAAGTACGAAAATATAGGAAAATACGACATTATCAAACTGACATAAAGTGCCAAATTCAACGAGTGTAACTATAGTTTCTCGATATATAATTACTTACAAGATATTACTTTTAAATATTTCATATTTGCAACGTTTCAAAAAAAACGTTGCAACGTTGCTTAAAAAAATATTTGTGGTGTTGGTTAAAAAAATAGCATGTAAAAATAACCCTGTGCCTCACCTAATGTCGGACTCTAACTTGCTAACACTTGTTGTCAAACCCAAGTAGCATCTATCTGACTTCGAACTAAATCTGACCTGAAGCGTCGTCAGACTTTGTGCAAATTTAGGTCGGGTGCTGGTGATACGACCGGTGACGTCGCTTTCCTATTAAAAGCGACGTTGTTGGGTCCGAGTCCGTAAATCCAACGATCTGTCGACGTACAAAATAACGTACCATTTTTATTAATTTCCCAACGTCGTTGCTTGCACGACGTATATATACTTGAACTAGTCCGACGTCTACCCGTTGTCCGAATAGGATACGTCTCACTGATAATCCCTAAAGTAACGTCCAATTATATTTTGTTGTATTTTATGTTCATATTTATAACCTAATTTACGTATCTCTATTTACATCCGTAAATACCGTATGATCAAATAAAAACGGCGTCCAGTTGGCTTGGAAATGACAATCCATGGCATTTCCTATATAAATTTACATATAAAATGACAGCGATCTTCGTTTCATAGCCATCGCTGACGCCGTTTTTATTCGATCATACGGTACAACCCATTAAGTAGCATTTGCTGAACATCATGAATATAACCTAATAAAAAGTTTTTGTAAACATACTTAATTTTTTTATTATGCCTAAAAAAACACTAAAAAGGTATTTAGACATTCATCTACATTTTACAGAGAGAGGTCGAGGCTTTTGCAAAATAATAATAGTAGTAGTGATGTCTTGCCTCCACCCGTAAATGCTTTTTATCCGGAAGAGATGCTGCATTACACTGGTGCATCTTAATTTCATTTTTTAGCTTAGGAAACTAGCAGACCCCATCCTCCTCCGACATGTGAGGTTAGGCTTAAAAAAGTGGCTGCCCATTTTTTTAAGGAGAAAACAAAAACTAAAATATAGTTCCACTAATCACTGATACGCAAAGTGAGGTTACGTGGCGTACGTTGGAATTATATAAGTCATAATATGATTGCCGGTCGTCCGGTTTGATGACTTCGGTCGTGTGAGACGACTAATGTTGGAGACCCGGTCGGAATTGGTATATTGGTAGTTCATATTAAGTCGGACACAGAAATCCGCCATTCTTAACACATATCCGATTGTCAGCCATTTTAAAATCGTTTTTTGTTTTTAAAATTTATATTCACATTTCGATTTCTAGTAGAATAATATTGATAAGGTTCAGTTTGGGGGGAACCACAGTACAGTTTTATGATTAAACCAGCTAGAAAATTAAAAAAAAATATTTTGCGAGTTACTTTTTTATAGATATTTTTATTTCATAAATCTACCTAATTTTGAAGGCGCTCGTTGTTTTCCGGAGTATTTTAGTCAGATATATCAAGAAAGTGACTTCCGTTGACAAAACTGATGTCTGGATTAATGATTCAGAATTATTATAATATGAATTAGATAGGCACTTATAGTTATATTCGAGGAGTGATTATGAATCCATTTGTAATTAGGTAGTTTGGTTAGGTTTTTATGTATTCTTGGTAGCGAATATGAAACCAAACATAACGTAAGTGCTTAGCGACGAATTTTAAGTAACTAAAATCCAACGTAATATGACGTTGGTAATTGGTAGGATTACATTCCCTATTAGGTCAGATACCGACGTCGAGGCGACCCGAATCTGTATTCCCCATTTAGGTGCAAATACGGGTCGTCAGGCGGTCGAACCGACGTTGGTACCCGACGTCGGGTTTATTGAACGCGACGTATACCCGACGGTTAGATAACGTTAGATAACGTCCAAATGCTACTTGGGAACGTACAGCTTCACCACAAAGAGTATTATTTTTACTCCTAATAAAACAATATACAATTGTTGCCAATAAAACTATACTATTCTTTTATTAAGAGTAAAAATGATACTTTTTGCGGCGAGGTTATACATTTGACAGACAACATTACAGCTTATATACAGTCTGTTTGTGTCAAATATTTACTAATAACAAACAGAATCATGCAAGATTGCTAATTATTTTCCTGTAGGGTGATGTTCCCCTCCGAAACAGATTAGCCTAATGTAGCTTCAAAGCAAAAATCTAAGAGATGGACTTGAGTTAATATTTTTTAATGTCTTAAGGTGGGTCTCCTCACGCGAAAGACATTCATATGCTAATGGACAGGGTCGGACTCGCGTGATTCTTTATTGTTACCAGCGTGCGTTCCTTTTTATTTCTTTAAGAATGTGTTAAAGGTTTTTTCGGTGGTCAGAGGCGTGGACAATACCATTTGCAAATTAGTGGTAATAAAAAAAGATGTTTGGGGAGTGGTTTAAGAATTATGAAGGGCGGATAGACATTTTAGGTGATGTTTTCGGTCTGGTCCCTTTTAAATAATTCAGAGGGCATATTCTGACTGTGTATATTAACATGAAATCTTTAAAGAGAGAAAATATATACAGGATGATCCACTAATTTATTGATTGCATTGTGATGAAAAAAAAATATTTTGGATATTGAAAAAACAAAAAGTACAAAATGTTACATTTGAAAGGGTTAAGGCATTTAACACTCGAAGAAGCGAAAAGTGCGAAAGACTTTTGATACTTTCTAGCGGTCGAAACCAATCGTACTTCTGAAGTTATTTTGAAGTTTCTATAATGTTTATTAGCGATGATTATTGAAGTTTAAATATATTATTTTATTATTTAGTATAATATTGCTGAATGTATCAGTTATCTTTTTTGTGTTAAGTTTTAATAGGCATTTGTATCTTGAAAATGTTTTTTTTTTCTAATTTAGTTAAGCTTTATCCATTTTACTTTGAAAAACCATCCCTTGCTTTCTGATTGATGAACTGCACCACCATTGAACAAAAATTAGTCAGTACCAAAAGTACCAAAAAAACCGGGAAATCCCGGTTCCTAAGAGACGCGGTACCGAAATTCCCGGTTCCGAAAAAGAGCTCCGGTTCCGGAAACCCTAGTTCCACAATCTGTTATTTAAAAATAACTATTACACTGTTCAGATTCTTATTTTTCTGAGGAGAATCCCCAAGAGGCGACTTCCTGAGGAAACCCGTAAATTATTCTATCTATAACACCGAGTTTAAGAACACGAAAATTTGAAAGATGGAAGACCAAAGATTCCATTTCAAGCCATATTAGCCGAATAAAAACAAGTTCGTTATTTCTACGTCCCCGCTGCATCTCCCCTATAACCATATTGTGCAATATTTAAATCGAAGATTTTCCGTTGATGGAGTTTGGCCAGATCAGACGTAAAATTGAAAAATTACGGCCAGGGAAATCTTTAATAATGCCGCCCCAAATCAATTCCCTATTTTCATATATTTAAGTACCTTCGACTAAATCGGTTTTCCCTGGCATCCGCCCCTGCCTTAATAGGCGAGGTTATGGGTTTTGTGGAAAAATAATTGTCCGAGAGAAAATGGGGCGCTCCGGGAAAGGAAATCTTGCTTCTACTCAGTCGCAATATAAATGGATTTTAATACCAAATTTAAGATTGGCCGAGTATATCGTATAAATATATCAGAAAATAGGCGAACAATTTAGGAATTACTTAAAGTGGATAATTAAGATATTATTTTTTTTTTTTTTTTTTTTTTTTTATTTTTTTAAGTTTTGTTGTTTTTAAAACGAAACCGGAATTCCAAAGAATAATTGGTTTTTAATCGTGTAACGTAAAGTGAAACTAAGTTAAATGGCAAATGTAAGAAAAAAGCCCTGAAAAACATTTCTTAATTAAATAATTAAGAAAATTTTTAAAAAATCCTAACCCTAAACAACCTTCAAGCTCTTTTTACACCACATTTTAAAAAAGTTGAATTTGTCCCTTGGGGGGGGAAAAAGTGTAATAACCTCCAACGGTCCCCCTTTATAGATTCCTAACCACCGTTTAACCCGCCGACCCCTCGTTTCAAACGTCCACGAATTAATTCCATTTGTAATGAGGGTTGGATGAATAAGCAAGCAAGAATTTTCATTAACATAAAAGTTTTTTTTATAAATAAAATTTTCTCACAATTTTGTCCACAGAAGACAGAAAACAATATGGGCGAATTTAATTAGATTATAACCCTTTTGGGGTAAATTTTGGAGGGTTTAAAGTTTTTTCCCAAAATTGTTGGAATTTTGGAACCTTTCCAAAAAAATCCGTTTTGCCCAATAAAAGCCCTTTTTTAGGTCAGCATTAAAGCCAGAAATCCGTGGTTAAAAATCCCCAATTTACCTATACTTTTTGAACACCTGTTAAAATTTTTAAAAAATTTTTTTTTTTTATTATTTTAAAAAACCAAAATAATTATCCGACCACACAGCAATTTTTTCCGAAACTAACGCTTTTTTTAAATATAACAAAAAAATATTTGGGGTAAATTTGAGGGGTAAATTTTCACCATCTTGGGATATTTTGTGGAATTTTCCCGAGAAAACCCTCAATCCTTAATCGAACTCTAAGCAGACCTCCGACAGTCCAACCGTTTTGGCCAAAATCCACCTTTCTAAACGTCAAGCAGTTTAAGCAAGATCGTAAAACCCCAATGCATTTTTATTACCTCGCCCTGTAATTTTTTAAAAAATCCTTTTAAAATAATGAAAAAAAACAACTAATAAAAATTAAACGTGTTTTAAGAGTTTTTTTTTCCGAAAAATTTTTTTTTTGTTTTTCTAAATAAAAATATTCCCCTATATGTTGGGGGGGTGGGGTTTCATCCCCTTTTAAATTCCCAGTTTCCGAAGAAATCTTTACCTTCCTTTAATCGAAACTTCCTTGACCAACCTCTAAAGTCAAATCCGTCCCCAAAAATCCAGCCATTTTTTACGCCCCCAGCCTTAAGCCAAAGATCGGTGATTAAATCAATGACCCCAGATATTAAATAATAAATAAAAAATATATAGTTTAGAAATACCTAGACCACCATGTCTACATTTCAATAACAAGTACAAAATTCCTAATAGTTTTTAGTAACCAGCAAATGATACTGGAATCCATTCCAAAATGTCTTAGTCCAGATCATAAAAAAATAATATTTATAACTCATTCACTATTTCTGTTGGTATCCCTTAAAATTTCAATAAATTCAATTTTTTTTTTTTTTTTTTTATATTTATACTATAAAAACAATAAGCTAGATTGTTGATCAAAAGACGGGGAAAGCCCCCGGAAAGCCAAATCCGAAAAACCTTTAACATTTCTTAAAATCTTAAAAATATGTAAAAAAAAACAAAAAAAAATATACGTTTTTAGAGCGTTTTTTTTCCGGAAACTTTGAAAACTTTTGAAACTTAAAATGTAAATTATATGAAAAGTGGGTTTTCACCCATGTTCACCTCTTTGGAACTGGAATTCCGAAAAAATCCCTTTCTTATCGAACCTTCTAACACCAAACACATCCCTAAAATCAACCTGTTAAGGCGGCCCAAAAAATTGAGTCCTTTTTTTATAAACGTTGAAAAATGTGGTTTGAGTAGGATCGTGGTTAATCAGTGTGTAAGTCACTTAAGGATTTTTTAAAATTAAAGTATAGAATTGCGGTCCCCTTTTCCCCTTGTGTTTATTAAACTATCAATACAGTTCCAAGGAATGTTGAAACAATAGCCCAGTAATTGAGACGGTTTTAAAAACAAAATTTCAGTTATGCCCAATGAACCACCCCGAAAAATACCAGTTTCCCCAGGAACCGACCAAAGTTTTTATGCCCACGAATGATTTAACCGTCTTCGGCCGCACTCAGTTTGAATAAGTGTCCTTTGGGGTTGTTCCCACTTCCCCCGCAGAATATCCCAATCGTCCCGTTTTTTATAACTAAATCCAAAAGCCAAATCTTTTGAAGTTTTTCCTTCGGCAGTAAAACCCGGAAAAATCCTCTTTCCCGAGGTGGTTTTTTAAAACCTCACACAAGAATTCCCCATTCCGATGGTTTTTTTAACAATGGTGTTCCCTCCCTATGTTTTCTTGAGTTCTTTGCTTTAATTGGTTTCCTACTTTGGGAAAGTTAAGAAACCGGGTTTCTTGGTCCCCAGTTAGTTGGGAAGTAGTGGTTCCCAAATTGGGGTGCTTTAGAAGTTATCGTTTTCTTTTAACATTACCCTTCCACCCTTTTTTGGTATAAAGGCTAGCACTCAGAAGGTAAAGAGAAACTTGGGTTGTCTTTGTCGGTTCTATTGTTCAGCTTTACAGGATGGGGTCCCCCCCGAATTTGGATTCCGGAGTTTCGGCGACATTTATTGGCAGAATAAATAGTTTAAAGTTTCTTAAAGGTATGTTTTGTTCTAAATTGCCCTTTAAGTTGGAAATTCAGGGTGGTAAAGAAAAGTTTTTTATGTTATTTTCGATTTTTTTTCCCTCAAAATAATTTCTGAAAGTAACGTCAATTGGGCATGAAATGGGTGGTCCTGGGGATGATTTTTTTTTGACGATGAGAAATTTTGGATTTTTTCGATGTCAATAATGCCCCTCCTAACCTTTTAGAAGGGGCCCGCCCCCAACACCTATACGTATTTTTGGAAAAAAATAAAAAAATAGTTAATAACTTTTTTGTCCGTAACCTGTATAAACAGTTGTAATTTTAAAAATATACATTGTAACGACGTTTTTTTAACATAAAAGTTCTTGGGTAAATCCCCTACGAGTAGGTCCCTCGAGATAATTTGGAATAAGAATACCATACCTTGTTCATCATTGACCAAAAAAACAGATGCCCGTTTGAACTAAAAAAGTTTTAGACTAAATCATAATTTAAATGTTTTTACATATATCTTTTAAAAAAAAAAAACTGTTTTATTTATCAAAAATTTTTTCACGAAGAAAACAAAATGTATGATAATCACTAAGAAATAAGATGTCCAAGCCAATGTTATAATAAAAAAAATAATGAAAAATAAAAATCTCAATCCAAATCATCTTAATTCTAATTACCCGAAGGTCTCAAATAAAAAAGTAGATCTATCCTACTCACATTTATTTTCAGTCATTAGAACATATGTATGAACTCGTTT